>NC_080782.1:91911632-92227257 GCF_028018385.1 Neofelis nebulosa | reverse complement strand
TACAACCGTCTGGGACAAAAATATGAAATTGGATTCTCTTACATTCAGTGTGTTCTGCCTTTGACCATTATTTACAACCCTAGTGGCTGTTTTGAAAGTACATAGGGAATCCATGTTAAATAATCAAGAATCACAAAAATAATATGTTATGACAAGAAAAAGTCACAGTGAATAGTTTTAATGTCTAATGAGATTTGTCTTTAAACTCTTCAATAAGTTATTTAAATCTAAGCTAATAAAAAAAAATCACCTTTTAGCAAAGTTTTGGCCTCGATATACATGATAGAAGGTTCCCTTAAGAAGTAAATAATAAAACTCAAGAGATTGGGAACGCATATTCTTCTAATTTAAAATTTAACTTTAAAGGAATTCTTACAGTGAGTTGCATTCAAATGTAATAAAAAATGGCAACTAATTGTAGAATAAAATGCATGTTAAATTTAATTGTCTGTAGTAATTCAGTTTTGTTAATTTATGATTGAATTAGATTTCAATACTTGGGGAAATATTTTTTTTCTGTGCAACAATTCTAAAGTGATCAATTGTCATAAGTTCCTGATTGAAGGCCTATTTTGAATGTCAGAAAATACATAACCTAAGTATTTCAGAAAAATACTATTTTCTGTGGCATGGACAATTATGCCTTAAGCAACACTACAATATCAATTTATCAGTATAATTGACATAAATTCCTTTAAAAACTGACAGATATTTATCTATTTACTCAGCATCCAATCTAAAGGGCACTGGCATTTTATACAGTACATTATGTATTATCTACCTATTTTCAGATTTATTGAGATTATGCTATTTAACTTGTCGAATTTACTTTATTTACATATTATGATATACTTTAGTAGTTTTTGGTTCTCAATAAAAGGTCTTTCTGTTTCATTTATTTTCTGAGATTTTCACAGTATGTCACAAGGACTAGAATATTTAGATAATGATGGTGATAATCCATGGTATTCTATAGACCTTACAGCCTGAGTACTTTGTCACTTCTAAATCTTCTAGAGCTGAGTATGATTCCTGCAGTTCCCAAGCAGGGAGAAAATGTAATGGATATAATCAGGCTATCTGCTCTAAGAGTATTCTAGTGCTTAATAGCCCTTTATAAACAGGTTTTGTCAGTCAAGAGAAAATGCAGGAACAGACTCTCTTGATTCACTGATAAAAACGGAACAATGTACAGATTATATTGGTTTCTGAATTTTTGATATGGACATCCCTCAAGCATATGAGGCAAATACTATTCCCTTGTCATTTTTTCTTCCCAAATAGGTTTGTATTATACTGAAGGTGTCATTTATTTTACCAACAAGCTATTGTTTCTGTTATTTGGGGCACAAGTGAAGAAAGTATACACAAAAGATCTTAGGGAGGTATATCCTGCAAATTTGATAAGGAAGAACTATTTATCGCTCTTTCCCATCATTTTTATGTTTTGCATTTTGGCAATTGCCCTATTCTAACAGATGCCTGCCTCGTTACTTTTGTGGCTCTCCTTCCCATCTCCTAATGGGACATTAGCGTAACTTCACGGATGCTGGGTCAGCGATGATTTTTCTGCTGCTTGTGGGACAATTCTTGATATGGAGGATAATCTCATGATTGTAGCTAATTACAGTTGATTAGTGTGTGATCTTTCCTTAGAATGTGATTGCCTTTGTGATAGTAATTCAGGAATCATAGGAAAGACATGTGACTACCTAAAATGCATCCTTCTATCCTGGTTAAGTTTTGGAATCCTTGAACAAGGCAACTCCTTTCATCATATAATTTTAAAAAGTTTTCAAATTGAAATACCTCTGATAACATATTCTTCTTAACTGTACACTAATGTAAGGATGTAAAATCATAGAAAGACAAGGAGAGCCAAGTGGCATTGATTTTTGTAATATTAAAGGAGAAGGGGTGAAGAAGGAATAAAAAAATGAAATTGACGTCAATTTACATCTTCAAAATTTTAAAAATACAATATGCATAGATTAATTATTTTTACTCTGCATTGTTGTGAGTGTAGGCCAACTGGTTGATTTTCTGCAACTATTAAATAGCTTCCCTGTTTAATGATGAGTCCCCTTTAGGCTTCTTTTCCTTTGGTCAGACCTTCAGTGTAACTTAACAGCCAGTTAAAAACATTGGTTTGAAATCATTCTGTGTTCTGCAGGTAGTAAACCACACTCACTGACTTGTATGAAGTGTAAAGACTGAAAAGTATTAAAATTACATTTTGATTTAATGACCGATGGCTGATCAAAGGCAATCAAGGAGAGAAATCTTTGAATAATGAAAGACTATTTTTAAAAGGGTAGAAGACCTATCTTCCCAATATTTGTAATACAGCATTATAATGGGCTTTTTTCCTCTTATTTTTATCCTCTTGTTTTTTCCTCTTATTTTTACTTCTTTTCATCCTTCCTCCTTCCATCTCCTTTTCTATCAATCTTTTTCCTCTTCTGATTTTTCTTCAAAAAATAATGTCACACTCTGCCTTAATTTCCTTTCTCTGAAGCTATAGGGAAGCATCAAATGTCAACTCAAAACACCTGAAAACTTGTTTCCATTGTGGTTTGCTGAGGTTTGGTTTTCTTCCTGACAGTAACATGCCAAGAGTGGGTATTGAAATAATCCAGGCAGCAGGCATTGATCTGAAATTTTGATGGTTAATTACTGGATCAGGTATCCACAGGAAGTGTGTAATTATTATGATTTGTGAAAAGTAAGTCCCTTGTAGGCTCCTTACCTATTAAAACTATAGCACGTGGCTGTAATGAGTGCAATGTGTAGCCAACTACATTTCTAAGGATGATAAATGGGAATCAGATGCAATTATTCCTGATGCTTGACAGAGTTGTGCTGAGAGCATGTGTTTAGATAGTGATGCTCTGTTGAGTGCTTTTTGTTTGGGGCACTAGAGCTTCCATTACTGAAAGATTTTAGGCTTATTTTGTATTTAAGGTGCAGACAACAATAAGGGCTATTATCATTAAGGTAATTTGCAAGTATACTCCTCTCCTGGGTTCAAGTTGGTATTAGAGTATTTAGGCCACATATAGTTAAGTGTACAACTCTCAGGTTTCCTTGTTAGATGGGTTCTTTGGAAATTTTAGATGTTTACACTGGAGGAATAGCATGGTATTCATTTGTTATATAGTGAATTTATGTCTGTAATATATAGGGGAGAAAAACATCTGAAACTTTCCTTTTCCTTTCTTCAACCAGTTTTCTACTTCATGCTCATAAATAACAGAATACATCATCTACCCCATGATATTATAATAGTAAATGTTCATATCTTAAAACATATTTCCTCTCTAAAACAACTGCCTACCGAGAACGTAGGGAGAAATTTATTTTCATCTGAAATTTAGGAACCTCATGGTCAGTTCCAAAATGTAAATAAAATGTGTTTGGAGGATGAAAATTGCTGCTTTCCTTCTACCTCACCTAATCACAAGTAAATGGTCTTAGAATTGGGAAATATCTTATTTCACTATTTGTCTACTACAACAAAATTTGTCTTTTAGAATATGAAATGTGTTATGCCCAATACATTTGCAAATTAAGATAAAGAAAACAAATGAGACCCTGGATCAAGGAAAGCTTTACAAAAAGTTTCAATTTTAATAAAAACACAATTTCTTATTTGACTTTTCTTTTTAACGTCTTCCAGCAACCGTACCAGTTGGGTCGCTGGTGATAAAGCTATGTGTAAAATAACCTAGAAATACGTGAATCATGATTTAGAATCTTCACACAATGAAAGTTCATAGTAAGTAAAATTGGGCTTTGGACTGTAGAGAAGAAAGATTAATTCCCAGAAGGGAAAAGTAAGAGAGGGAAGAAAGGACAGGTCTGGTCTGACCAAAAGCATCAAAGGTGAGAAATGGAAGATACAAGAGAGACCTGAGGAGGTGTCTCCTATGACCCTATTCTAAATAGGCTACAGCCATCTCACTGTACACACAAAAGGCAGTATGTCATGGAATTTCCCATCTGCTTTTGTTTATTGTCTTTTTTGTTTTACTTTAACTTTTTTTTCGTGTTTATTATTTGGGAGAGAGAGAGAGACAGAGAGCAAACAGAGGAGGGGCAGAGAGAGAGAGAGGGAGACACAGAATCAGAAGCAAGCTCCAGCCTCTGAGCTGCCAGCACAGAGCCCGACGTGGGGCTCAAACCCACAGACTGCAAGATCATGACCTGAGCTGAAGTCGGTTGCTTAACCGACGAGCAACGCAGGCACCCCAAGTTTTACTTTGTTTTTTAAATGCAAAATCAGACAGTTATCTAGGGAGGCGGTGTGGAGAAATAGGACTACATTCACTTGAGTTGAAACTTATTAGGAAGAGCCTTGAAATACATCCAGGCTAATCAACTATGCACTGCTAGTAATTTTTAGCATTTTCCTTATTTTCTTATAGTCTCCTTTATTTCATTTCCTCTCATCATTATATATGTGGTTACATGTAGTTATTACATATGTAGTAGACATGACTACATGTTATGGTCATAAATATGTATTTAACAAGTTATATATTATATATGTAATAGGCATGTGGCGATATATGGTTATATACAAATAATACATATGTATTCTATGTATTAGGATTAATATGACTTCAAATTCTCAGTTCCTCAGAGTATTTCACCTTTTCATTTTAGAATTTCAACATCAGTACTATTACATTTTATGTAAAATGTTAAGATATTGTGGATATTTAACAGAGAATGCTTTAACATATAAAAGTAAATTAGTATATTGAATTCCAGGTCAAATTTGTGTCCTATAGTATGATTTTCTAAGTGTATACACATTCTATTTATATTAAATGTCTTAAACATATTACATAGGTTTTAGAAGATAAAAGACTAAAAGATTTTAAAATTTTGAACCTAATTGTGTGCATGCATATGAGTGTGTATTAAGAGAGAGAAGGATGAAATATAGAAAAAATAAAGGAGAAAATGCAAATGGGAGAAAAGAGAGATAACCCAGCTTATGAGTCCTATAAATTGGAAGAAGAGAAACAATTTCTTTAACTGAAAAATAGTTTCAGTTCAAAGTATGCAAAAGTTGGTGTGCTTATAGTCTCTAGCAAGGATCAATTTTTTACTTGCATGAATAATGTGAATGATCTGCTTGAGGGACAGGTTGACTAATACAAAAAAATGTTCTGAAAATTTAATTTTAGAAAATTCAGTAAGCTCTCTGAAGTTGTTAATGGAGCATGACAATATAAGGCTGAGAATCTGAATACAAGTACCAGTCCTGCTCATGTAATTTCCAACTCATTGATTCCTAGGAAAGAGAAGGAAGTGTAGGAATTTCCCAAGTATTTTATAATGGGAAATTTTAATTAAAATCCAACAATCTCTTTTGGCAAAGTTCAATACATTTAAAGTGTAAATCAATAGCATATGTCCAGAAATGCTTTAAGTTATAAATACTGAGTTTCTATAACTAAACAATTTCTGTGGGTATAAACTTTTACATCATTCAAAATGTCTATTTTTTTTTCTTCTACTGGAGTTAAAACATCTGTGCAAATATATTAGGGCAATTAGCAAAATTGATATTGGTTTAGCTATTTTGAAACTCACAAAACAAGTATGTATTACTTAAAAATTGACTCACAGTTTACACCTAGAGCCTGCCTAGCTACCTTGAACAATCCTTCTTAATACAAAGATAGAGATATTTGATCTTGTCCAATGAAAAGCATAAAAATACATCAAATACTTTATTATACATTAAATGTTCAGATTTAGCATTTTAATAGTTTTTGATGTTATCTAAAGGCCACAGGATTTACTGAGTTTTAGGCCAAGACATTTTAATAGGATTTAAGATGAGAAATCTATGCTATTCGAACACACAGTTTGACAGTAAAAACTGTAATAGAATCCACACATCTGACTTTATTTTATGTCAAATACACTGAACCTGATTAATCTCTCCCACAATCATGGACTGAAAAGCTGGAGGATAGATGCTATCCATCTCCTTTCTCCACTTACCAAGGTCATAGTCATTCTGTAAGACTCATCCTGCAAACCACATTTTCTGAAAGCTTTACTGTCTCAGGATTATTAACCCATTTTCTGTGCTCACATAGCATTCTGTCCCCCTCTAGTGTAACACTTGCACAATATTATAATTTTTTATTTCATTATGTGTCTCCTCACTAGACAGTTAACCTCCTAGACAGGAGGAGTATCGGGCAGTCACATTTGTAAGTACAGAAAAGGATGATCAAATGGAGCACATAGATCATGAACAGATATTAGCAGAGTCACTCGTTCTGTCCTCTGAGGAACGTCACCTCAGAATTGAGAATCACAGAAAACAGTCTCGATTTTGTTATAGCACCAGGGTCAATGATTATGATGTTTGGCTTAAAAACCCAAAGTATGCTCTCCTCAATCACCACCAACCTTAAATCCATATAGTCTGGTCCTGATTCACCATTGTCTTGAAGTAGTGTTCTGAGGTACATTATCAGCCTTCCCTCATCACGGACTGTTAGCAAGACCCATGATTAACAGGGCTGTGAAGGTTTGGACTCTTGGAGAATACCTGTCTAGATAAACAGTAGTACTGGTTGCTCTTTCTTTTCCCTTTTCTGGGAGATCGATTCAGTCATCGCTGGTAAAGAAAGTATCAGAAAGAGCCTGGTGTATGCATTACATACTGAATTAGAAAGAGAGGAGATTGACTTTATTTTTGTTGTTTCCTTTGCTGTGAAGAAACTTTTGATCTTGATGAGATCGAGTAGTTCATTTTTGCTTTTATTTCCCTTGCCTTCGGAGACGTGTCAAGCAAGAAGTTGCTGCGGCTGAGGTCAAAGAGGTTGTTCCCTGTTTTCTCTTCTAGGATTTTGATGGTTTCCTGCCTCACATTTAGATCTTTCATCAATTTTGAATTTATTTTTGTGTATGGGGTAAGTAAAGCGGTCCAGGTTCGTTTATCTGCACGTTGCTGTCCTGTCTTCCCAGCACCATTTGCTGAAGAGACCATCTTTTTTCCATTGGATAGTCTTTCCTGCTTTGTCAAAGATTAGTTGGCCATACATTTATTTGTGCATGCATTTCAGGGTTCTCTATTCTGTTCCAATGATTTATGTGTTTCTTTTTGTGCCAGTACCATACTATCTTGATGATTACAGCTTTGTAATACAGCTTCAAGTCTGGAATTATGATACCTCTAGCTTTAGTCTTCCGTTTCAGGACTTCTTTGTCTATTTGGAGTCTTCTCTGGTTCCGTACATATTTTAGGACTGTTTGCTCTAGCTCTGTGAAGAATGCTGGTGTTATTTTTATAGGGATTGCAGTCAATGTGTAGATTGCTTTGGATTGTATGGACATTTTAACAATTTTGTTGTTCTAATCCATGAGCATGGAATGTTTTTCCATTTCTTTGTGTCTTCTTCAATTTCTTTCATAAGCTTTCTATAGTTTTCAATGTATAGATCGTTTACCTCATTGGTTAGGTGTAAATGGAATTGATTCCTTGATTTCTATTTTGGCTGCTTCATTGTTGGTTTATAGAAATACAATAGGTTTTTGTATAACTTTGTATCCTGTGACTTTCCTGAATTCACAGGTGAGTTCTAACAGTCTTTTTTTTGGTGGAATCTTTCAGTTTTCCATGTACGATAACATGTAATCTGTGAAGAGTGAAAGTTTGACTTCTTCTTTGCCAAACTATATGCCTTTCATTTCTTTTGTTGTCTGACTGCTGAGGCAAGGACTTCCAGTACTATGTTGAACCACGGTGGTAACAGTGGACATTCCTGTAGTATTCCTGATCTTAAGGCAAGAGCTCTCAATTTTTACCCATTGAGGATGATATTAGCTGTGGGCTTGTCATATGGCTTTTATGATGTTGATATATATTCCTTATATCCCTACTTTTATCAAGAAGGAATGCTGTGTTTTGTCAAATGTTTTTTCTACATCTATTGAAATGTTCATATGGTACCAAAAGAATGAGAGAAGATATTTCCAAATGACATTTTGGATAAAGGGTTAATATTCAAAATCTATAAAGAACTTATCAAAATCAAAATCCAAAAAACAAAGAATCCAGTGAAAAAATGGCAACAGACATGAATAGACACTTTTCCAAAGAAGACATCCAGATGGCTAGCAGACACATGAAAACAAGTTTAGTATCACTCATCATCAGGGAACTACAAATTAAAACCACAATGAGATACCACCTCACGCCTGTCAGAATGGCTAAAATTAACAACTCAGGAAACATCAGATGTTGGTGAGGATGCTGAGAAAGGGGAACGTTTTTGCACTGCTCATGGGACTGCAAACTGGTACAGCCACTCTGGAAAACAGCCCGGAGTTTCCTCAAGGAGTTAAAAATAAAACTACCCTACAGCCCAGCCGTTATACCACTAGGTATTTATCCAAAAAATACAAAAATGCTGATTCGAAGGGGCACATGCACCATATGTTTATAGCAGGGCTATCAACAATAGTCAAAATGTGGAAAGAGCCCAAGTATCCATCCACTGATGAATGGATAAATTTGTGATATATATATATATATATATATATATATATATATATATATACACACACACACACACACACACGTGTGTGTGTGTGTGTGCGCGCACACACGTTCAAGGACACACACATACACACACAATGGAATACTACTTGGTGATCTAAAAGAATAAAATTTTGCCATTTGCAATAATGTGGATGGAACTAGGGTGTATTACACAAAGCAAAATAAGTCAGAGAAAGACAAATATCATATTACTTCAATCATATGTGGAATTTAAGAAACAAAACAGATGAACACAGGGGTAGGGAAGGAAAAATAAAATAAGAATAGAGGTAGGCAAACCATAAGAGACTCTTAAATACAGAGAACTAACAGGTTTGCTGGAGTGGACATAGGTGGGAGAGATGGGCTAAAGGGTGATGGGCATTAAGGAGGGCACTTATTGGGATGAGAACTGGGTATTACATGGAAGTGATGAATCATGGTTTTCTACTTGTGAAACCAATACTAGACTGTATATTAACTAACTTGAATATAAGTAAATAAGTACAAAAAAATAAAATAAACATGAGAAATACCAGGAGTGCCTGGCTGGCTCAGTCAGAAGAGCATGTGACTCCTGATCTCGGGGTCTTGGGTTCGAGTCCCACGTTGGGTGTAGAGATAAACAAACTTTAAAAAAAATAAGGAAGACCAAAGAGAGGAAACCACCTAAATATCTATCAACTTGTAATAGATAAATAAAATGTGGTCTCTCTATGCAATAGATTATTATTCAGTAATGAAAAAGGACAGACTATTGATATACACAACATGATGAACGTTGAAAACATTTTCTAAGTGAAAGAAATCAGCGACAAAGGACCATATACTGTATGATTCTATTGATAGGAAATGTCCACAAAAGGCCGATCTATAGAAACAGGAAGTAGATTAGTGATTGTTAGGGGACAAGAGCAGGAACAGAGAGTTAACCCTCTGGGCAAAAGGGATCCTTATGTCATCCATAAGGAAATGGAAATGTTCTAAAATTTAATTGTGAAGGCTGCACAATTCTGTAAATTTCCTGAACTTATTGTACACCTAAAATGGGTTAATTCTGTGGTATGTAAATTATATCTCAATAAATCTGCTTTAAAAAAAATGAAAAAGATGAGAAATTTGACCTCTAGAAATCATCACTTACCCACGAACACTCACTCCCCAGTCAGTCTTATGCAGAACAATGTATTTTCTACCAAATAATGAAATGTAAACTTGTAAACTGGCATAAAGAGACTAATCTGGGATTTGTTTCTCGTTTTTAGGTTATATATTGCTGTGTAACAAACCACTTTACTACTTACTTAGAGCGACTATGGTTTAGCGTTTCTCACAATTTTATGGGTTGCTGGGGCAGTTTGTCTTTTAGTTTCTCCTGGGTTCATGCACATGAACATGTCTGGCAGTTAACACTGCTGGCTGGCTGGCCACACCTGTCTACTCCATGTGGCCTGTCAGCTTCCTGTAGGACTGACTGTCTTCCTTACCTTCCTAGCCTCTTAAAGCCTAGGTTTTAAAACTCACAATGTTACTTCTACCACTCCGTGAGAAGCTATTTAAGCAGCCATGTTTTCAATCTACTATAGCATTCTATTACACATACAGTGCTCCCAGTATCCAACATCACCTTCATTCTGTCAAGGTCAGCTACTATTCATGGATAGAGATTAAAATCGTATTATTTGTGGTGGTTGTGCTTAGTGCTTTTCTCGTGTTTCCTCTGTTGACTTGCATGAAAAATGAGGGTAGATCAAAAATTTCCTATTTCTTTTTTTAAATGAATACTCTAAATGAGTAAACAATGGATTTCTAAACATTGTCTCATGTTTGTGAAAAAAAATAAAAATGGAGAAAAAACTCAAGAGTGAAAAGCACTTGGCGCAGAATGTTGAAGGGGGTGGGGCGGTTTCTGTTTCTCCTGATTTCCTTAAAGGACCAAAGGTAAGGAAAGTAGTTTTTATTATTGTAGGACCATTATCCTAAAGACACCTCCAATGGATGGCCACTTTCCTAGGTTTATTAAGATACCACTAATCCTCTTATCCTTATCCCCAGTACACAAACCAGTCTACAGAAAGACCATAAATAAGCAGTTCACTAAAACAGGGGATTTCTAGGTGCAGTGTAGACGGGGTAGCTAGTAGTGTGTTTTGGGAGAACAAATTTTCATAAAGTAAGTAGCAGAGAGAAGAAGCATCCGAAAGAACCAATGAATGGGATTGCCAGCACCAGCCAGAAGGCTGTGCGCTTCGTGCTCGCCATACTGCTGACAGGCAAAAGCATATTCTAGGGGTCCCACTGGCATGGAGCACAATGGAAGAATTGAAAGCCTGCAGGTTGGGGGAATATACATTGATGTAGAGACTAAAAACGTTTTTGTTGTTTTTTTTTTTTTTGGGGGGGGGTCTTTTTTTGCTTGGAAAATTGCAAAAGTCTGAGATTACATGGAGTAGTCCTTCAAGTCAACGAGAAGAGAAACTGCAGAAGTGGAGCGACCTGGACTCCCACTAAGGGATTTTCCATTGGGCTAAGTGGATAGTCTGAAAGAAAGCCAGGCTTGAGGTCGTCTCAAAATTACCCCACCCAAAAGCATAACATTTTAGGGTAAGGGAACTTCTGTAATAAGAAGCTGTGAAAGCACTTCATCGAGCATGAGAGAGGTTGGAAGAGATTCATAAGAGTATATTTCATAGACTAAGACCCACAGGACCTTGATGGGCCCACAAATGTGGCTTACAAGAGAACCTGCTGTGGGGTACCTATCGTAAAGAGGTTATCTGTGACTATGTTACAACAGCATGAGCATTCTAAACTTTCTACCTGATACTGACCCTCATTTCTCTATTTTAACAGAATATCAATTTCCTACTTTTCAGCTTAACATGTGCTATTTTAAGAAATGGCCAGTAACAAATTTTACTAAAACATAAACTTAAGGTAGGTCCCTCTGCTACTTAAAGGCAATGACCGGACACTGTTGAGGTGAATAAACCTCTAGGAGGTTCAAACATTATCATCTTAGAATCTTCCCTTTTATGTCGAGACTCGATACATTTACAAGGAGTTATGACAGACCCAACAGCATAAATCTAAACACTAGGTCATAGCCCAGTGATAAAAATAGACTATGACATTTACAGAATAAAATTTCTACAGCTTTTCACTCTAAAGTGTATTCTGTCTTTAGACGGATTATACAAGCACAGTTCCATTGCTTATATAGCTCATTTCCAGGAGCCATTTCTGAAAATATGAAGTATATTAGCTCCTGTCAGAGTGATCCAGGACAAAAGAAGATGTGAATTCAAAGTTATTGCCAGACCTTTTGCATAGTTTCAGCTTTTCTCCCTCTGCTAACCTTGTCCCCCATGTCCACACTGTCTCTTGCATTATTCTAGTCCCCAGTTGTCGTCTTCCTTTGACTGCTTTGTAGCTGCCAAGCCCTGCACTATGAGTTCCTTTACTTCCTTTCCTTGGTCCAAACACCAAGGTCTGCATTACACTGTCCCACCTGCCACGCATCTCAGAGCCTCTGTTCTAAGAAAAAACTAAAATATAACAATACATACTGCTTGATAAGCTAACACTCAGAGGTACAAAAAATGCATTTAAAATTTCATACAAAATAACACTTTTGGGTAATTGAAGTCTTTTTTAACTGCCTCAGATGACACCATTTTGTTTACTGAGTAAGACAATAAAGGGCATTGAAATTGATAACACGTATGCGGCATTTACAACACATTTCCTTCCTTTAATTAGAAAATAATAATTCAGGGGCACCTAGGTGGCTCAGTGGGTTGAGCATCTGACTCATAATTTAGGCTCAGGTCATGATTCTGGGGTAGTCAGATCGAACCCAATGTCAGACTCCATGCTAAAAGCTTAAGATTCACTCCCTCCCTCTGTCCCCCTCCCCTGCTTGCATGCTCTCTCAAATCAATCAATCAATCAATCAATCAATCAATTTTCAGTCTGGAGTTGGTTTGAGGCACCAATTCTCTCTTAAAAATTTTAAATGAATAAAGTTCAGGTATCTTTTTCTCCTCTAAATGCCTAAGTCCTTTCCTCCAAAAAAAAAACTTTCCTCCAACCATTTACTGTATTATAACAACATATGATTTTCATGATTTTCTTGTTCCAAATTTTTATGTATTTATTGAGATATAATTGATAAATTATAAACTACATATATTTATAGTATATAAGTTGGCAAAACTTGACATACATACATACCTGTGAGATCACCACCACCAAGATACTGATCATATCCTCAAAAGTTTACTCAAAAAATTCCCTTTGTAATTCCCCATGCTCTCTCTCCCCACCTTCTACAACCCCATCCCAGGTGAACACTGATTTGCTGCTATCACTACACAAAAGTCTACATTTGTGAAAGTTTACGCAGACGTAATTACACTGTATGTACAATTTTGCTGTTTGTCTTCACCCACTCTGCACAATAATTCTGAGACTTATCCAAATTGTTGTATTAATGTTTTATTAGTTTTTGTTGTAAGTAACATCCCACTGTATAGATGAACTCTATAGATGAAATTTGTTCATGTATTCACTGGTTCATGGACATTTGCGTTGCTACTAGCTTTTTGGCTATTACAATAAAGCTATCTTAGGAACTTCTGTATTTACGTACACACCTTTTTATGGATGTATGCTTTCATTTATTTAAAAAATTTTTAAGCTTATTTATTTGGAGACAGAGATAGCACGAGTGGGGGAGGGGCAGAGAGCAAGGGAGACAGAGAATCCCAAGTAGCCTGTGTGCTGCCAACACAGAATCCAATGCAGAGCTTGAAGTCACAAAACCACGAGATCACAACCTGAGCTGAAACCAAGAGTCAGATGCTTAACTGACAGAGCCAACCAGACACCCCTATATGCTTCCATTTCTTGATAAATACACACAAGTGGAATGGCTGGATCACACAGGGGGTATATGCTTAACGTTTCAACAAACAGCCCAAATATTTTCCAAAGGTGTTACACTAGTTTACATTTTCCTCAACAGTATCTGAGTATTCCAGTTTTCCTGTATTCTCATCAACACTTGGTGTGGTGAATCTTTTTAATTTTAACCATGTTTATGTAGTAGAAACTCATTGTGGTTCTAATTTGTGGTTCCCTAATGACTAATGACATAAAGCATCTTTTCATATGCTTTTCATCTGTGTATCTTCTTTGGTAACGTGGTCATTCAATTCTTTTTCCTTCATTTATTTTTACTTGGGTTATTTGTTTCTTAGTGTGTTTTTAGAGTTTTTAGAGCAGAGACTTTTCTCCCAGGATTTGGCTCATCTTTTCATTCTCTTAATAGGGTCTTTCAAAAAGAAGTTTTGTTCATCAAAATGTGTGAGTTTATTCTTTCCTAACTTGCACATTTGATGTTTTTTCTATGAAATTTTCAGGCAAAGATCTCAAAGCCTTTTTTTTTTTTTTTTTTTTTTTGATATTTCCTTCTGGAATCTTTATACTGCTAGCTTTTACATGAAGGTCTCTGATCCATTTTGAGTCAATTTTTACACACAGGTAGAGGTATGGTGTAAGGTTTTTGTTTTTTTTTCTTTTTGCATATGTCTATTTTTCCAACATCATTTTTTGAAAACAAAATCTGCTTTTCAACATTAATTATCTTTGTATTGTGAAAAATTAGTTTGCTGTATTTGTATGGATTGACTTCTGGACTACTATGTTCCATTCACCTATTTATTTTTGCATTAATGTCACACCATCTTGATCATTGTAACTTTATAATATGATCACCTGGTGTTAATATTTCATACTGATATTTTCAAAGTTGTTTGGGCTACTACAGGTCATTTACATTCCCATATGAATTTTACAATCAGCTTGTGAAATTCGATATCAGAGTCTTCGGGAGATTGTCACTGTGTTGAATCTATAGATGATTTAGGGAGAATTGACATCTTAACAATGGAGTGCTTCACCCCATGAACATGGTATATCTTTCCATTTATTAATGTATTCTTTAATTTCTCTCAGCAATATTTTGTAGTTTCACTGTGAAGGTGATTTATAGCTTTTGTCAAATTTGTACTTAAATATTTCATGTGTTCCATATTATAAATACAATGTCTACTAGGAATGAATAATCCCAAATGGGTATTAATCACTAATCTGAGTATATATCTCATCACCTTTTCTACAGACTCTTATGTCTATTAATAAAGGCAATTATTCTTCTCTCTTTCTAATCTGGATTGCCTTAATTTCTTTTTCCTACTTCAGTTCCAGTACAATGTTGAACACTGGTGGTAACAAGTAGATATATTGGTCTTATTCCTCATTATGTATTCAAGTTCGTGACTTTCTTCTTCGGTAGTGTTAAATCTGCTACCAGTTCCTTCAGTTCATTTTTTATCCTCCACATTGTAATTACCATTTATAGAAGTTCTATTTGGGTCTTGTTTGCCATATCCTCTATGGCTTTACTTAAATGTTTATACATTTCTATTATATAGTTGTTTTAATGTTCTTGTCTGATAATTTTAACATTTGTGTCATCTGGGTGTGTTTAGATGGATTCATTTTTCTCATTATGAGTTTTGTTTTCTGCTTTTTACATGCCTGGTACATTTTCATTAGTTTGAGATACTGTAAATTTTACCTTGCTGTGTCCTAGGTAATTCTTACTGTTCTCATTTTAAGATGAGGAAACTGAAAAAAAAAATATGAGGAAACTGAACCATATGCAAACCTATGGTGATTGCATGCATTTACTTGTCCAGCAAACCAGTTTTAGGGAAATATAAGGGAAATACAATTAAGGGATAATTATAAACAAATTGCTAAAAAAATATAGTATGTATTTAAATAACAAACCAGAGAGATAGAAGATGAAAGAAAAAGTGTAGCAGACAAATTATTAGCATTCAGAAAACTATAGATACATTAGGAAACATTTCTTTTTCCAAAGTTTAAAGGTTTTATTATCAGTACTATCCCTGTCAATAATAGAAGGCAAAAAGAGGGTTTCTTGGAGGTTTTTAATGTTTATTTATTTTTGAGAGACAGAATGCGAGCAGGGGAGGGGCAGAGAGAGAGACACACACAGAATACGAACCAAGCTCCAGGCTCTGAGCTGTCAGCACAAAGCCTAGCATGGGGTCCGAACTCACAAACCATGAGATCATGACCTGAGTATAAGGCGACCGCTTAATCGACTGAGCCACCCAGGTGTCCCTTGGAGGTCTTTAAATAGGGAGTTGACTGGTTGGTGAGGAAGAACATAAGACAGCCATTAGAATAGTCTGAAAATGAATTGGAGTGGGTTGGCCCCAATGGAAATAGTAAGGAAGGACATTTGTGAGAGCTATAGTGATAGCGTAATTTAGTATGGCTAAGTGAACACACAGAGGGATAGACACCGTGGTGGGAAATGACAAGCACAAGAGAAGAGGCAAAGATGGTTCTAATGTTCCAACCCATGGATGATGCTTTAAAATGGTGATGTTACTGATAGAATTAGGGTAGAGAGGGATAAGGAAGATAATAAAAGATTTTTAAAGAATCCTTTTTATGGATGGTAGAATGATCAGGTGGGCACTTTGTAGAAAAAGCTGATAACTCCCTTTTAATCAGTGATGTGATCACATGAAAATATTAATGCAGCTTCCAAAAACATTTTATGATTTGAGAGAGATTCAGTTCCCAGAAGAACTGTTATTTAAAATCATTTGTGATTGAGTGTGAAAAGACAGAATAATAGATAACAATATTCATCAGGGGAAAAAATCTGGCATATACTCTATTCTTATTTTTAAAACCAATTTTTTGGGGTTTTAACATAGGTCTGTGGTTAATGATATGAACTATGTTACATATGTTATGAAGCTAGAGACCATCAGTTTATAGGGAGATAATTATAAAATTATTGACAAGATTTTCAGAAGGGAAAAGTACATTAAAAAGTAGAAAAGTAACATTTCTTGTCTGATTAAAATTGCTGTTAGTTTTGGTATCTAGGTTTTATACCACTATTAAATCTTTATTTGTAAATTCTAAATTATCTATACATGGCAAGAAGATCTACAAGAACATCTACTAAGGATACCCTTATTCTCAACAGTGGCGGTTGGCAATAGGCCACTGGACTCATTACACAGTATGTAATGAATGCAGAGTTGAGAAAACCTTCCATTTGGTGGCTCAGACAAGGAAACCCCTCAAGAAAGCTGCAGAGCCTTACAGTCAAAAGCTTAATCAGTCTTATCTTACTTGTAAAATTCATGCAATTTTATTTTCAGTTTTGGTAGTTTTCTACATAAACTGAATATTTTGATGGTTGTGTATGTGCTTTTCCTTGAAGGTAAATTCAGTAGCTTCAGAATCACTTTATTATATACTAAAAGGTAGAGATTTAATCACTTCTTTACCCCTTGCCTAGATTGATAGTTTCCCAAATTTCATTCTGTTGGTTTTTTTTTTTTATTTTTAACTTCAACGAAATTGTGAGCCATTCATTAATAAAATACTGATCTACTGATGAACAACATAATTCTACTGATTATTATGTAAAAAGGTTTTAACTTCTTAGTCATTTATTTTTATCTCTTATTTTTCATATTTTGTTTCCTTTTTTGAATTTTGAGTTAGTTTCTTTTAAAACAAAACTTATTAACATAGATAAAAAGAATTTTTGTTGTTTTTGTTAGCACAGGTAACTAGTGAAGAGCACTGACCCTGCAGATGGAAGGCCTCGATTTAATCTTGGCCCCCAAATTCCGTTGTGTGAACTGAGGCAGGTTGCTGCCTGTTTGTGCTTCATTTTCATTCCCTGGTAAAAATGAGATTGTAGGAATTATATGTAGCAAGCCAAGCAAAGCACCGATTGCTGAACATATTTTAGGATACCGTTGCTGCCATTGTTAGGGCAAAGTGTCATTTCACTAATTCTGAGAGTGCTCGTCCTGTTTAAAAGAGGCTCACAACGAACATACTAACTGTACCTTTTGAAAGTCTATCTTTTGCCTATAGATAAAAGTAGTGTGTGTGTGTGTGTGTTTGTGTGTGTGTGTGTGAGAGAGAGAGAGAGAGAGAGAGAGAGAGAGAGACAGACAATGGAGTAAAAGGTATACTGAAGTGGCTAATCATATATAAAGAAGTGATTCTGAATAATTACAAAGCTCTAATTATTGAACAGGTTTCCCCATAAATTTCGGGAGTTTTTATTAGCAGAGTTAGTCAAGCAGGATCAAATTACCACTTACTGGTGATTTTTTTGAAGCGAGTCATGCGCTTAAAGAGTGTTGGAATCAATGACCTCCACAATCCATTAAATTAAAGGATTTTGTGAATTATATACACATAGTAACCAACTATCCTACCATATAATCTAGTACCTCTGGCTCTTCTCTCCTTTATCACCTATTAAATTAGAGATACAACTTCCCTTGAGGCAGACTCTCATTTTTTCCCTCTTCTGAATTAAGTCAGAAGATGAACCCTCAGCTCTAGTTAAGTATCATGGCCCCTTTGCCATGCGGCCACCCTGACTCTAATACCTTGTGGATCTGGCTTTAGCAGAATGGTAAACCTACAGACTAAGCCTTTATTTCATTTATTTTACTTGGTGATGAAATTAGGAATTAATTCCCACCTTTTCTCTCCATCCTTAAATTAAATTCACTGAACATGATTAGTAGTTTCAGAGTGCTGGTTCAATATACTTTACAAATATTTCTTTACATAATTCTCCAAATCAACACTGAATATGAAATAATTTAATATGTTACCTTCAAGACAGACTCTTGCATACCAAATGCACCTGACCTACTGGGCACAGATCCTTCCTCAGGGTCTATGTATCATTTACTTCAGTCACAGCTGACACCTACTTTCCACCTACCACTTTATACTCTGTCCTGAAACCTTCAATCTTAGAGTCATTTTCAAATGATTCTTTGTGATCCCATTCAATTTGCAAGCTGATTTACATGCCCTATGTCTGTGGGAAATGGCATGATACTTTCAATCTGTTCCACTTAACAAATTTGTTGCACAGTAGGAAAGCTATTCCAATCATTCTTTCATGATGTAAATTTGCATAGAAAGGAGATGTCCCTTTGTCAGTCTTTTGAAGGTTACAGACTTCACCCTGTTTATTAAGTGAACAATGTCAAGAAGCAAATTTTAAGGCACTATTATCTCTGTCCTTTTATCTCTTCTTCTTGTTTGTGGAATTTAAAATCATGCTGTGCAAGCACAAACAAAAAGTACATCAGAGGGAAATTAGATTATTCAAACAAATATATACACCATTTTTAGAATTCACCAATAATAAGTATCTTGCTCATATCAGCAGGAATTATTTGTCCTCTTCCCCACATTTAGGGGTGGGTATTAGAAATACAAGCTAAAGGAATACAGGTATTCTGTATTATTGAGCTTACTAGAGGACACAATATCAACTTCTACAACTGCTTTATTGTTCTTAATCATTGTAACAATCCTGGGACTTGCGTATTTCTACTGCCACTTTTATTAAAGAGAAATGTGAAAGTTAGAGGAGTTTTATGATCATCTTATGGTAGCATTTGCACAACACCAAAAATAATGGAATCTACTCAAAGCTTCCAAATAAAGAACAATATGATCAAAACAGTGTTTAATTATAACACTTCCTCTCTATATATTTGCCCCAATCATATCCTCTGGCTAATCCTCTTTAACAGAGCTTTGAAACCTTTTATTGCCATTGCCTTTTATTATTTGGCAATAGCCATTAATATAATACCAACAGTATCTATTTCAGAAATTTGTAATACAATTGAAAATTCTAAACCCTAATATGATATTTACAGTCTTTTAGCATGTATTTATAGAAATAAACCTTTCATGGAGTAGGACTTGAGAGGTAAACAAAGGTCTTCTGATATTTCATTATTAAAATTTAACTTCATGCTTCATTGACAATAAAACTTTCCCTACATGTGGTGGATATGTAAAGAATTATTCTTTCATTTCTACATTAATATAAATGTGGAATAGTCTAATAAGGGGCTGAAAGGTAAAAACCTGAAGAAACAGGGCATTTCAAGATTAAGGGAATTAGGGCTATGGCTGGGATGGAGAAGTTAACCAACCGAAGTGGCTACTTGAAAAAACCAAGATGAATGCCAGTGAAGATAGTCTTGCAGAGAACAGAATGGAAATTAAGTGATGGCTAGATAATAAGTGCTACATTTCTACAGCTCTAACATACCATCAATTTATTAACAACCTTTCAGAAGTGTTGTGTCATAATTTTGGAAATGTTAAAATGTACAACTCAAGGAAAGAATCCTTGGACTTAAAATACCTAGGTACCTTAAAAAAAGGTTAACATAAATATTGTGACACTTAGACTAGAAGTCATTTTTCTATTCCTTCTAATAAGATTGTAAATACCCAAGTCTACATCACATCTGCCTTGCCTTTAAAATGCGTAAGGTTAATCCTATATTCATTACTGAAACCTGGGAGATGCAAGGCTTGGAGCTAGACATGTTTTCTAGCAGCAGATAGTGTTGTGTTTTCTGTTTTCTTTTTTGTTTGTTTTTAAGGATAAATGGTATACTGGAAGTCTATAGCATAAGATGGCTTATGATTTTTTTAAAGCCTCTTATGTGCCTAATGAATACCAAACATTGGTGAACCAAGTGGCTGTTGCGAGAGATCACTGGAGGAGGAATAAGGACTGCAAGTGTTGGGATGCGCCAGCACATCTGGCTGTACTGGAAAGCCTACACAAAGAAAATAGCTTGATCAGGCTTTAAATTCCTGGCTTGAGAAATACACAGAGGGCCAAGGAGCTATGATAACTATACTAATATAATCCCTTCTTTCTATTATCACATTGGTTGATGTAGCTGGAAATCAGGCAGAAGTTTAATCCACCATCTCCAATATTTTTTTGTGAAATTTAATGTATAAACTGTTAATGACCAAAGCTCAGAGAAATAAAAGGGTATAGAAGCAACCTAACTGTCCATCAGTGGATGATTAAATAAAGAATGTGTGGTATTTCACTGTGTGCACGCAGTGAACTATTACTCAGCCATAAAAAAGAATGAAATCTTGCCATTTGGGACATGGATGGACCTAGAGGGTATTAGGCTAAGTTAAATAAGTCTGAAAAATGTAAATACCATATGATTAACCTGTATGTGGAATATTTAAAAAAGGAAGCAAACAGAGAAAAAGATTCATAAATATAGAGATAAACTGATGGTTGCCAGAGGGGAGGGGGGGGCAGGTGAGTGAAGGGGAGTAACATATACAAATTTCCAGTTATAATATAAGTCATGGGGATGAGAAGTACAACATAAGGAGTGTAGTTAACAATATTGTAATAACATTGTAGGGTGACAGATGGTATCTACACTGAGGATAAGCAGTGCATAATATATAAAATTGTCAAATCACTATATTGTACACCTCGAACTGATATAATATCATACATCAACTACAATTGAAATTGGAAAACTAAATAAAAAATAAAATGTACTTTAAGTATTCATTGTTTAGCTCATGAATTCATGCATAAGTATTCTTGAAAACCTTATTTTTTTCTAAAGTCTGTATCTGCAGGGGCGCCTGGGTGGCGCAGTCGGTTAAGCGTCCCACTTCAGCCAGGTCACGATCTCGCGGTCCATGAGTTCGAGCCCCGCGTCAGGCTCTGGGCTGATGGCTCGGAGCCTGGAGCCTGTTTCCGATTCTGTGTCTCCCTCTCTCTCTGCCCCTCCCCCGTTCATGCTCTGTCTCTCTCTGTCCCAAAAATAAATAAAAAAAAACAAAACGTTGAAAAAAAAATTAAAAAAATAAATAAATAAATAAAGTCTGTATCTGCAAATGGAACCGGAATTTACCTTCACCCTGCTATAGTATAGAGGATGGAGTAGCCTGAGTCAACCAGAGGAATAGTATTTGTAAAGACACAAGAAGGTGACAACTACGAATAGTTTAGTATGGCTAGAGAAAAAGATCAAAGTTGGCAAGTAAAAGATTACTATAAAATGAGACTTGAGAGTTTGAAAGGAACAGATAATGAAAGACTTTGGATTTTATTTCATAAGGCAATAGTAAGCAATTAAATTTATATGAGAGTAACATCATGTTTTTTGAAAAATGCCTTGAAAGGTATGATCAGAGACCAGGAGTTCAGTAAATGGTATGACATAATAATTCATGTGTGATTATTAAGAACATGGACTTAGGTAGAACCAGTGATGATAAATGTAGTTACCAATTCTAGAGACATTAATGAAGTAAAATAAACTGTTTGGGCATGGGTGGAAAGGAAAAATAATGATGGGCATGGGTGGAAAGGAAAAAAAAATAGCAAAGGATAAAACCTAGGTTTCTAGCCCATAGTTAAGAAATGGTGCAATGATGGTAGTAATAAATATGGAGAAGTTACTAAAGCAAAAAAAAAAAAAATGCTTTTCGGTCCTAATGATTTTTTAAATTATCTGTTACAATGGACTAAAACATTAAACATAAAGCTTTTGTGTCCTTAGGGCTGGAAAAAGATTTCATGGTAAATTAGCATGCAAATAATTACAGCTGCCTCATCTTTTTAAATACTTAATCTCAGCAGGCAAGTGTGCTTGCATGTGTAGTAAGTGCCCCCTTACATTAAATCATTGTGTATAAGGAACCAAGCTGATTTTATTCTAGACAGAGCACTTACAGTAAGTGAGTTATAGTTGTGCCAATATCCTATGAAACCATTAAAAAGAACAGTGGATGCAGGTATTATTTATGAACTTAATGTGATAAAATGTATCTGATATAAACAAGATCCATTCATTCATTCATTCATTCATTCTCGTGGGCAGATTTGGTAATCTCCCTCCAGATCACAGTAAGATATGAACCAAAATCTGAATTAAGGGCTGACTCAAAATAACGGGAATCAATTTTGATGAGGAATTAGCCAATAAATAGAATAGGCATTAAATGTTACCAAAGTCCCAAGTAGAGCTGACAAGAAGCCATTCATATTCCTTGTTCCATTATGGCATGTCCAGAGTTTTGTTAATGCTCAAAAAGTTCTTTGTCAAAAAATGCATTTAGATTCTGATGTCTCAGAGGAAAAGAATGTATTTTAAAGATAACCAATTACTTACCAGATGAAGAAATCAGTGACTTAGGACTTTTTCTTTAAGAGATTTATTTATTTTTGAGAGAGAGCGCACACGTGGGGGAGGGGCAGAGAGAGAGAGGGGGGCAGAAGATCTGAAGTGGGCTCTGTGTGGATAGCAGTGAACTCAATGTGGGCCTTGAACTCCTGAGCCATGAGATCATGACCTGAACCAAAGTTAGATGCTAAACCAAATGAGCCACCCAAATGCCCCCAATGACTTATACCTCCTGTTGTTAGAAAAATTGGACTAGAATCTGAGATTCTATTTAATGCTTGCTTACAGCCTGAAATCTCATGAGAATATACAAGAGGAGTAGAGGGAGCTCTCATTGTCCAAACTGCCTGGAATGAAGAATCAGGAAAAACCGAAGATATTTTCCTGTCCATCAGGGAGCTATTTTCCCAAAGAGTGTGTGTTCTAATGAACAGAGAGATTTAAAGAAAAAGGTGCAAAGACATGACGACCTAAGGGAGAATCTGCAAGGAAGGTCTATTCTTCTTGTGCAAAGTCCTCATCTTAAATATTCTACTGTAATGTGGTAATAGGCAAAGTTTAAGTTAACTGCCTAGTTCTTACTATATTGTAGTTCTTGTCTCTATATTAGTTGGGCTTTATATTTGAATTGCAGTCCTATCATTGGTCTTATGAAAGTTGACATGATAAAATGCTTTTACTATGTTCCATCCAATTTCCTTCAGGGTTCATTGGAAGAGGGGGTGCTAACATATTCAGTGTTCTACTACATGAAGACTAATAGCTATTATTAGCGATGGGCCAACTTAAGACATGGAAAACATCAGAGGGCAAACATGTAGGAGGAACAGGAAAATTAAGCTTTCCAATTGATACATTAAGAGAGACACCATTTAGAAAAGGGAATGGTAGATATTAGGGAGACACATTCAATAAACATTCTTTTGAGCCAGGCCAGAGGGCCAGTGCTATGAGTAAAGATAGAAAAGAAGGGTACCTGGGTGGCTCTGTCTGTTAAGCCTAGGACTTCCCCTCAGGTCATGATCTCAAGGTTCATGGGTTTGAGCCTTGCAGTGGGCTCAGGGCTTAAGGCTTGGATCCTGGAGCCTGCTTCAGATTCTGTGTCTTCCTCTCTCTCTGTCCCTCCCCCATTCTCTCTCTGAAAAATAAACGAAAGAAAGAAAGAAAGAAAGAAAGAAAGAAAGAAAGAAAGAAAGAAAGAAAGAAAGAAAGAAAGAAAGAGAGAGAAACCCTATCCTCAAGGACCTTATGGTTTTTAGCTAAGTAAAATAATATAGTCAATAACTAAAATGGAGAGAAGTATGGGGAAGAAGGTGTGCACAGAGGGCTAGAAGATCCCAGATAACGGGACGTTTAATGTCTGGTGGGCAAAAATAATAGAAGGGGATTTCAAGACGAAAAGTGCAGTGCTTTCTTATTGCCAGGAAGAATTAAATGAAACTTGTGTAAACCATGATTAAATTGTACTTGAGAATGATAGTTTTATGCTAAAGAAGACCTTAATTATCTTATTACTTGACACTTATTCCTCTAATTTTCCCCCAGTTTTTATCTTTTTCAGTATATATGGTGGTCTACCAGCCACTATCTCAGACTTAATATTCCCTTCTTTTTGGGGTGACATCCACAATCATCTATTTCTACTACTACTCGTAGGTTCTTTGATTCTTAAGTCTTCCCAGATCCCTAGACTTTTTAGGGCTCCAGCCTCAGAGTTCAGCCTTGTGTCATCTTATATCATTTTTAGATTTCAAACAAAACAAAACAAAAACAAAAAACTCTGTCACAGGTTTTAACACATATTTGTGGACAAGTCAACTCCAAATTCTTCTCTAGGCTTTAGATCTTAACATCATCCTGAGAAAAACTGAAATGTGCTCCAAATTTATTTTTCATTTTGTATTGCCTCTCTTAATTGAATTGTCACTATTCTCTCACTCTAGCAAAAACCCTTATACTGAAAGCATTTCTCTCCCAGCCCTCAAATACCTTTAATAATGTAAGATTCTCTCTCCTAAGTCCCCTTCCAACCATATCCTCATCTTAATTCTCACTGCCATTGCCTTAATTTAGATCCTCGTTGTCTTTTGCTTAAATAATCAGAATAATCGATTAGTATCTCTAACATCATTCACTTTGACTTATAATCTATCTTCTCTTCTTCCACAAGAATGATCTTAATACAAGTAGAAATGCTATTCTGTCTCTTGCTGGAAACCTTTCTTCAACTCCCATTCATTGGCCCAAGTGATAAATGGTAAGTTCCTTAGCAACTTGCTTCACATGCAGGCCCTATATGAACCGGCCAGTGCACTCCCTTGCCAACCTCAGAAAAAAAAACTACCTTTGCCCCAGGCCCACTGCTCTTTATTCTCTATCAAACCTAAAGTATAGACTATTCCCTTCTACTCCTTTTAGAACTCTTACATTCTGATGAGGCACTTTTATTTATCACCATGGCTATGATTACCAATTCTTTATTCATGACTCCTAATTCTGTATCTCCCTCCTGTACCTATTTCCTGTGCTCCAGACATGGATATCCAACTTAAATGTCTATTTCTGCTAACGCGTATGACAGTATCTAAAACCCAACATTTCTACAAATTATGTTTATAATCTTCCACAAACATAATGCATATACAAGTTTTAAGGATTTGTAGTTACTTCAGGGAAATCCACTTATTACTACAGCAATACTTCATTTTATATGCATAAAAACGGACTCAGGAAGGTTTGTCAGGATGCTTAGTGTTTCAAAAATCCCAATTTCAAATAGCTTAGTGAAAAGGACAAGGATCATGTCCTATAATTTAAAGGCCAAAGTCAAATCACATTGGACTTAAACAATCACTTTGGTCTGTTATTCATATTCTTTTTCCTCACCTCCCAATTCCATTTAGAATTTTTCCTCATTGTCTCCTCTCTCAGACAGAAGTTCCCTTTTTTAAGGTAATATGGAAGGTGACCACTTTAGATTTGCATCACATCCTTTCAGCAGCCATCAGATAAATATAATAGTTTTCCTTTCCTAAGCATTAAAAAGAATTCCAGTGGAAAATATTGAACATGTACATCCTTCTGAAACAATCAGTGTGACCACAGGGACAGGTTGTTGAGAAACATATTATCCCAGAAGCTAGGAGATGGAACCCCAATGGAACCACATGGACTGAATAAATGTTTAGAGCCATCCAGGAGGTAGGGAGGGGGGTGGTTATCACACTGTTAGCCAAAGGAAAAATGAATGCTGAGGAGGCAAAAGCAATAGCTACTTGCACAGAGTTACTAAGCAAGTAAGTGGTCAAGCAAGGACTCAGACTTAGGCCATTTAGTTCCCACACTCTGCTTTTTATGCTCTACAACAAATATAGTCAGCTGTAACTTAGCAACTAGAGACACAGGGAGATGTAAGACACAGCCCTTATTCCTAGGGAACTGTAAATCTTATACTGTGGGTCATTAGATCCCAACCATTTTATCAACAATTTAGTGTTTTCTCTCAAGAAAGCTATGGTTGAAAGAAAAAGCAAGCAAGCAAGCAAGCTAGCTATGGTTTAAAAAGCCTTGTAAATGTCATTTATTATGTATTAATTGTGTGCACTTTACTGATATAGTGCATTGTATTTTATTATTCAGAAAATTACTTACCGAAATTGAGAATTACTATTTTTAGTGAAGAACACCAAAGGCTAGTGAGCTGGTATATTGCTTCTGCAGAAACCCTCCTGTCACTTGGATAGGTACCTAGCCTTATGTTTCTTCTGTGCCTGTTAGGTTTGTCTTTTATACTCTAAAAGCCTATTTTTCCTTTACCCCTCACATACCAATTTCTACCCCTTATTGCAGAGAGCTGTCAGCTAGAATCTGGTATACGAAACTAATTTACGATAGAGTGCTGTTGATCACTGGGGCTGTTCATAAATGTTCTATTCCTTCTCCCTCTGGTTGGACTGTACCTTCCTATCATCTTGAAGTTAGGCATGGTCATGGGACTCATTCTGGCTGACGGTGAGCAGTGGCATATGCCACTTTTCTGAGGAATTTTGAAATCTAGTTTTTAATCCAATGTCTTTTCTTTTCCTGTTCCAGCCATCATGAACACGTGTAAGGAAATGGAATTTCCATGAACCTTCATCCTTGAGTATAATGCCAAACCACATTGGACTGGTAGCATGAGAGGAACACATTTGTTATGGTATTTACCTACTCAGATCCTATGTCATTATAGAATAACATAGCCTATTTGGACCGAATCAGGCATTTTCACTCAAGTCATCCAAATATGAGGACATGTACCTTTTCCAAAGAATTTACAGTGTTATAAAATGTGTGGAGAAATGTACCAAAGGAAAGAATACACAATGGGGAAATTTTAGAATTTAAGAGCCCTAAGGAGTATTCATATTTGAAAGATTCCGTATTAGATAAGTACTCTCCTGCTTGCTAGCAAATAAAAAACAAACCAACAAAGAATAGCCATAAAACTTCAATCTGGAAAGATGATCACAGAAATTTCTTTTAAGTTCATTATTCTCTGAAACAACTGCACACACAGATATGCCCACTTTATTTTTTAATAAAATAAGGCACCTACCAAATGTAAGGAGGTGTCATTTATAGCAACTTCTAATTTAGTGACATCCAGAACATTAAAAAATAAAGTTGAGTCCCTATGCTTCTGTTCAAAATTCTGTCTTGAAGAAAAGAACACGATAAACTGCCCTTTAAACACTGTGAAAGGGAAATAAAACTTTATTATCTCTCTCTAAAGTTAGTTAGGGAACGTTCTTCAGCTTGTCACAGGAATCTGGGAGGAAGGCTGAAGTTAATGAGCTGCTTGCATTGTGATGGGCTTCTTTGAAAGAAGCTGTGCTTCTCCACAGTGAAGCCATCAGAAAAAAAAAAATCAGCATGGTAGCAGGAAGCATCATAATTAATAAGAAGCCCACAATAGACTGCTGTTTAACATTACTACGAACTGTAGACAATAACAGCATGAGTCTTCATTTACAAAGGCAATCTATCACTTTTCTTCCCCAGAAAATGAGAAAGTATCAATCTCTTCAGAAGTTCCAACTTAAAATACCGCAGAACAAAATAAACTTTCTAGAACAAAAAATATTCTAAAAGATGTGGAGACAAATGTGAAAGAGATTTAATCTCTGTATCTGAGATGCAGTAGAGAGTGGAAATCCCATTTACCATCTGTGACTAAATATTCAAATGGCCAACTTCTACTCTCTATAGTACCTTTAAGTGGCCTGTAGCTTATTATCTGAAGGCTTGGGAATTTTAAGTTCTCTCTAATGACTTGATAATTAAGGTAAAGGATAGCTTTAAATATTTCTTGGGGGAATGACTGATTAACCAAGAAACAAAGTTTGCATTCCTCAAATTGGCATTTTGAGAATATGGGAAAGAAAAGCACTGGGAAATGAGAGCTCTTTTGCAACCTTTATTCAGGTGTCCAAATTTGTCATCTTCTTATAAGACCACTTCCTTTCTCTACACTGCTTTCTAAGTAGCAGAGTCCTGAACATCCACTTTAAAAGAAATAGAGGATTAGCAAAAATGTAACTTCCTTTTAAAATTTTTTGTTCCACAGAAAGTAAATGGACAAGGATACATGAAAACTGGATTAATGTGACACAATTCAATTTATTGATAAGTATTAGCATTAATCAAGTCATCTAGTTGAGGACTGTCTTTGGAAGATTAAAAATATGAAAGATTGTCTCAGGATCAATGACCTCCATTATGGACCATCAAAAATTTTACTTTTATTAAAACATGTTTTACAGCACATATTTTGCAGCAAATCTATTTGCAAGTGGAATCACAATTTTTTAAATGCCTGACAGTATGTGTGACGAGGAGGTTCTAAGTGCTGTTAAATGAGCTTTGACTCTTGCCAAAAGCATTAGAAAGATAGGAGATGCACTGTGGTCTATATTTTTTTCAGAATTCCTGGTTATAAAATAAAATCCTTCTCAGGAAGAAAATTACTATAAAGAATTATTCAAAAATTTAAAAAACTTACCAATAACAAATTTATTTGTATCTCTGGAGAAACTGCAAATATATAAAAATTTCAAGTTTGAAATAAATTTCAAGAAGAAATTTATAAACATTTCCTTCTTCCAAGACTTCTGGCAAAGATGAGAGAGTAGGGGGATTCTAGGCTCATTTTATCCGATGGATACCATGAGATAACACTCGTGTGAGTGTAAATAACCCAGTAAATGACCCCAGTGACATCATAAAATCCACAACTAAATGTAGAGAAGAGGCCACAACAAAGAGGGTAGGAAGGGTGGACCTATGGTCAGGAACTAAATGGACTCACAAGACAATCTGTGGAAGGGACAGAAATGGTGGGTATGGAGAGGGGAGAGAAACAGACCCATACATTAAAGAAGCCCATGTGGGGAAGACGAATCCCCATAACATTTGGTTTTGAAAATCAGAGGGGCTGGATTTTGTGACTTCTTATAACCAGCAGGACTTAAAACATGGAATTTTAAAAAAAATCAGCAGGCTGGGCTCTGGGAGTGCCAGGAGGGCAAGAGGAAACTGCATCCCCACCCTTAAAGAGACAACAAAACAAAGAGCCCTTGGAAACAAAACCTGGAAGCAGCACTTAGGCACCTGGGAGCACCTGAGAGGTTCGGTTAGTTAAGCATCAGATTCTTGATTTCAGATCAGGTCATGATCTCACGGTTCATAAGTCTGAGCCCTCTAACTGCTGGCAGTGCAGAGCCTGCTTGGGATTCTCTCTTTCTCCCTTCTCTCTCTGCCTCTCCCCGACATGTACACTACATTCTCTGTCTCTCTCAAAATATACAAACTTAGAAAAAAAAAAAGAGATAAGAAAGGCAACAGGGACATACAAGAGGTAGTTATTTACTAATCTCAGAGCCTGTCTCAGAGGAGCAGAAATTTCTGAGGAACTCCTCCAGAAATAAAAGAACTAGCAGGTGTCATTTACCTCTTCCATCCTCCAGCATAAACAGAGGGCCACCTACAGGACTCACTACCTATCTTGTTAGCACTACAGCTAACTGTGCCCCACTCTGTGCTTCCACTAATCCATTCCTTGGACAGCCCATCAGTCTGGGTCCTATAAGTCCCCTTCCACAGAGGAATCTGGGTGTGCAAAGCTTGTTAGCACCACTGCACTCCCCTGCTGTGATTTGGCAGATCAAACCTCTCCAAGATGCTCTTGATCAGAAGTCATACAGGGTGGTTCCACAGGCCTGGCAGTGTTCACGTAGCTCCTACGATGGCCAGTACCACTCCAAAATGGCTCTTGCCCCAGAGAGAGGAAAATATAACTACATAGATAAGCCAGTCAGACGAAGACGCAGCAGTGGGCTGGAGGCCAACAACTGGTCTGATGGCAGTCCCCATACCTTCCCCTGCCACCAATGAGAGCTTCTCAAGGGACAACACAGGAAAAGTGCCTGCTGTTTGGTGCTACTGCATCTCTGGCAAACACCTTGTCTGACTCAACTCAATCCCAAGGCATCCCTAGACTGGCCCACTAACACCAAAGGGACCAAATATTGCCCATAACAAAGAGAGCCATTACAGAAAACTGGACTGAGGGAAAAAGTGGCTCAGCCACAATAGGGCACATACGAGCTATCCATGAGTCCCAGGTTCAGGTGAAAAGAGGACTCTTCACAGCACGAGACTAGAGGCCCTTTTCTTCATAAGGCCATTACTTTCAAGCAGCAAGAGATGTAGCTGTGTTTCCTAACATACAGAAACAGACACAGAGAGTTAGGCAAAATGACAAGATAGAGGAACATGCCACAAATGACAGGACAGGACAAAAATCACATAAAAAGACCTAAGAGAAATGGAGGTAAGTAATATGCCTCATTAAGAATGTAAAGTAATAATCAGTAAGATACTCACTGGACTTGAGACAAGAGTGGAGAACATCAGTGAGATCCTTAACAATAAGGTAAAAAAGAACCACAGATGAAGAACACAATAAATAACAATATACTAGATGGAAGAAATAATATACTAGACAAAACAGAAAAATAAATGAGCAACCCTGAGGACAGAGTAATAGAAAGCAATCAAACCGAACAGATGAGAGGAAAAAAAAAAAAAAAAGCAAAGTGAGAAAAGACATAGGATACCCAGGAACACCATCAAGCATAATATTTACATTATAGCAATCCCGGAGGGAGAAAAGAAAGTGGAGGTGGGGGGTAGGGGGTGGACGGTATTTATTTGAAGAAATAATATGTGAAAACTTCATAAATCTGAGAAAGGAAACATTCCGATCCAGGAGGCACAAAGATGCCCAAGCAAATTGAAACTAAAGAAGATCACACCAAGACACATGGTAACTAACATGGTGAAAGCAGTTACATACAAGGGAAACCCCTTACAGCTATTAGTTGATATTTCAAAAGAAACGTTACAGGACAAAATGAAGTGGTAGGATATATTCAAAGTGCTATTATAGATGGGTTTTCCTAATTTTCGTTTTAGATTGTTCATTTTTAGTGTGTAGAAATGCAACTGATTTTTTTCGTGGTTTTATATTTTCTAACTTTATTGAATTTGTTAATTTTAAGCTTTTTTTCTCCAATCTTTAGGATTTTCTACATGTATCTATAGACAAAATTTTTCTTCTTTCTAAAAAATGGTATTCTTAACACAAACTTTAAAACTATATGAATTTAACGTTTGTTACCTTCTGTAACATAACTGTAATAGCCTAATAGATCTAAGGAATCATATATAAATAAAATATACTTGCAAGTATAAGATAATCATTAATTCTGGAGAGTTAGTGTATATAATTCCTCTCCAGTTTCAAACACCTTATATAGGACTTAATCCTCTAGTCTATTAACTTCCTTAATTATACTTCTTATAATTACTTACTCTATTACCCAAACTAGTATTTCAATATGTGTATTCTTAATAGTTACTGACATTTTCAATCACATTTCCTGGAATTCACAATTTTCAAAGGACAAGAAGAAAGACTAATCAACATTAATCCTGACAAAACTAAGGCAGCCACTACATATACCTTTCATGAATTAATGTCAATACTGTCAATTCTATAAAACATAAATTCTCCATCAGTGAGAACAGCACTCTTAGCTCTATGGTCCTAATTACACATTCATCTTATCTGTGATTTATGTATGTATTACAGTTTGATTAAAATACTACTATATGAACAAAATTCAAACTTTTATCCATAGCTGGGAGTTTACTTCCCTCTCCACCCCAAAACATTAAGTTCTGTGAAAGATTTGGCCAGTTGCTTCAATTATATGGGCCTTAGTTAAATCAACATCAATGAAAAGGGTTAGACTAAAAAAAGGAGTTTTCAGATCCCTTCAATATGGAATATGTAAGATTATATAATCTCATAACCCATGATTAAAGAGCTTAAGAGCCATCTACTAAGGGTTAGTTACATTGGAGTCTGAAAGGCTACCCATGTTGAATGTTTTTTAAAAAGCACATTTAATGGAACCAAAGTATAAAGTGAAATAATACAAGTTCTTTGTTTTTGGGCATATAGTAGTCCTAAATTTCATTCCACAGCCTTTCTGGAATGCTTTTAAAATAAAAATTTACTGATAAGTTCACATTGATGATCTTATCTACTTTTACCTGTAAACATAAGCACTAGAAAACTTTGGGAAATCAGAATCACTGAATAAAGATGGACTGTCTACAAAAGGAAAACTTCACATCTATTTTACATGTACCATTTCTTTCTACTGAAATACTGATTTATCCAAAATTTTTAATGTGGGTTTCATGATCCTAAAGTTTTATTCAGTAACATAGGAGCTAAAGCATCACTCCTAATTATTATCGCAAATTAAAGAAAAAATAAGTATTATGGTGGTGAGCTCCTAAGAAATCAAAACACCCTTGGCAATAGGTGGATTCTGTCTACATTCACGTAAATTTTGGCCTATTTATAAAAGTTGAATACTCCTACACTTACATATTCATAAATATAGTGTCTGTACTTTATTTCATGTTTTAAATAGGCAAATTAAGCAGAAAAATTCATTCTATCATTATATGACCCCAGTATTCCATTGTTTTTTATATTTTTTTAAAATATTCATATAGTAAAGTCCACATATTAAAAGAATGAACACAGCAAAGGGTCAATCATGTACCTACTCTCTGGCCCCATTTTAGTAGAAATGTAATGCTTACAACTGGATCTGTAGTAATCAATAATACATTCATATAGTACTTCCTCATCTACCATCCCTATGGCAAACATATAAAATATGCATAATATGCCAGGAAATATGCAAAGTGTCTTCATTTTAAAACACAAACTTCTGCCTTCAAAGAGTTTATATTTTCTAGTGACAGATTTGGTGAAAGAAATATACCAAAGTATCTGCATTAATTTTAAGAGAGAGATTTATAGAGCATATAGTAGAACAAAAGAGAAGGTGTCAGTGCTACTTGATGGGGGGATGGAGTTAAGATGAAAAAAATTGTCATAGTATCTAAGATATCACAAAGAAATGAATCAAGGCACAGAAGCATGAAACAGCATGGTTTTCTGGAGAAGTTCTAAATGGATTGTCTTGGAAAAGGGGGTCCTGGGATGAAAGGAGAAGATGAAGCAGACTGAGGTGACCAATCTGTTCAGGGTCTTACAGGCTAAAATATTATTTGGACTTGGTCTCATAGTGGAAAACATTAAACATTGTTAAGAAACAATGTCTTGAGTACATTTATACAGATCTCGCTGGCGGCAAAGAATTTAAGATGGCTTAGGAAAATAAAGATGGCAAAAAGCAAAGAAATGAATAGTTGAGGAAATCAGGGATAAAGCATGAAGATGATAGAGTCTGGGCCAAGCTAGCAAACAATTAGCAAGAAGGGCCAAATTTGATTCTGAGCTTCCTGAATGCATGGTAGAGAAAGAAAGGCAGACAAATGAATGATCCCTAATATTCATGAGCTAAAGAGCTTCCTCACTTGTAAGAGGAAAAAGCAGTCACCTGCCAGATTTTATGACCAAAGAGGGGGAAAAAAAAAAAGCAAATAGTAATTAAGAATGAGCATTTTCTGGAATAGCTGAGAGGGGCATCCGTGTGGCTGAGTTGGTTAAGCGCTGACCTTGTCTCAGGTCACAATCTCACTGCTCCTGAGTTCGAGCCATGCATTGGGCTGTATACGGCCATCTCAGAGCTTGGAGCCTGCTTTGGATTCTTTGTCTCCCTCTCTCTCTCTGGCCCTACCCTGCTCATGCGCTCTCGCTCTCTCTCTCTCTCTCTCTCTCTCTCTCAAAAATGAATAAACGTTTGGGGCACCTGGGTGGCTCAGTTGGTTAAGCAGCCGACTTCGGCTCAGGTCATGATCTCGCGGTCCATGAGTTCGAGCCCCGCGTCGGGCTCTGGGCTGACAGCTCAGAGCCTGGAGCCTGTTTCACATGCTGTGTCTCCCTCTCTCTGACCCTACCCCGTTCATGCTCTGTCTCTCCCTGTCTCAAAAATGAATAAATGTTAAAAAAAATTTAAAAATAATGAATAAACGTTTAAATTTTTTTGTTAATTGCTGAGAAAAATTTCTGAGAGTCTTCTTAGAAAAAGCATTGTATTATACACTGCAGCATGTTCTCAACAGCATCTCCAAAATAGAAATAATTACAAGTTCATAGTATTTATTTTTCATGCCCTTAATTGTCAGTTGGTAGGATAAATCCAGAATCAATTCGATAAAAGCATTTAGATGAAAGACCGAAACGGCAGAATCCAAAGCTCTTTAGTGGTCTAGCCTGATCCAAGGATAAAGTTGAGATTATCAAATGGACTGTATGAACTGAGGATATCAGTGTATCACAGGAGCCAGAGCAAGTATCTTCTCTTCTGAAAGATTCTTCCAGTACTTGGGGATGTACTCTTGTCATTAATTCATGTCATTTATGCTTCATCTGTGTGGAACATAAAAGCTTCATTCTGTCAATGAAAAACTTCCAAGTTCTTGTTCTTCCAAACTACAAGAAATGTGAACATTTCTAACAGTTCACGTGCTTTCACCAATACCAAAGGAGGTACTGTCAGTAAATAGGGAAAACATTATACTCCCCATGCAGCCTCATGATCACACAGTGCAAACTTCCCTTCATAAAATAGTAAAACGGGCGTGTAGGTGTCTCAACTTCCTCTCGGGTCATGATCTTGCAGTTCACGTGTTTGAGTCCTGCACCAGGCTCTGTGCTGACAGCTCAGAGCCTGGAGCCTGCTTCGGATTCTGGTTCTCCCTCTCTCTGAATGAATGAGGGAGGGGCAGAGAGAGAGGGAGAACCAGAATCCCTCATTCATGCTCTGTCTCTGTCTCTCTCTCAAAAATAAATAAACATAACATTAATTTATTAATAGACATTAATAAAAATTTTAAACAATAAATAAAATGGCCAAACAACCTATCTATAAATTTTGAGACAAAAAACAAAAACAAAAACAAACAAACATGTAAGATCTAGGAATAGTGTCAAAAGTAAATAGGGACTCATTCTCTCAAAGCCAAACATAGATGTAAACGTTAGTTTAATGAAATGGTGCAAATTAAGGAAAATGCTATGCCTTATTATTTAACAAACAAACTTGTTCACTCCTTTATTTAATACATCACTGCCAGGCATCATGCCAAGTGTCATGATGTTGGTATGAATAGCATTTGGAGTTTACATTTCATTGGAGGGGACGGTCAAAAAACAAATGAAAAATAAACATGATCTTGACAATGGCTTAACATTACAATATCGAAGGGTATGTCAGCAAAGAAACTAGCAACTTGAATAAAGATTCCTGAGTTACGATGTCAGTTCTAACAGTAGCTTTTCTAGCTTATAATTCATTTTAGGCTAGGCCTAATTTTATTCAGGCCCAAAACCTTACTGGTCTTGTCATTTGCATAACTAAAAAAAGAGACCTTCTTGGAGTAGGATAGAAAAAAACTATCAGCTGAAATTGGTCTTGTAAAGGTTGCTTCAGGCCAAACAGGCAATAATAAGGTAATAAATAAGACTTTATATGAGTACATGGAAAGAACTCATTAAAAGATGACTATATTCTACTCCAGAACTTTCGTCCTAGGTAGTCTGCAAAGTAGAATTTCAGATTTTAGATTATTGCTCTTAATGTGGAGACTCTGGCTGTACTTGTGATATCGTTTATTGTAATTAAATAAAGTGAGATGTGAATTTATCTTTTTTGGTATTTCTTCTCTTTCTTAATAGGATTTTTAAGTGAACATAATTCTTAATTTAAGCTTTATTTTACTAAGTGATACATCTATCAGTGTTTTAGTACCAATACAGATTCTCTCCTTTTCAAAACTGATGAAAAGTTCAGATTCCCTAAGAAAAAAATAAGTCTCTGATTTTTCTCTTATGCATGAATTTTACCAACACTAGTAGGGACTGTTTCCTGATTTATTATGTCTGCGGCCATTCTGTTATTGCAGTGTCCATGAAGGACTATTTTCTGTGCTTCATAATTGAGAAATAAGACATGGACAAGTGCCTTCCTCTGTCTCCAGAGAATATTTACAAGAGTTAAGGCTGAAGTGCAAGTGATTTCAATCATCAGAACAGTGTGATAATCTCAAAGGAAAAAAATAAAAACTTATAGCCTCTTTATGCTATTAAAAATAGAAATCATAAAAATGGAAACATCTCCAACTACTGGGTCATTCAGTAGGTGTTATTAATTCGGGAGGCTGTTCTTGGCAGCAAACCAGAAACTTCCATTTGTGTCCAGAGTCCTGAAGCTGTCCCACAATGAGAAGTTACTTAGTTCTCTACTGACATTCTCAAAGAAAATGGCTTATCCCTGCAATTCACTTTATAGTAAAACTATGCAAATATTTCCCAGGAGAAAATGCTAACTTTGAACAAAGAAGGAAATTTCATTGATTATTTGCTTGTTTCCAGACTTGGAAGCTGGAGAATGACTCAGTCTCTGATAGAAAACACCCTATGTAAATCCTTAATTCATTCCTGAGCTGCAAAAGTTTGTATTTGTTATTGCCTTTTGAAGTAAAAAATATAAGTGAAATCATATTCTGTTCTATATAGTCATTATCAACAGGCATAGTATGAGGCAGAAATGTGAAGCATATATTTACTGAACCTGAAATAACGGAAATCCAAATGTTTGGAAAATACTTAACAAATTTAAAGAAATAATCTGAGATAACTCCAATGCAGATAAAGATTCAACAGCAAGAAAGAAAATCAGAGTATTTACCATTATCTAAGAAGATAAAGTATTAGCTGCAATCATATATATATTTTTTCAATTAACTGCATGGCTGTCAGGGAAGATGACAGTTGTACTAAAAGCTGTTTTGCAGAACCTGAGTGACATGCAAGACTAAGAGGCTTAATCATTGCATTATTACTAGTTGGTGCTCATCAAAACTCTACTAGGCCAGTCAGATGGTCTCTACAGGAAAGGCCAGTGGTAATTCTTTTCTCTTTTTAAAGACAACAAAATATATTGGGGTCCCTGGGGGGTGGAGCGTGGGACTCCTGATCTCAGGATCATGACTTCAAGCCCCACCTTGGGTGTAGAGATTACTTAAAACAAAAACAAAAACAAAACAACTTATATATGATGCAGTTAGAGGAGCTCAAACTCCACTCCAATTGAAGACACTGAGATGTAAGGACATGTTTACCATTAGCATTTGCAGGGCCTAGCACAAGAACCTAAATCAAGGATAGGGTATAAACCTCAATCTTAACAGTTATAAATGAAGCCACAGATTTTTTTTTTCTACTTTTTTTTTATTTTTTATTTTTTTTATTTTTGGGACAGAGAGAGACAGAGCATGAACGGGGAGGGGCAGAGAGAGAGGGAGACACAGAATCAGAAACAGGCTCCAGGCTCCAAGCCATCAGCCCAGAGCCTGACGCGGGGCTCGAACTCACGGACCGCGAGATCGTGACCTGGCTGAAGTCGGACGCTTAACCGACTGCGCCACCCAGGCGCCCCGAAGCCACAGATTTTAAGTAAACCATGTTTCATCTTCCTTCCTGGATATCTACAAGTATCAAAATAATATTTAAAACACCCACGTTTTAACATGTTTAAACTTGGTAAAATATTCTAAAAATTAAATTCAATGATTACTGCACATGTCTGGGTATTCTGGCAGTGTCTGAATGAGTAATGAAGACAATTCATATTTTTGTATTTCTATTAAATGCAGGTGCTTTGATTTAATTTCAGAAATAAAATCTCTTATTATAATTAGGATGTTCGTGTAACTTGTGCTTTGTTGAGAGTAATGCCATATTAAATGTTCTTGAGTGATTCTAATTCTTACATATATATTTTTATTTTAATTCCAATATAGTTAATATACAGTTAGTTTCACTGTATGGCTTATTTCACTTAGCATCACACTCTCCAGTTCCATCCATGTTGCTACAAAGGGCCATATTTCGTTCTTTCTCATTGCCATATAGTACTCCATTGTGTATATAAACCACAATTTCTTTATCCATTCATCAGTTGATGGACATTTAGGCAGATACCATATGGTTTCACTCTTAGGTGGATCCTGAGAAACTTAACAGAAACCCATGGGGGAGGGGAAGGAAAAAAAAAAAAAAAGAGGTTAGAGTGGGAGAGAGCCAAAGCCTAAGAGACTCTTAAAAACTGAGAACAAACTGAGGGTTGATGGGGGGCGGGAGGAAGGGGAGGGTGGGTGATGGGCATTGAGGAGGGCACCTTTTGGGATGAGCACTGGGTGTTGTATGGAAACCAATTTGACAATAAATTTCATATGTTGAAAAAAATTAAAAAATATGTATATATAAAAAATATATACAGTTAGTTTCAGGTGTACAATATAATGATTTATACATATTTTTAATATTAATTTCAGTGTAAAAAAGTTTGCTGGGAACTGGCAGGTGAAGTATCTAAGATTAGCATACTCATATCTCAATTTGGAAAAAGCCATTCATTTTACAGTGAATGTTAAGGGCTCAGACACACAAGACTGCCAAACACTTCAAGGTACAAACACTGTAATGGACTTCTATATGATTAATTTGTTTAAAAAAAACATATATTTTAATTTTTTATATAATTTTCATGTGACTTAAAAATTATATCCTACTTCTGAAGTTCTAATTTTATTTTATTTTTTTTAATTTTTTACTGAGAGAGAGAGAGAGAGAGAAAGACAACATGATCAGGGGAGAGGGGCAGAGGGAGGTGGGGGAGGAGAGTGAGAGAGAGAGTCTCTCAGAGTCTCTCAGGCAGGCTCCATGTTCAGCATGGAGCCTGACACAGGGTCCATCCCAAGACCATGAGATCATGACTTGAGTCAATTCAAGTGTCAGACTCTCAACTGACTGAGCCACCTAGTCACTCCAGAAGTTCTAATTTTAATGCTGGGATATCATAAAGAAAGATTTTAAATGCACTCTGTAGACAACTTTGTTAAAATGTGTCTTCAGTTAGAAATATACCTTGATATATCTATACATTGTGATTGCTAAAATATATATATATATTTATGTATATATATACATATATATGTATATATATATTTATGTATATATATACATATATATGTATATATATATATTTATGTATATATATACATATATATGTATATATATATATTTATGTATATATATATACATATATATGTATATATATATTTATATTTATTTATATTTATATATATGTATGTATATATATATATACATATATATGTATATATATATTTATATTTATTTATATTTATATATATATGTATGTATATATATATACATATATATACATACATATATATATATTTAGTCTTCATCCCTTTCCTTGTAGAGACCTCCTAAAACCCTTGGAATTTCCTGAGTGGTAAGACCCATACAGGTGTCTTTTATTATTCATAATAAGTGCCATTCAACCATATCTGGGTTGATGTTAATGAAATGATTTCTAGAAGCCCCCTGAGGATGGAAGGTGGTTACCAGGAGAACTATCCATATAATTTCAGGGTTGGAACTTTTAGCACTGCTCTCTAAAAACCAGGGCAAGGAGAGGGGCTGGAGAATGATCAAATCATTGACTTTTTGGGATTAATGAAGCCTCCATAAAAGCCGAAAAGGACTGGGTTCAAAGAGTTTCTGGGTTGGAGAATTTGTTAAAGTAGTAGTGGAATAATCCACCTAGAGAAGTCATGAAAGCGTTGAGCCTGAGCTCTTTCCTTATACTGTGCTCTATGCAACTGGCATTTCTGAATTGTATCCTTTTAAAACAAATGGCAATCTGGTAAGTAAACTGGTTTCCTGAGTTCTGTGGGCCATTCTAGCATATTAATTCAACCCAAGATGGGGTCACGGGAAATTGTAGCCAGTCCATCAGAGGAACAGGTGACAACCTGGTGTCTGAAGCAGTCGAGCTGTCTTGTGGGACTAAGCCCCTAACCTGTGGGATCTATCAGATTGACAATTTAAAAATTGAATTGACCGAGCTGGTGTCTGGAGAATGGGCAATTTATTAGCATGGAAAACCCACACATTTGTTGATCATAAGTGTCAGAAGTCAAGTATTGAGAGCAGTGCTTTGACTAGAGAAAGCAACAATAGTTTTGTGTTTTTTTATGAAGGCAAAAATAATGGTATGTGCTGTAATTAATCTCAGCATTCATTGTATGAGCTTCCACTGTCACAGAAATATTTCCTTGCTGTATTTTCATTATATTAGAATATCAATTTTGTCATGTATTCTTGAAAATCTCATTTTCCTGTAAATATTTTGTAATTATTTCAACAATCATTTTAAGTACAATTGTTAGTTTTCTTTGGTAAGTTTTTTACTGACATTAGTACCAAGTAGAAGGTTATACCCAACTGATAAAGTAGGCAGTTAGATGTGAGCAGGGGACAAGAGCTGTCCAGTGATAAAAGGGTGCAAACCAAGTTCAAGTAGCTGGAACAGACCCCAGGGCATATGCTCTCATTCTCTCCTATGACCACTTTCCTCCTGTAACCTATAGCTTCATTATAATGCATTTTCATTGTAATTTTAACCCCCTGGTGGACGAAGACTGCCATGGCTGTTTCCGCAAGGACCACACAGGGCCATAAAATTCCCCCTCTCCCAACAGGTAGGAGGAGTCCCTTAGATGATTGGCTGCAACCTAGTCAGGAACCGCCCCAACTATGACCCATAACCTATTCAAACATAAAAGAACAAGCCTGAATCCGTGCTGCAGCTGTCACCTCTGGGTCTACCCCCCTTTCCCATCTTGAGAGTATATTTTCATTTAAACTACTCGTAAACCCTTGCTTGCTTCAGAGTGTGGCTCTGAATTCTTTCTTGGCAGAACTCAAGAACAGAGGCCAGGGAATGGGATTGCTGTAGAAACGACTATTTATAAAGCAAATGACCTCTAATGACCCTAATTTAGTTTATAGAAACCATGATTTTCTCTTAAAAATTGTCATTTCAGTAGTTTTTCTTATGCATCTTGATAAACTTAATCAAATTGCTTTAATACAAATTAGCTGACAGTCATGTGTCTGAGAGTGTCTGTAGGGTCAGGTTAGATATATGTTCCATTCACCAATATGTTTCATTTTGTGGTTGATTCAAAATATACTATATTGAATGAATTCTTACCAAAAATGTCAGCATTCTGATGATGTCAAAATGCTGATCTTTTGATGATGTCAAAATGATGGCATTTTTGGTAGCAATCCGGTAACAGCCAAGGCTATGACCTGTATAATCAAATTTAAGCTAAGTGGTATATATGGCACACGCACACACATAAAATATGCTTCTGGATTTGGGGCCAAAATGCCAATAAAGCTCATTACATTGTCATATGCTTGTCATTAATATTTTAGATTTTTTAATATAGAATTTTTCCAGTTTCTTCGTGCAGGTTATATATAAATATAGACTAAGAATGTAATTGCATAATATACCAAACATTCCTTAGCCATCATGTGCTACCATGAGAATATGCATTAATTTGTCTTAATTCTAGATAAAGGAAACAAGAAAAAATGGATACTTAGCACTGCCAGAAAATGATACTTCTTTATGAAAAGGCTACTGCATTCATCTTCTCTGAAAGGAGGAATGTGACAATTTGTTTTTATCTGTACACTTCTCCCATTCAAATCGTCCCCATACTCTGAAGCAGCGTCCATCTCCCACTTTGGCTGTGGCACTACCTGCACATCTTTACCTCATTTGAATATTATTGCCATGTGTTAAAGACACAGGGCAAGAGATGTCAAGACTTTTCTGGGCTTCTTTGAAGCAGTTAACATTCTCTGATACTAGCAGCCCAGGGCAGGGTCTAAAAGCCAAACTGTCTACGACAAGGTATTTAATTGCTCAAGATTTATGGCCATTTGGCAATAGTTTCCTCATTCCCTGTGCAATGCTTTCTTCCCCCCCCCCACCCCGATGCCATTTCCAGTGTAAATCTATATACAAGTATTTTAGTATTTCAAATTTTATCATTCAAAGAAAGCATGAGATAGACTAAAAATGCCCTCCAGTAAACTGCATTCTGTGACTCTGGCATATCATGTATTATAGATATTACACACTTTACATAAAATGAAGAAAAATTTATGGGAGAAAAGGCCAATGAACTGAGAGTTCAGAAACCTTAATTTTAATTTCACCTTCATAACTGGTTATGCAAATCTTCTAGTCTCTCCATTTCATGTTTTCTTATCTACATATTTTCTTATTTGTTTTGCCTAAGATGGTTTTTAATGTATGAGCCTATGAATATTTGTAGTTTATGGATAAGTTCGAAAAAGAAGTCTTAGATAGAACTATTATTTAATTACATGTTGGTGGCGACTTTTTTCCACACAAAAAAAGAAAAATGCCCTGCATTTTCTTCCAAAGGTGAAGTTTTCAAAATGGGCCCCCAGAAAGAGTATTATCTGCATCATCTGACAGTATGTCACAGAAGTAAATTCTCAAGTTTGAGAACCTCTACTCCACAACCACTGGAGTACCACTGCTCTAGATACATTTATATTTAGAAAGATTTAAAGAGCAAGTGATAAAATTTGAAGGAACTAATTATAGAAGCATTTGACAGATATTAAAGATAGAAACTGTAGGTTTATATAAATAAAGCTGTATAAATGTAACCTTCCCAATATATAATACATAATTAAATGGTAATGCTCATCACCTATTTTCTCTGAGAAAAGGGTAAATCATTTGAGGCCCTAAGTGTCTTTCTAATAACCACAATAGCTCGTCCTTCAAGTAATTCAAACGAGGTCTACATTATTCCAGGTGGCACCAAAATCCCAAATGTGGCCAAGTGAATGCTTGTAGCCAAGAGTCCAGGAGTCCCAGAGAGCTTAGATTTAAGTATACAAAGAGGACCAGCACTCTCCATCATTGTGAAGTGAGAAGCCAATATTTCCAAGTTTTTTTTTTTTTACAAGAAAGCAGTAATTTTTGGATTAATGACTCAAATTTCAAAAACCATACTTTGAGAAACGGCATTAAGCCCAATAGGTAAGTTATCAATGTTCAAAGAAGCAAATATCTAGGATATGTGAGTAGTAAGAAGGACAGGCTCATGGAGAGCCAGTCTCTGGAAGAATAACATAACTATCCTTGCTTAATCTCATTTAGGTTAATCAGGAATTAAATAGAGAAAAAAAATTAACTACTGATACCACAAATCAGGGTGTGTTATGATGCAGTAGGTTTAGGAAACTCATTTTACTGTGTGATTTTAGTCATTTGATGTTAATTAGGAAGCATGTTTAATAAAGCTACATGTGCAGAAGAATCAGCTAGATATGGTTATTCATAAACATGTGAATTGGGTGGATTGACTATTTTAGTTCACATAGTGCATGTATAGAACGCAGTAACAAGTCTCATTGCTTCCTGCGCATGTATACCTTACTTCAGCATGATAGAAGTAACAAGGAAGAACACATTTATGGACTGAGGAGCTAAGAATAGCAAAAGATTGGGGTGCCTGGGTGACTCAGTCAGTTGAGCATCTGACTTCGGCTCAGGTCATGATCTTATAGTTTGTGGGTTCGAGCCCCACATTAGGCTCTGTGCTGACAGCTTGCTCAGAGCCTGCAGCCTGCTTCAGATTCTGTGTCTCCTTCTCTCTCTCTGACACTCCCCTGCTCATGCTCTCTCTCTCTCAAAAATAAATGTTAAAAAAAATTATTTAAAAAGAATAGCAAAAGATTAAAATAGAGGGGCGCCTGGGTGGCTCAGTCGGTTAAGCGTCCGACTTCAGCTCAGGTCACGATCTCATACTCCGTGAGTTCGAGCCCCGTGTCGGGCTCTGGACCGATGGCTCAGAGCCTGGAGCCTGCTTCCGATTCTGTGTCTCCCTCTCTCTCTGACCCTCCCCTGTTCATGCTCTGTCTCAAAAATAAGTAAACATTAAAAAAATTTAAAAAAAAGATTAAAATAGAGATAACTTTGAAGAAATGGAAGAATTAAAAATTTTGGGAATACACCAATATCCCCTTAAGAGATATTGATTAGCGACAGTTATGTCAAAACGTAGTATTATTAAAAGCTAGATAAAACCTGAAGTCTCTCAAAAAAATAAATGAGGAAGTTGAACATACAGTATGAAAACATCAGAAAGAACTATGCAAAATAGATACATAGTTTAATAGGACAATGTTAATACAGTTAATATGTAGAACATTTTCCCTTTTTGAAGTATACAGAGAAAGATGGAAAGAAGTTGGTATCATTCTATAGATTTCTATTATTACTATCAAAAGTCCTATCAAACCAGACTCCTTAAAATTACTATTTCTCTAAACTCAAATTATAAGTCCCAAGTATTTAACTGTTCACTGATATTAAAGTAACTTTGGATCAATATTATTATGCACTCTTTAAAAGGCAATTAACAATATGCAAAATATTTTAATTAAGATTTCATATATTGATATTTGCATTGAGAGTAAAGCATATTATCAGTGATGTTTTCTGGCATACCAAAATATTCTCATATAGCTAAAAATTCATCATTTTGTGAAATTCAGTATTCAAGTTCAAAGAACTATTTCTAAAAATAAAATGCATCATCAGATTTCTTAAGCTTTCTACTATCTTAACTATAGACACGTAGAAGAATTTCAAGTAATTCCTTTTAAAGCCTAGTTTATCACTGCAGTTGTCTTCATACTAAAAAGTTTTTCGTTTCCATTCTGGCATGTAAGAAGCTTCAAAGTTGCTATTACATCCTGACATGAAGTAGAAAGTTAAACAGAAAAAATTCAACTACTCTACTTAGGATCTTTATGAATAGTAAGGTCACAGAAAACAGTACTACCCCCCAAATTGGAGAGACAGGCAAACAGAGCATTACAATTATCAGAACAGAAATACATGAGCAGAAGCCTCCTTGGGAACCAGTGCAAGGTAAGAAAATCTACACTGTAACAGACTAGTTCTGGAGACTCCTTATGGCCAACTTTAAGACTAAAACCTCCAGGGAGATCCAGTCACAGGGAGACTTCCCCATTTTTGTGGAAAAACTTACAGTGAATATGAGAGAGAAATCAGTTTATGCTTCCAGCAGGGGAGAAGAAAAGCAACCATTTTGAACAATACTAGAGTACTCTGTTCTTAACAAGGTCTCCCTTCACCTAACCTGCTGGGATTTTATCAAAGCCTAAATCAGGAGAAGGGAAATGCTCCATTGCAGTCCACTCTAGACATCCTGTCCTGCTTAAGTGGTGACTGGACTGAGAAACACTTGTCAAGTCCACAGTCTAGAAGCATAAGCTCACTAAAAGACTGAATCCTAATCCAAGGACTATAGAATGCTTTCCCCTTTGCCCCACACTTCACGACAAAGCCTGTTTATAGCAGTTCTTTTTACCTAGTGCATCATGTCTGGCTAAGATGAAAAAATTTACAAAGCATACCAAAAAGAAAAAAAAAATAGAGCAAGCATTAGAACCAGATATGGCAGGGATATTGATTTATCAGAGTAGGAATTTAAAACAACTGTGATTAATTATCTAAGGGCTCTAAAGGACAAAGCTGACAGCATGCAAGAACAGATTGGCAATGTAAATGGAGAGGTGGAAATCCTAAGAAAATCAAAAAGAAATTCTAGAGATCAAAAATACTACAATAGAAATGAACACCTTTGAAGGGCTAATTAGTACACTGGACATAGCTGAGGGAAGAATCTGAGAGGATTTATCAACAGAATCCTTGAAAACTGAAAAAAAAAAAAATATCCAAAACCTATGAGGCAACTGCAAAAAAGCATAACAAATGTGTAATGGGAATACCAGAAAAAGAAGAAAAAGAAAATGTTTGCAATGATAATGAGTGAGAATTTTCCCAAATTAATGTCAGACACCAAACCACAGACCCAACAAGCTCAGAAAACATCCAGCATAAAAGTGAAAAAAAACTATACCTATTCATGTCATTTTAAAACTACATAAAATCAAAGATAAAAATTCTTTCCTACACAGGGACAAAGATAATTACAACCAACTTCTCAGAAAATACGCAAAAAGCAAGTGGAGTCAAGTATTTAGGGCTGAGAGAAAAAACCCACCAACCTAGAGGTTCTATACCCTCTGAAATTATTTTCACAAGTGAAGAAGACATGAAGACTTTTTCAGACATACAAAAATTGAAGGAATTTGTTACTAATATGCCTGCCTTGCAAGAAATGTTAAAAGACGTTCTTTAGAGACACAAAACTAATATAGGTTACAAACTCCAAAGTATGTAAAGAAAAGAAGAGCACTGAAGAATGAATAATTGAAGATAAAATAACAACTTTCTTATTCTTAAAGTGATCCAATAGTTAAAGTTTCCAAATAATAGCAATGATGTATTCAATTATGTTATACTTATGTGTGCATATATATTCTTGTATCCTTATTCTAAGTTATGTGAATTGCAACAATGACACAAGGGACAGGAAAAATAATTAGGATTGTTTTTATAAGGCATACATACTACACAAGAAGCAGTATAGTGTTATTTGGCAGTGTACTTGAATTAGTTTTAAATGTATATAGCGAATTCCAGAGCAGCACCAGTGACAATGAAAACAATAAAGAAGATATAAAATTGATACACTAAGAAAGGAAAGAATGAGATCCTAAAATGCTCCATTAAATCCATAAATGACAGAAAAAAGTGAAATTGAAAAACAGGATCGAGAAATATGGGCAGCAAATATAAAAGTAACAAATATGGTAGAATGTAATCCAACTATATCAATAACTACTGAAAAGTGATCTACATGAACAAATTAAAAGATTCTCAGAGTAGATCAAAAAAGACCCAAATATATGTTGTATACAAGAAATCCATTTCTATTAGAAAGACACATCCTTATTAAATGTAAAGGGAGAGTATCAAAACAGTACAGTCCTGGGCACAAAAATGAACACATAGATCAATGGAACAAATAGCCCAAAAATAAACCCACACTTATCTGGTCAATTAATCTATGACAAAGAAGGCAAGAATACACAATGGGGAAAAGCAGTAATTTTCAATAAAGGGTATTGGGAAAAGTCAATAGCTACATGTAAAAGTATGAAACTGGACCACATTCTTATACCTTACTCCAAAATAAACTCAAAATGGGTTAAGGATTTCAATGTGATACCTCAAACCATAAAATTTCTCAAGAAAATGTAAGTAGAAATCTCTTGGATGTCAACCTTAGCAACATATTTACGGATAGGTTTCCTGAGGCAAGGGAAACAACAGCAAAGGTAAATTAGTGGGGCTAAATCAAAATAAAAAGCCTTTGCAAAGCCAAGGAAGCCACCCAAAAAATGAACAGGTAACATAGTGAATGAGAGAAGTTATTTGCAAATTACATATCTGATAAAGGGTTAGTACTCAAAATACGTAAAAAAACGTGTACAACTCAACACCCCAAAACCCCCCAAAAATCTAATTAAAATGGGCAGAAGTCATTAACAGACATTTCTCCAAAGAAGCCATACAGATTGTGAACAGACACATAAAAAGATACCCAACATCACTCATCAGAGAGAAATGCATATCAAAACTATAGTGTTATATCACCTCTTATCTGTCAGAATGGCTAAAATCAAAAATATAAGAAACAAGTGTTAGTGAGGATGTGGAGAAAAAGGAACCCTTGCACACGATTTGTTGGAATGCAAACTGGTACAGTCACTCTGGAAAACAGTATGGACATCTCTCAAAAAATTAAAAATAGAACTACCCTACAATACAGCAATCACATTACTGAGTACTGTCAATTGGATATAATGGACATCTATACACTCCATCTTCCAACAACAGAAATATACATTCAAGCTCACATGGAACATTCACCAAAACAGACCACATCTTGGGCCATAAAACATATCTTAACAATTTAAAAGAATAGAAATCATAGAACATCTGCTCTCAAACCACCATGGAATTAAACCGAGAATCAATACAAAAAGACAGCTGGAAAATCCCAGAATTCTTGGAGATTAAGTAACTTCTACTTAACACATAGGTGAAGGAAGAAGAAAAATGAAAAAAAATGAAAACACAAATCAAAATTTGAGGTATGCAGTGAAAGCAGTGATTAGAGGGAGATTCATAGCATTAAATGCATATACAGTAAAACCTTGATTTGAGAGCATAATTTGTTCTAAAAACATACTTGTAATCCAAAACACTTGTATATCTAAGTGAATTTCAAGAACTGCTGGCTTAGTTGTGATCATGTGACGTTGGGCATCACATACTACTCATATTTTAAGACATCACTCATTCATCAAGTTAAAATTTGTTAGACACGTTTGCCTCTATTCCAGAACACTCAGAGAACAAGTTACTCACAACCCAACGTTTTACTATATTAGGAAAGATATCTCAAATTAATCATCCAAATCATTCTACCTCAGGAAACTAGAAAAAAAGAGAAGAAGAAAGAATTAGAGTAGAAATCAATGAAACTGAAAACAGTTAATCAATATAGAAAAGTCAACAAAACCTAAAACTAATTCTTTGAAAGTATCAATAAAATCAATGAGCCTTTAGCCAAGCTAAGAAAAAAAATAAATGACACTAATTGCTAATATCAGAAATGAGAGACAGGATATGACTATAGATCATGGATGCTAACAGGATAGAAAATAAATACCATGATCGACTCCAGCCCACAAATCTGATACCTAGATGAATGGACCTATTCCTTTAAAGACAAAATTATTTCTACACGAAGTAGTAATCTGAATAGGCCTGTATCTACTAAAGAAATTGAATAAAAAATTAATAACTTTCCAAACTAGAAAGCATCTATTACCCTAATACCAAAACCAGTTGAATGAGTTGCAAATACATACCAGTATCTCTCATGAGCATAGATGAAAAAGTCAATAAAATCTTAGCAAATTGAACACAAAATTAAAAAAAAAAAATACACACCATGATCAAAAGTGATTTGTCCATGTATACAAAGCTGATTCAACATTAAAAAAAAAAATCACTAAAAGTCTTATCAACAGGCTAAAGAAGAAATCACATAGTCATATTACAAGTACTATAAAAAGCATTTGACAAAATTCAACATCCATTCATGATAAACACTGTCTGTAAATTAGAAATGAGGGCACGACTTTTCAACTTGATTAAGACTATCCACAAAAACCTACAACTAACATCGTACTTGATAAAGGTGGAAGCTTTTCCACTGAGGTCAGGAACAGGCAAGCATGTCTCCTCTCATAATTGCTTCCCAACACAGCACTGATAGCACTGGAAATCCTCGTTAATACAACAAGATTGCAGTGGGGGGAGATAGACAGCTTTGAAAAAATAAACTGTCTTTATTTACAGATGACATGACTATATTCAGAATAGGCATGTAAGTATTGACAAAGTAAGACCCCCCCCAAAAAAAAATCCTCATGGAATAAGTGATTGTACCAAGATTGTGGGAAAGAGGTCAACATGCAAAAGTGAATTTTCTTCCTAAATACCAGCAATGAGTAAGTGGGATTTGAAATTTGAGACGTAACTTACATTCACACCACCCATTATCTACACATTAAATTCAATTCCAATCAAAATTCCAGAAAGTTATTTTATGCCTATCAACAAAATGTTTCTAAAGTTTGTATGGAGAGGCAAGACAGAGAAGAGCCACCACAATATTGAAGGAAAAGACCAGAGTAGGAGAAATGCACCTGCGTTCAAGGCTTACTATAATGTTATTATTCATCTGGAATTGTAGAACTGGTGAAAGAATAGACAAATACATCAATATAAGAGAATAGAGAGCTCAGTAATAGACCCACATAGCCAACTGTTATTTGGCAAAGAAGAAAAGGCAACACAATGGAACAAAGATAATCATTTTAACAAATGGGGCTGAAATAACTGGTCATCCACATGAACAAAAATGAATCTAGACATAGACACTACACTCAAAACAAAAATTAACTCAAAAGAGATCACAGACCTAGATGTAAAAAAGTCAATCTATAAACCTTCTAGAAGCAATCTAGGGGGAAACCTAGTTGATCTTGTGTTGGTAGCGTCTTTTTAGATATGACAACAAAGCCATGAAAGCAAGAATGGATATGCTGAACTTTGTTAAAATTCAAGTTCTCTGCCAAAGACACTGTCAAAACCATGAATAGACAAGCCACAGACTGGGAGAATGTATTGTTAACAGACTTGTATGGTAAAAGGTTATTACCCAAAATTACAAATAGTTTAAAATTCAACAAACAACCTGATTAAAAAATGGGCCAAAGACTTTAAATGACTCCTCACCAAAAAAAGCAGATACACGGGGTGGCAAATAAGCATATGAAAAGATGTTCAATATCCTAGGTCATCAGGGACATGACAATTAAAACAAAGAGATACTATGAGAAGCCTAGGATAATGGCTATAATTGGGCACACTGATAATACCAAATGCTAGTGACAATGTGGAGCAATAGTAATCCTCATTCATTGCTGGTGGAAATGAAAAATGATACAGCCACTTTGGAAGTCATTTTGGCAGTTTCTTATAAAACTAAACATACTGTTAACATACAGTCTGGTCAGTAACCATGCTCCTTCATAATCATTCAAAGGAGTTAAAGTTATATTCATACAAAAATCTGCACATGGACATGCTTCTAATGGTTTTATTCATCATGGCCCAAAATTAAAAGCAACAAAGATGTCCTTTAGTAGGTGAATGGATACCTAGACTGTGGTAGAAAAAATGGAATGTGACTCAGTGCTAAGAAAAAATGACCTATCAAGCCACGAAAAGACATGCAGGAACATTAAATGTCAATCCAAAAAGTCTCTTGACTATATTATTCCAACTGTATCATATCCTGAGAAAGGCACAACTATGACAACATTAAAAAAATCAGTTTTGGGTTTGGAGAAAGAAAGAAATAAATAGAGAGGCAAAGACAATTTTAGAGCAATAAAACTATTCTCTATGATGCAATAATAGTGGATACATGTCATTACGTATTTGTCCAAAGAATAAACACCACAAAAGAGTGAACCCTAGGAATAAATGTGGAGTTTGGGGATTATGACATGTCAGTACAGGTTCATTAATCGTTAACAAAAATATCACTCTGGTGGGTGATAATGATAATGGGGGAAGCTATGCACATGTGGGCCGGGGACTAAATGGGAAATCTTTGTACCTTCTGCTCAGTTTGTGGTGAACCTAGAAGTGTTCTAAAAAACAAAGTCTATTTAACCAAAAATCCAAGTACTAGGTACAACAACAAGTATTGACTACACTTCTGAAAAAAAGGAGTGGAATAGGTTTCAAACCACTCTCAACTCTTTAAAAAACAAACAAACAAACAAACAAAAATGAAAATCTGTAGTTTAATATCAGATAAAAGTAATGTGGGGGTGCCTCACCTGGGTGGCTCAGTTGGTTAAGCATCCAACTCTTGATTTTGCCGCAGGTCATGATCTCACAGCTCCTCAGTTCGAGCCCCACACTGGGCTCTACAATGACAGTGTGGAGCCTAGTTGGGATTCTCTGTCTCCCTCTCTATCTCTCACTCTCACTCTCTGCCCCTACCCTGCTCATATGTGCTCTCTCTTTCTCAAAATAAATAAATAAATTTGAAAAAAGAAATAAAAGTAATGTGAACACAGTAGTGCAGAGGGCCAAGTGATGAAAGTAGCCATTTACTAGGAAACTTGTAATTTCTTAACTCTTATAACCATAATAAGAAGTGTCATGTTACTAAAATATAAACTATCTTTGTCAAACCTCAAAAATGAAGTGAGCTGTGATCTTGGTTTATATGATCTCGCTATTATTAATCTTTGTTTTCTACTTGAGAATGATGGTGACATTTTAACATAGATATAGATTCGTGACTTAAAAAAAGTTTTAACTTTGTTCTACCACATTATAGTGTGAAAAGTTAGTTACAGTACTTTAGATTTTCTTTCAAATTTTATGTATTTACCACATTCTATTATATTCTTATACGTAAAAATAAGTATAGATTACAATTTACAGATACATTCTTTAACAAAAGCACTTCAATTCTTTTTTTTTTTTTCTTTTTTAACGTTTATTTATTTTTGAGACAGAGAGAGACAGAGCATGAGAGGGGGAGGGTCAGAGAGAGGGAGACACAGAATCGGAAACAGGCTCCAGGCTCCGAGCTGTCAGCACAGAGCCCGACGCGGGGCTGGAACTCACAGACCGCGAGATCGTGACCTGAGCCGAAGTCGGCCGCTCAACCGACTGAGCCACCCAGGCACCCCACTTCAATTCTTTTTTAATATAAATCATACTTAACTATCAGTGTTCTGTTAAATATTTATCTTTACCTCCAATACGTCCAGCCCAACTCACATACAATTGGAGTTCAACTTGTGTTACTAACTCAATACACCAATCCACATCACATGAGGTTTATGCAGTTCTAGATTAACCACAGTTTGGAGAACAAGAGAGACAGTAATAGCCATGGAGACCTTAGAGAAATCATTCATATTGGCATCAGGATAGATACAGAAATAACTACTGACCTCAAATCTCCAGAGCAGTCCAAATACTTGTCCTGACTGACCAAACATTTGCACATGCTTTTTCTTTTTTTAAACAGTTCTCAGAAATTATAATGGATTTGGAGAGAAGTCTGCACATGAATGTATTTGTTAGTTTAAAAGGAGAGTTCCACTTTTTTCACTGGATTATTTGATATGTTGTTTGTTGTGGGAGGACTCTTGTGTCTTAAATTACAAAAACATCCTTGAAGTTGGGATTCAGAAACTTGAATTATAAATAAGCACACACTTGGGATCACCAAGTTAACCTATGATCTGATTACTGCTGCTAGTAATGTTTATTGTACAACCACATCTAGAGTTTGGTTCTTCGCATAAATGAACTTTTTAAAGGGTTTGTTTATGTAATGGGGCACCTGGATGGCTCAGGTGGTTAAGCGTCTGCCTTCAGCCTTGAGGCTGAAGGAAGTATCAGAAACACAATGATTTTCTCTGAAGCAATTTCCTTGTACACAGAGTCTGAGCAGGGACAGCTCCAGGCATTTCCCTGTAAAGGCACCTACCAATGAGGATTTGACTGGAAGAACCTAGGCAAGAAAGGGGAACCTGTCACGCAGTCTCTGAGGGCAGGCTTGGGCTTAGCTCTTTGTACAGGGTGTGCTTAGGCCACACATGATGCTTGCCTTACTGTAAAGCTATTTGCCACAGTCCTGTTAAATAGTGTGGTCCTTTTGCAGTCTGGTGTGCATGCCATATGATCAAGACAGCTTTTCCACCTTATTTGGTCTCCTACGAGCAAGTAGGAAAAATAGTGAATTTACCCTAAAATGTCCAATCTGTATTTATGTACCTTGTCAGTGTTTTGTTGCTGGTTTTCTAAAACAATCTGATCAATAAATCTTATCCAAATCTAAACAAAACAGAAAGAAAGAAAGAAAGAAAGAAAGAAAGAAAGAAAGAAAGAAAGAAAGAAAGAAAGAAAGAAAGAAAGAAAGAAAGAAATGCCAGCCTTGAGATTCTCTGCCCCAACGCTGCTTGTTGCTGGATCCTACAAACCATGACATGATGTCCTGAGCTGAAATTAATAATCAGACACTTAACCAACTGAGCCACCCAGGCACCCCAAGGAAAAAATTAACTTTAATATCTCGCATTAGTAACTGAACAAAGAAAGCTACATTATGTCCGTTAGTTTCATTATTAGCTCTTAATTTTTACAGAAATATGAACATATTTTTTATAATATAGCAGTAATACTTAAACTATTATAGAAAAACTCAATCTTCAACTCAAAATGGGGTGAGGAATTTTATATTACCTTGGAAATTTTCTCAGTTTTATAATAATACTTAGTCTTTAATTCCTTTGCTCAGGTACCTTCTGAAGTTTATACCCATAAGAGAGGTAGAGGTGCTTGACAAGCCCCACACTCCTAGACACAACCCAGTGATATGTGGTCAACTTGGTTGAAGTCTCATTAGTGAGTAGTTAGAACTCTGCCTTTCCAAATATACAGGAAAAAAACATTCTTCAGGAGAATAGAAAAAGTGAATTATTTAAATTATCAAGACTAATTAATGTCAAGTTTAATGTTCTAAATATTTAAAATACAAATCATATGGCAAAAGTGTAGTCACCCAAGTGGAGAAATGGAATTTGATACTGTATAAGCTTCTGACCAAAAAAAAAAAAAAATGTAATTCTAACCACATAGAAGTATGGACACCTGTTAGGGAAATAAAAACAAGCTACAATGGCTGAGAATCCAGATAGATGTGTTGCATTTTTCATTTTGAATAGAAAACTCGTCCTAATTTGATGACAAAGGAAAGTGAATAATGTAAATCCCAGAATAAGCCAGGTATCTAAAAGCACCATAGGGAATATAACAGAAGGACACACAAAACTGAAAGAAACAGGTCTTCTTAAATTACTTCTGGTAACCACAGTACCAGAATCCAACAGATTGTGGTGTCCTCTTCATCATAACCAACACAGTGATTGATTTGGGGCTGTTCCGGCACCTATATTTGGGGATCTAGACAAACAAATGGAATTATATCTTTTACATATTTTTCTTATAAATAGTGCTCTCCCAAGATTACTTTTCATGCTAATGAAGATATATGTATATATAATATATATCTAACACATCATGTAGAAGTCTATGCTTTGTATTAATCTATACAATGTTGAGTTGGATACCCTATTCCAGATCTTAAAAGATAGTACACGTGGTAAGTATGAGAATTATTGGTTTCCTAATTACAGTTTGCCAGACATAGATTGCTTTTCAATTTTAATAAATTATGGATTTTAAGATTAGACCCAGTATTAATTTGTCTGAGTCCCCAGTGCCTCAGTATAATGTAAAGTCTCAAATGAGAGTGTTGGATGCAAAGGCCTGTCTTTGGGGCCGGGTAGAACAGGAAGGTTATGTTTTGGTGTCTATTCTGCTTGCATGGAGACCAAAATTCCAAAATCTTCTCCTGAAGAGTAGCTAGCTGCTTTCAATTCTTCCAAGGTCAATACAATTTGGCCATGAAGGAAGTCACTGAGTGGAAAGTAGAACGATGGTCAGCATAGAGAAAGGCTGATATTTTAACCAGTTGAGAGTTCTACTGTATAAACTTATCGGCCATGACTGAGATATTAAAGTGTCTAGAAAGACCAATTTGCCAGTAGTGACTGCAGAAAATTGGTGACTAGAAAGAGAAGGCACATATATCTCTGAGCATGGCTCACTTCTGCAGGCAAAAACATGCAATTTAGGGCCCCTATCTGGCTCTCTTTCCAAGACTATGAAAATCTCTCATGGGTAACATCAGTTTAACATTTTTTTCCTACATCAAACTATTCTGCATTTGAACATACACACGTTTTCCAAGATTAAAAACATCCAATGAAAAGGGAGATTGTTGGAAAGATTATCAAGATTGCCTTGACCTATGGGGCACCTTCACAGAATTTTTATGTCCAGACTTCCTATGATTTAAGATACCTTTCACAGGTAAAGATCTTGCAAATGGGGTTTCTATTTCTCCACAGAACAGCCTCTGTAAATTTCCTGGCAACTCCAGCAAGTTAATCTCTGCTGTTGCTGTTTTGTGGTAGGCCTCTCAAGTACTAGATAGGCAATCTAGGATGATTCATTCTCCAGCTCTTACACATTCTGTTTGTGATGAATGTTCAAGAAATTCATTGATGTTCTGCCCCGATAATAAAGTTTTTGGACTGGTTTTGCAAATCTTTTAATTTAACCAAAGCAACACTGTAATACTTAAGTGCCAGACAGCATCACAGTCAAATTACATTGTCTAGAGCTGGAAAACAGTTTTTGCCGGTAAGATATAGGCTGACATAAATGAGGTGAAAGACAAATGAAGATATGCATGTATTCTGTTTGAGGTATATATTAACAGTTTTGATGTAGTATTTTCTTTGCACAGCTTTAAAAATAGACTTTTTTATAATCTTAATCTAAGTTAAGGTTTGAAGGACCCAAGGCAGACAAAAACAAAACATTTGAGTAATTGAGTAATATTCAGACAAACCCAAGCAATGCATAAAGTAGAGAAATCCAGTCACATCTATGAAGAAGTGGAATAAATCTTTAAGGCTTTCCTTATAAATATTCATTTACACAGACTACACCAAGTACTATGTATGTTCGTGTGTCTGCGTATCTATCAAATGCCAAAAGTCCACTAGCTAATCTCCACAAAACTAAAACTAGCTAATCTCCACAGACTATAAACCATTAGGTAATTCCTCTCTCAAGTCTAAGATTTGCTCATAATTTTTAGGCAGCCATTTCTTTTTAAAAAAAAATTTTTTTTTGACGTTTATTTATTTTTGGGACAGAGAGAGACAGAGCATGAACGGGGGAGAGGCAGAGAGAGAGGGAGACACAGAATTGGAAGCAGGTTCCAGGCTCTGAGCCATCAGCCCAGAGCCTGACGCGGGGCTCGAACTCACAGACCGCGAGACCATGACCTGAGCTGAAGTCAGACGCTTAACCGACTGAGCCACCCAGGCGCCCAAGGCAGCCATTTCTATTAGCTCCTAATAGTGTATGTGTTTGTGGTGCTGGGAATGTAGGGAGTTTTATTTTTGTTGCCTATCTTGTTTTCAAGGTTTATTAAACATGTATTAAGTGGCAGCTATGTGAGGACTAAAAAACCAAAGTAACAAAAACAGACACAGACCCTCCCATTAATGAGCTGTAAATAAGAAGGGGGTCTAGAACAAATAGCATCATTCCAATAGGGCAAAGTAGAGAGTATAGACATAGTATCAAACTTCCTAAGAAAGTGAGATTTATTACACGTAGGGAATTAGTTTACCAAAAGAGAGACTCTACAAGAGGGATGACCATGCTTAATTTTGGGTTTAAAGCATTAGGAGAGTTTCCATTCCATCCTCATTTACATGGAGTTTTATACTTTTTATGCTACTAAATCTTGGGATTTAAACAGTGAAGTATAGGATCTGCTGCATATTGGGAACAAAACTTTCTCCTTTTTGCTGATAAACTTTGTACTGCTGTCAATACAGCATTTGATATGAAGTCTATATTTACTTTATTCACCAAAGGGACATTTTTTTTCTTTCATATGAAAGGTAATTGCTACAAAGGATTATATATTGCTTGCTAATGGAAAGCTGAAAGGAAGCGGTTTAATTTTGGAGTCTGAAAATTAACCTCAGTGGATGGTCTTAAAGAGAGGTTTGTTTTTTAAACTATCCTTTCACAGTAGTTCTTTACTGTAAAATATTTCAACTAGATAAAACTTCTTTTAAATGATTATTTAAAGCATATAGAGATGGGCCAGTTTGAATTATAAACAAATTTCTTAATTCAGGGGGTAAAAGGGCCTAAAGAATGGGTAAACAATTCAACAAAGTTCATTTTAAGAAGCCATATGGGTAAATAAAAAAAGCAAGAAAGTATTTTCAGATAAAAGGAATATTCCACTCCCCAATACATCTCACTTTTTAATTTACCTACTAAGGTCTTATTTGGATCAATGGTCGACCCTCTCCATGAAGCTCTTAAGTATATGTTTGCACAGGTTTTCATAAATGAGTAAATTATATGTATATCTTCAATTTGGTATCATCAATCTTACTTCATTATATTAACTAACATTCCTGATGCATTTTTGCTTATACTCCCATATCATCATCACACCTCAGACACAAAGAAGTTCCTTGATTTAACGTAGTTTTATATGCATGTATATCTTTTTATACAAAGATTAAAAATATGTATGTATACATAGATGCATATGAAGAGTTTCATATAATTAGTTCATTTATTATCATAATTATGCTCAAACACATGTTTTTGTTCTCAAGTACCTCCATTTAGAAAAATAATGGTTTTCTTATGCAATAATCCATCACAACCATATATGAAGTGATACAGTTTTCACAGCAAGATTAGATAGTGTTTTAATCTCAAAGGTTATAGTAATGCATCATACCAACAGAAAAATAGATCAAATCTCCTTTGATCTAATTTTCATTCCAGCACACTCACATGGAATTTTCAAAAGCTTATGTCTCAATTTCCCATTTAAGGGTAGCCTATTTCCATAACCCCAGAATGTTCTTTCCAGCTCTTTTTCAGTTAATCCTCACAACCTTTGCTCCATAAACCATTACTGTTTTCTTACAACATACATTAGTTCCACTTCTTCTAGAGCTTCATAAATATAAATCACATATTATATAATTTTTGTTTCTAGTTTTTGTCAACAAAATGCTTTTAATATCCTTCATGCTGTTGTATCAGTTTATTCTTTTTTATTGCTAAGAAGTGATAAATTACATAATAAAATTAGTTGATCATTCTCCTGTTACTAGATATTTGGGTTGTTTCCTAATTTTGAATATTACTAATAAAGCTGTTATGAACTTCTTTGTGAATTTTCCCCATTTCTCAGGTAAGTAATAAGATTATAATTGGTGAGTCACAGGTACGTTTATATTTATTTAAAAAAAATTTACAGAGCATTTTATAGTTTTAACTTCCATTTTCTTGACGACTAATAATTCTGAGAACTTTTCATGTGTTTATTCATCATTTGTAGGTTTTTGAAGTGTGTTTACATCTTTTGCCCTTTGTGGGGGTTTGTTGAGCTTTTTTATTAAGGATTTGTAAGAGTTCTTTATATACCCTGATATAATTATTACAATGTTAGATATATGTACCATGGTTGTTTTCTTCCATTTGTAGTTTGCATTTGCATTTTCCTCAATGGTGTTTTTTATGAACATAAAAAATTTTAAAGGTAATCATTTTTTTCTTTTAAGCATCCTCTAAGGTATCTTTCCTACCTTGAAGGTTGTAAAGTTATGCTATCTGTTTCTTTTAGAAACTTTAGAGCTGTATTCTTCACATTTGTATCTATGATTCATCTCAAAGTATATGGTGTGAGGTAGGGCTTAAGGTTCATTTATTTCTTTAGGGATATCCAGGTGTGAAAATGAAATGTAATTTTCCTTAATCTTTAAATTACATTGGCACCTTTGTTGAAAATCAACTTACTGATTACATGTCAGTTTGTTTCTGCATCTCCTGTTTTGTTAGCTTGGTCTTATTGTTCCTTCTTAAAGCAATTTCACACTCTGTTGAGTTTTGTAGCTTTATAATAGGTCTTAAAATTAGATACTCTATCTTCCTAATAATAAAGGAACATGCCCCAAGTTTATTAGTACCAAGTCCACTGTCACTACATTGTAGACCTAATCTCTCTCAGATCATTTTTGGTGGTTAATCTTGGAAAGCTGACTATATGAAATGATTTTAAAATTTAAGGATGATAAAATAGCTCCAATAAAATATGGATTGATCCATAGTTAAGCAGGTTGATTACATTCATATATGGGTGAATTATAGGCAAATGTTGGAGTAATCATAATGGAATGGAACCAAAATGATTCTATTTCATCAGCTTTTCATAGCAAAAGTAACTGTTGTCAAATAAATAAAAAGGTTTCTTAGTCTTGTTTCTCAAATCTCCTATTCAAGGTGATTCCCTCATTCTGTGTTCTAAAATGTTTCTCTTCCCTGGTTCCTACTTTTACACACATGCTCATGCACATACACACACCTCATCCCTCCAAAGCCTGGTATCTTTAGGTTTCCCTTTTTACAAGTCTATCTTTAACTTCCCACTCCAACATCTTTTTTCCTGTTCTTTCTATGCAAATACATTTAGATCATGCATGCCTACAAAGAAAACAAAAGTAAAAAACCCCACTAATCTCTCTTAACATTAATAAACATGTCCTTAATTTACTGCTTATCTCTTCCCTCTCCACAGTGTCCCTTGTAGTATCAATTCATATTCATTCATACTGCCTCCATATTCACCTGTCCTCATCTTATTTTCAAACAAAGGGCCTTGTTCTAGATAGGTTCTTCTTTGTGTAGCCTTTCCTCTAGGCTTCCTTTTATCTCATTCTATTTCTCCTCGGCTTCTGCCTTTCCATTACTCCATTTGTCATTAAACCAAATACTTTGGAAATAAACCAAACATATGAAACCATTCTCAGATGGTGAAGGATTACAAAACTATGCCTGAATTTAATGTAATAGGTGGAAACCATCAATATAGAACAAAGATCTTTTTACGAAAGTGAGTAACATTAAGTTGGAGATCAAAACAGTATAATACACTGATCAAATATCTAACTATAGTGTGTATAGAGATTTAATATTTTCTTAAAAAAACCCCAATTTAAAAAATTAAAATTAACAATACAAATGTCCCAGTCATTATTAGTTTAAAAAGCTTTGACCTCCTGAAAATTGTGTATAAATTTTAGCATCCCACATTTCTGCCTACTTAACCTACTGAGCTCATTCATTCATTTAGTAAACATTTCATGACAGTGTAGCTCATTCATGAATTTTTCTAAATTGCAAATCAAAGATTAATGAAATATGGTCTTCTATCCAAGAAGTTCATATCAGAAATCTAAGATGTGAGGGTTTTTTGTGGAGAGGGGATGATAAGTCTGGCAGGAACATACAAAAAAGACAAGTTCTAGGAAACAAGAAGTAGAACATTTACAAAAGTAATTTCTAAATATTTATGATCGTAAGATTCAGCTAAATCAAGTGTTTAAGAAATGGCTGCTCAGGACCCTGACTTCAAGTCTGTGACAGTGGTTTGGGTAGGAGGCAAATGGTCACATTTTTGAGAAATATAGACTTAGGCACTATTTTGAATAGCTACGTGAGAGAGTGAACAAATTAAAACTGTGAATGTGGACATGCAAAAGAGGAATCCTGTCAAATGCTGGTTCTCAAACATGGTCTCAGAATTGACATCTCATTTGATGGAATCGGTTAGATTTAGGTAATGAGGAAAATGGGGATAGGAGTTGAGAATTCTTCCAAAATGTGTAAGTCTTTGTGTGCTCTCCACAGCCTCTCTTGTCTCCTTTCTTCCTCTGCTCACTCACTCTATTCTGGCTACATTGGCCCATTATTTCTCAAATACACTTCATTGTGGAGAATAAGCTTAGGAATTCCCTGAGCCTTCATTGATAGGTTAACAAGGCATAAAGAATTACAAAGCCATAGTATGATCACACCCAAGTTTGGGTAAGCAAGATTAGGTAAATAATTATAGAGAGGCCTGGGCAAAGACCCTTATGCAAAGGTATATGAGGTAAGATTAGGCATTCAGGTATTTACCCCCCAATTTAGTACTATAGCAGAAAGCTGCTTTCACAGGAAGGAAGGACCAAATTAAGTAAACAGGTAAATAGGGCTATAGGCTTCTGTGGGGTGATGTTGCCCAGAGTGGAGCTAATTAGCAAAATAAAGGTGCCTTTTTGACCCTCAGGTTGTATGCTCTGTCTTATCCCCTAGGCTAGCTAAGATAAACAGATATGGTGCCTCACGTGCCTCATGTCTGCCTTTAACAACCATCTTCCCACTGCCAGGATTTTGTTTTATATTGACCTAAACCCCTAACACCATACATCTTCAAAACCCCCTTTCCCTCAGGCCCATGAGTTAATGATCACAGATTTATTGTCTTTTTGTTCACATCCATCACCATGTTTGTAAGCCTTCTGATCCTAATAAAAATTGAGCAAGGATGCTTATTTGGGGCTCTGGCCTTCTCTTGGACATTAGGCATCTTTCTCATTTTAATCCTGTGTCCTGCTTTCTTGCTGGACAAGAAGGAATTCTAGACCCAGAGTGTAAAAAACTCCATTTCAAGGTCTATTTCCTGTGGCTTGAAATTCTCTCACCTGAGTTATTCATGTGGCTCAGGCCACAATATCTTTCAGGCCTTTGGTTACAAGTCACCTCATCTGAGACTTCTGTCACTGTTTCACATAACATAGCAGTCCACACCTTTCTCCCATTGCTTTGTCTTTGTACACTCTGGTATGAGGTTGATGCTTAAAAAAAAATTTGGTTAATTGATTTTAAAAACTCTAGTAGATACAATGAAAATTTTGATGAAATCTTTTAATATCCAAGGAATTAATCTCAAATGTTGGCGTGTAAGGCTCCTTTATAGATTTCAAAAGAGATCATTTTAAGGAAGAGAGCCTTTCCTACTTTGACAGAGATAACACAGCCATGCACTTATTTGAAAGCCCCACTGAATGGTGCTGTGTATTGAATTTGAGAAAGCAATGACCTGCAAATACCAAAGAGCTCCAAAAAAAATTTAGCCTGACTTGTAAAATCAAGTTTCAGAGTTCATGGTTAGCGTTATTTCTAATATAACCACTGTAATATAAAATGGCTCTACTAGTGAATTGCTCAAAAGAGTTAAATATCCAGCTTCAACTTGGGTCTCCCTTAACTTACCTATAATTTTTTTTTTCAAGCAATGTCCTTAAATTAAAATGATTCCTAGGAATTTTCTGTGAAATACTGACAGGTTTGACATCAGTTTTTAAAGAATCCTGGGACTTATTCAGTTTAAGTATATTTGGTTTGTGGAAAGTGCAGATGCCAAACTGTGTACTGAATAAAAGATACAATGTGGTGATTTGTTCTGAGGGGCAATGAGCCAGAATTCTGCAATTTCACATTAGATGGTAGGTTGCAACAATAAATCTCTTTTAAGAAATGAAACAAATGGGACTGATGGAAAATTTTTAGAAAGGAAATCACCAACAACATATAGGGACAATACCTGTAAAATGTTATGTATTTTGATATATATCATTTATAGTACAGCTGCTTTCTAAAAAGGCAGCAATATGAAAGCTTTTGAGAGGCTAGGTACTCCATGTGGTTATATTTTCAAATACAGGATGCATAAATCGAACTTAGTTTTATATGCTACATTTGAACAGAATGTAGAAAATAGAAAATCTACTCTCTAGAAACACTATGAATATGTAAATGATGTTTTTATAAATATAGTTCTAAAAGTGAGTCTCCGTTTTCTAACATAAAAATTTCAAATAAGGCTACATCTTTAAGAGAATATTTTTAAGTAGTATTGTTGGAGAAAAAGACAACAACGTTTTGTTTTTTTTTGTTTTTGTTTTTTTTTTTTTTAATTTTTTTTTCAACGTTTTTTATTTTATTTTTGGGACAGAGAGAGACAGAGCATGAACGGGGGAGGGGCAGAGAGAGAGGGAGACACAGAATCGGAAACAGGCTCCAGGCTCCGAGCCATCAGCCCAGAGCCTGACGCGGGGCTCGAACTCACGGACCGCGAGATCGTGACCTGGCTGAAGTCGGACGCTTAACCGACTGCGCCACCCAGGCGCCCCTCAACAACGTTTTAAATAACCAAGTATTTGCCCCATACAACAAGTTTTAGGAACTACTCATTAGCACAAAATATTTTTCTTTACACACCAGAATCAGATGAGAAGAGCTTTAAAAAATTATCTTTCCACTGAAAGCAAGTCTGAAACACAACAATTTAATAGTAAATATACTTACATACTTTCTATTAGCCTGAGATGTGATAAATGCCAGCATGTGACATAACAAAGATCAGAAAGTAGACAAAGAGCAGAACAGAAAATTAAATACCCTACACATTAATCTTAATTCATTCATTTATTACATATTCAATCTATCATCTAAGTATAATTTATAGTATAGCTTTACAGTTTTCATATTACTGCCAAATACTATTATTTCCCTTTAGAAGGAAACTCAGAAGGAAGGATTTTAGGTATTTTCACATTTCTTCATGGAGAGTTTCCACTTCTCACTATGATAAAGTCATTTCAGGGGAGGGGGGTTGCCTTTCTACTACCAACAATTACAAAACTGGATGAAATATATCATATAACCATTTTTAGGCATTGGATTAGAAATACAGAACTGAGGAGTACCTGGGTGGCTTAGTCACTTAAGCCTCCAACTTTGGCTCAGGTCATGAACTCCTGGTCTGTGGATTCAAGCCCTGCATCGGGCTCTGTGGTGACAGCTCAGAGCATGGAGCCTGCTTCAGATTCTGTGTCTCCCTCTCTCTCTGCCCCTCCTCCACTCACATTCTCTCTCTCAAAAATAAACATTGAAAAAAATTAAAAAAAAAAAAAAGACATGCAAAGAAGAAAATGTGCTCTATAAAGAAAAAAAAAGCCAATTAACAGGAAGGGACCCCTACTACTCACTAGAAATACAAGAGTTTAATAATTAATATATTTAGTAACTTAAAGAAAGATCTGGTATTAAGGAATTAACAGCCAGGAATTCTCAACAGAGAAATAGAGACTTAAAAACAAACAAAAAACAACCAATCAAGAACTAGCAATTCTAGCATAAAAAGTAAAATACAAAGTTACAGATAAACTTCAAAACTGTTAATTGTGAGTATAAGAAGCTAGACACAAAAGCATATGGAAGATTCCATTTATAGGAGACTACAGAATAGGGAAATTTAAGATGACAGACATAACAGAGATTTGGGGTGGGGATTAGGAGTGATGACAGAGAAATTCTCTATGATGTGTGTGGTATATGGTAGAATAATAGCCTTCCAAGGATGTCCACATATTGTTGCCCAGAACCTGTGATTATGTTACCTCACATGGCAGAAATGGAAGGTAATGTCAAAATCATGAAAGTAGAGGTGATAACAGAAACAGAGGTTGGAGTAATGTGCTTTGAAGACAGAAAAAGGGCCCAGATAACAAGGAATGCAGATGGTCTCTAGAAGCTTGAAAAGTTCAGAAAATGGATTCACCCTTAGAACCTTCAGAAGGAACCAGCCTTGCTACATCTTTATTGATATAATAAGACTTATTTCAGGTTTCTGAACTCCAGAACTGGGAGTTAATCAGTTTGTCTTCTGTTAAGCTACCAATATGGCAATTTGTTGCAGCAGCAAGAAGAAACAAATACAAGGTGGTTGTTATCTGGGTATATAAGTTTTGTAAAAGTCACTGAAGTGTATAATCACAACTTGTATATTTAATTGTGCGTAAATTATGCCTCAATAAATTTTCAAATACACTGAAAAAAATCTCTATAGAAAATAGGTTTTGCATGACCAGTTCTAAGGCTATGTTGTCCAACATAGTAGCACCTGTTACATGCTATATGTACATGGGATTTTGAAGTTTTAGCACAAAATAATCCGTCAAAATTATTACATGTTAAAATATTTTGCATATGTTGGGTTAAAATGTATGAAACCAACTTTACTTGTTTATTTTGTAATGTGGCTTCTACAAAGTTTAAAATTACATTTGTAACTTTCACTATATTTTAACAGACAATCCTGCCTCAAGTACTTTATGAGTTCAGAGGGGGTTAAATTCACATCTAGTTAGAAGATTCTGGGAGGGAATTCAACCCTGAAAATTTTTCCACAATGCGAGGTTAAGAAGAGAACACAGTATTCCAGGAAATAGGAAACGCAAGGTCAGAATTAGAAGGTGAGAGCTCAATGCATGTTTGAAGAATACCAAATAATGGAGGTTAGTTATTTAGACAGAACTAATAATGAGAAGTAATTGCAGATTGAGTGACTAATCTCATTAATTTTGTTTGAAGTAGCACAGACTCCCAGAATATTAGAAGAGCCCATATTCAAATGTAAACATAAATACCTTGTAATTCCAAACATAAAGGATGTTGGTATTATGGCTAATATTTTATATTGTTTACGAGACTATTCCATTAGCTCAGATAAATTACAAAGATAATGTCTTCCATTAGCACAGAGAGTCAATTGTCTAGGGAATCAATTTTTTTTTTGTGGCAGTTTCATTCTTAATTTGCTCATCAAGAGAGTGAATAACCTACCAGAGGTCCCACTCTAATTTTTCTGTAACTAAGCAGGTTTTAAAATTCGTGAAATGGTTAAAACGTGATTACAGTATACAATTTTTAAAAGAAAAATGAAAAGATAATTGTTTAAATAGTGGTATCCAGAATATCACACATCAGTTTATATAACCTGGAATACAAAACAACTTCTAGATTATCTGGGAAAACTATACACGTCCACATCCATTTAAATCACAGGAAATATTTGGCATGGGAAAAAATGCTCTTGAATAATGGTGATTGCTATAGATGTGTGTCTATACCATAAACACATATACCAAAATGTAGTATATACTTAAATGATAAAGAAATTTTTGCCACTCTGGTTAATTCTGCAGACTGAACATGCATTATGGTAGCCTTTGAAAATAGGTCTTTATTTTTACATATACTAGGGAGAGATATGGGTATATAAATACACATATACACATATGAAGGGTAGATTACCTTGTACATAGGAATAAATCTTAATATATATCAAATGTCTTAATAAACACCTCTTTTTTCAACTTTGATAAAGTCAAGAGGAAAAACTAGATCTATAATTTGTTGAAATAAAAAAAACTAAATTCAATACTATCAGTTAAAAAATTAAACTTATTCTTTGTACTACCCACTATCACAATTAATAAAATGTTAGTTCCTGCACTCCAATTGGCAATCTATGGAAGAAGACACACGCATGATAGATGTCATCCAAAGTCAAGGATAGTAAGAGAGAGCTCACAAATGTTGTCTTTGGAAGGGTAGCTTGTTAATGGAAACCTCCTGTGATGTGTCAGATCTGAACATTTTCCTTAGAAATAATGCTTTCAATGCAATGTTAATGATTTACTTAATGGTTTTAAGAAGATTCTTTGGAAGTTCTAGAACAAAACGTGAAATTCTAAAAATACTGACTAGAACATGGTACTTAATATAGAATATCATTACTACAAGAAAAAATGTTAATAATAGCCTTTTATAATATAACTTCTGTTTTAGAAAGTAAAATTATATATAATTGATCTTGAAAAATATACTATTCAAATAAGGTTAGGTACATATTATAAGCCTGATGAAATGCTGTGTCAAAGGAAATCAACACTATTGCTAAGTTGTGTTCCAACAAAGCATTTCAAAGAGGTTTCATGTTAATTAATAAATAGGCTAATAGATGTTCTCTGCTTTTTAATTAAAATAACTTGAAGGTGACTGTGAAAGTACAAAATGATCAACTTCTTGTTTTGTGTGCTTTGTAATTTGAGAACGAAAACCTACAGTATTTGATCCATGTTTATGTGCAGTCATTACTTCCAAAATATTTTATTAGTACCCAGAAAAGAGATAAAGAAGGTTGATAAGTTAAGATTAGTATATAGCCCACCTAGTATTGTAATAACATTGTCTAATTTCTAACTGGAGTTACTTATTTAAAAATGAGTGATGTGGGATACAAGAATTTGGATTAACGAGGAATTGGAAGGACTTCCAAAGCTAGCACTATAGCTGAAAATACTTTTAGAATTCTTATTCCTAAAATGCAAATCATGTCATAAAGGGGTGGGGGGGAGGTAGAAAGCACTGAAGGATGGCCATAGTTGATTGGGCTGAATCAAGGTTCAGCACACTCTAGGTACAGATAGGGTAAAGAATAAAGAGCTGACTGGCCTTGCTCACTGAGGAATTGGAGGCTTTTACAACTTCAGTGTAGAAGATTCATTTTTCCTCTGTTCAGCCTAAGCCAGAGTTCCTAAAACATTGATTAGGAGACTCAATGGTAAGACAGAGGAATTTATGTTGATGTTATTATTCAGGGTCTATCTCCAACTGCCAAGTTTACAGGCTTGTAATTACAGCTTCCCTCAATGGAATAAATAATCTCCAAAAATTATAGCAATAACTGGCTGTATGACTTCAGTAACCAGCTCTCTGTTGTTGAGCACATGCAACTTTAAAATGTTTGACCATCTTCCAGTATTTGTGAAGATGAAATAAAATGTGATATAATGCATTCATTAGGTTGGAAAGAATATGGCAAAACTGCTCTAATTTTTGACATTGGTTGCTGATTATATTAATGCTTCTAAGTGATACACCTTATTGTGTTAAAAAAATACAACTTTAACCTAAGATAATCTAACATTGAATTTGAGATTCTTCACAATATCATTTGGCATAGTGGCATAAAACAGATGATAAGACTGATTCTATGGATAAATAATAGAATATGGATAATGATTCCATAGTGAAGTTCTCAAGAAATTTTATGCCTAATATACCTTATGATCTTCATCAATGTACCTCTATTAATTACCCAGAATGTTCATGTACATAAGATTTTTAATGGATGTAAACATTTTAAAGTTTTGAGACCCTTTATTACCTCTTGCAAATCAAATCTTCCTGGTAGAAATTTATTTTATCAATTTCCCTAAATCTATTTTTAATCTTTTTAAGTTTATTTATTTATTTTGAGAGAGACAGAGACAACACAAGTTGGGGGTGGGCAGAGAGAGAGGGAGAGAGAGAATCCCAAGCAGGCTATGCCCTGCTAGCGCAGAGCCCAATGTAGGGCTTGAACCCACAAAGCCATGAGATTATGACCTGAGCTTAAACTGAGTTAGATGCTTAACCAACTGAGCCACCCAGATGCCCCCTACTTTTTTAAATACCCTATATTGCTCCTATTTCCTATTTTAAATATTTCTGTTTTATTTAAGAATATTTGCTTTGCTATCGAGAATAGATAATACATGCAAATTAAAAAATTCAAAAGGTATACATTGGTAACAGTGAAATACATGACTCTCTTCACTCTTTCCCCCAGCTACTGGATTCTCTTTGCTAGAAGCAATCTCTGTTATCTTCATGTTTATTTTTATAATTATTTAATGCTTACATATATATGTATAATTTTTTTAACTTAAAAAATTTTTTTTGAAAAAAAGGGAGATGGGGAGAGGAAAGGGAGGGAGAGGGGGAGAGGTGGGAGATGGAGGTAGAAGAGTGAGAGTGGGGAGAGGGGGAGAGAATGGGAGACACAGAATTCAAAGTAGGTTCCAGGCTCCAAGCTGTCAGCACCGAGCCCCACATGGGGCTCAAATTCCTGAACCATGAGATCATAACCTGAGCCAAAGTCACACGCTTAACCAATTGAGCCACCCAGGTGCCCCACACATTTTTAATGCAATGGCATCACTATTTATATACACTATTGCCTAACTAGGTTTTTCCCCCTTTAATCATCTTATCTATAACGGACGTTGGCAAACTGCATTTCACAAGTAAAATCTATTCAATCTCTTGTTCAAATAGAGTCACTCATTTATTGTTGTATTATTTATTTTTGCTTTCATACAACACAAGAGTCGAATTTTGTCGCTACAGAGACTTTATAGCCCCCCAAAACTAAAATATTACCTGGCCCTTCATAGCAAAAAAGTTTGTGCAATAGCTAGAAGGTCTTTCAATACATATACAGAGAGAAGTACCTAAAACTTTTTAACAACTTTGTAATAGCCCATGGAGGAAAGGGAGCATGTAATCTTGAAGCTATCTTTATAACTATACTAGTATATAGTGTTCAGTATGTTTTTAGACTGTATCTGACTCCTTCTATATATAGTGAACATAGTACATTCCCCCCCTACTTCACTTCCTAACTCCCTTTCCCACTTTAATTGATTGTACTTTTCAGAGTTTACCCTTATAGCTTTAAATATACTTGTATTTCATTACTTTTGTTATCAGCATAACATTGGATCCCAAGAAATTATATTATATAAATAATATCCGCTGTTTAAACTTCATCTATCTGTGTTAAATTAACTTCTAACTTTCCTCTCCAATCTCTAACTTTGCTACTTTTAAGGTTGACAGTCTGAATTTTTAGCACTCACCTTCTTTGCAAACCCCATTTGCTATCATTCTAGTCTCATAGTAAATGTGAATTTACTGACACCATTTGCTCTGTTTTTCTCTCTCTGGAGATCCAAGAAAAACAGAATTCTATTCTTGGTTATTTTGTGTGTGTGTGTGTGTGTGTGTGTGTGTGTGTGTGTGTATATATATATATATATATATATATATATATATGTCAAAAGCCTTTCTCTGTCAGTTGAAATGATTTGCTTCCCCTTTATTCTAGAAACTATATTTTCATATGTGGAACCATTCTTGCAATGTTGGGGTACTCCACTTGGTCATAGTGTATAATCCTTTTAATGTTCCTTTGAATTTAGGTTGCTATTATTTTTTTTTAATTTTTTTTAACATTTATTTATTTTTGAGACAGAGACAGAGCATGAACAGGGGAGGGACAGAGAGAGGGAGACACAGAATCTGAAACAGGCTCCAGGCTCTGAGCTGTCAGCACAGAGCCCGACGCGGGGCTCGAACTCACGGACTGTGAGATCATGACCTGAGCTGAAGTCGGACGCCCAACCAACTGAGCCACCCAAGCACACCAAGGTTGCTATTATTTTATTGAGTTTCTTGTTTCATGTATCCTTAAGAAATATTAGTGTCCAGTTTTCTTGTTAGGTCTTGGCCTTGGTTTTAATACTAGGCTGATAGTGTCTTCAGAGACTGAGGTAGAAAATGTTTCCTGCTATTTTGGGGAAGAATTTGAGGATTCTATTAGTTATTTTTTTAAACATTTGGTAGAATTTGTGAAAGCAGCAGCAATGTGGTCCAGTGTTTTTCTTCTTTGGAATTTTTTGATTACTAATTTATTCTCTTTACTGTTGTGTGTGCATTCAAATTTCCTGTTTCTAGGAATTTGTCCATTTCATCTAGGTTATCCAATTTATTTCGGCACAATTGCTCGTAGTAATCTTATCTTTTTACTTCTATGTCAGTTATAGTGTCCTCACATTCTTTCTTGGTTTTAGTTAATTTTTTCCCCCTTTTCCCTTCCAGGTTCAAACTGGGTTAGGATTTGTCATTTTATTGATATTTTCAAAGAACCAACTTCTGGTTCACTTTTTTTTCGAATTTTTCCTGACTTCTTTCTTTTTAGTTTCACAGCTATAGTTGTATGGAATACTCTATACATGTCTGTTAGGTCTACTTGGTTTATAGTGTTGTTCAAGTCTTCTATTCTCGTTTATCTTTTGTGTTGTTCTATCCATCACTGAAGGTGCCGTGTTGCAAACTCCAACTGTTGTTCAACTATTTCTCCCTTCAGTTGTGTTTTTGCATTATATACATTGCCCTTAACAACAGAGCTGCCTTTAAGTTGGAGGGGTCAGTACATTTGTTTTTAATTTTGCTACTGGTAAAGAAGTAGTTACTTCTGTCATTTGCTATATTTTTGTTGCTCATTTCCTCCATTACTACCTTCCTTTGTGTTAGATACAAATTTTCAAGTGTATCTGTTTTCATGCCTTTTTTATTTGTTTTACTAGTTTATTCTTAATGGTGTACTTGGGAATAATTAATATCTTAATTTATAACAATGTAGGTCAGATTAATACCATTTTACTTTAAATAGGATACAAAAACTTTGCTCCTGTTTCCTCCACCTCATTTTATTGTTATTGTCACAAATTACATCTTTATACATGATATGCCCATCAGTACAAATTTATGGTTATTGTTTGATGCATTTGTCCTTTAAATCATATGGGGGAAAAAGAATTGCAAACCAAAAATACATTATTTAAACAGAGAGAGAGAGAGGAAGAGAATAAACAGGGGAGGTGCATAAGAGAGGGAGACAGGATCCAAAGTGGGCTTGCACAGACAGTGGAGAGTCCAATGTGGGGCTCAAACTCACACACCGTGAGATCATGACCTAAGCCACAGTTGGTTGCATAATGGACTGAGCCACCCAGGAACCCCAAATCTGATCTTTACACTTATCTTTGTAGATATTTTTATAAAATTTTTATTTCTTCATATATGAATTTGAGTTGATGTTAGTATTCTTTCAAATTCAGTTGATGTTAGTATTCTTTCCGTTCCAGCTTTCCTTCTCTACATTTCCCCTGCTTCTTACCCTGATGTGTGCCTTTTCTCATTTATCTTTCTTGAAATCTAGTTACATATTTGTTACTGGTATACAACAATGATTTTATGTATTTATATAAAATGAGTTTACAACAGTAAGTCTCAATAACATCCATTATGATTTTTATTTTCTTATGAACTTTATTTTTTTTAGTTTATTTTGAGAGAGAGAGAGTGCCTGAGCAGGGGAGGGGCAGAGAGGGGATGGTGAGAACAGGAATCTCAAGCAGGCTCTTACGCTTAACTGACTAAGCTACCCAGGTGTCCCTTCTTGTCAACTCAGAAACTTCCAAATATGCAATACAGTATTACCTACAGTCACCATTGTATACATTATATCCCCAGGCTTATTTTACAACAGGAAATTTGTCTTTTTGACCACATTTATCATTTCTCACTCATTCTCTTTGTACCCCATTTCCTAACCAAATCTTCTATTGATGGATTGGTGCTCCTTCAGTATAAGGATACTGTGAATTTTCCTCACTGATCTAAGTGGGCTGTTTCTGGTCACGAATTTTTTTTCTTGCCTTCATCGACAGTAGCCTCATAAAAATCTCGCCCTGAGCAAAGCTTTGCAGAAGATTTCTTCAGTCTTTTTTTCCTGAATCCTCGAGTCCTATCTTCTTTGTTTCAAGTATCAACTTGACATCAAATGCTTGACATCAATCAAAGCAACTCACCTTGCATAAAGCAATTTTTATACAGTCTATGGAAATTTTCATGCTTGGTCTCTGCACCTGTTTCCACACAACCTAAAGGCTGACAGTTCTATAGTTTCAGCTCAGCTTACAACACAACACTATTTTTTGTTCTATTTCTGGTTCACATAGGAGATGACTATTTCATAAACCTAGTTATTCCACACACACCCCCCAAGAAAATTTATTAATTCTAGGTTTCTGGGAATGAAGAAGTGTCTAAACACAAGATGTTGCAAAAAATCAAGACTAGAGTTGCATAATACAAAGTATTAATCATTATTGATAAACAGAAATATAGAAGTTATGATAGGTTTAAAATTTTTATGTAGAAGAATACCCATAACAAGGAGGTCACATATGCCACCTGTCCAAATTTCCCATCTCTCTTATCAGTGACAAAAATTAGTCATCCTGTGTAAGAATTTAATATTTTTATGCAATGCATAACCCCAACACTCCACTTGTTCTTTCTTCAAAATTTCTCTTTCCAGCCTACGGTCTTCTTTTTGTCTGGTAATCAGCCAAGATAGGCAGCCTTCCCCAGGCAATTCTTATGTTTACTCACTTCAATTCCCAATGACCCATCCTATCAAATTTGAATTATTTTATTTCCCTGGAATTTAGCTTTACTATCTGCCTTCCTCATAAAATAACCTATAGACAAAAATATATAATATAGAACCATATGCCACCCTTTCAAGATAATATATGTACTGAGTTTCATTTGCAAATGATGCTCTGAACTAGAATGAAGACCCGTTTTTATGCATACATGTAAATATTTAAATACACTCTCAATTAAATATATAATTCAAAATGGGTAATTTTGCCTTCTGTTAACATAGCAAATTACATACAGAGTAAAAAGTGATTATGATTCTTAGTAACTGTGGATAAACTACATGTTAATTTCAAAGGTTCACCATTTATTGCCAATATGAAAGGAGTATGAATTTGAGAATAATATGTATTAGTAGAAATCTGAAGACAATATATTGGAGTATTGTTCCCATACACAGTGTTGTTCAGGTTTTTAGTGAAGTATTACTTGTAGGCATTGAAATGCATGACCTGCAATTTTAATAAGATACTAGGCAGTCTTACAAAATAATTTGTTAGTTTTTATGTGCTACCCTCTGAAACAGGTATGAAATTTATGAACTAAAATTCATAAACTAGCTGCTATTTCCTAGTCCACCCTAGTCGGAATAAAACTGAGCACCAGTCTTCAAGTTCCTCAGCCCTGTTCCTAAATAAATAGAGTTCCTGGTAAGAACTCTAACTCCATGTCAGTTCTTCACAAATGGTTCTTGGAATTACCTTTAAGTGATTCTCTGCAATCTGCGAAAACTCAGTCTCTACTTTGACATATAGACCTATCCATCCCTCCTTAATCTGGTAATCTTTAAACACTGGTGATATCCAAAGTGGCAGTTCTGTTCCCAAAGTTTTCTAAAGTTTTTATTTCTTTTCTCTTTTTTAAATTTATTTATTTTTATTATTTTTGAGAGACAGTGTGTGAGAGCAGAAGGGGCAGAGATAGAGGGGGATAAAGGATCCAAAGCAGGCTCTGTGCTGACAGCACAGAGCCCGATGTGAAGCTTGAACTCATGAACTGTGAGATCATGACCTGTGCTAAAGCTGGATGCTTAACTGACTGAGCTACCCAGGCACCCTTCTATTTTTTTTTTTTTTCTCTCATAGAAGGAGATCATGGTTGGTGGTACTGACCTTAGTAGAACTCAGGGCTCAGACACTGAAATGGGAACAAGCTGAAGTTCCATGATTAATTATGCAGCGTCCCTCAATAGCAAAGTAACAGATACCCTCAAATTATAACACTTCTTGTTGTTTAGTATTCACAGAAATTTTAGAGAGAGATCTTGTAGTTTATTGGACCTTATCACTGGGTGAGATGCCATTCAATTGGACCTATTTGGGAGCAATGTTGAGACACACATAATCAACTCTCTTTCTAAACTTGCCTCACTAGCTTAAACCAAACTCAAGAAGCTCCTAGGTCCCACCTCTGTATGGACCCTTGCATTAATTTTCCCACTGACTCATTAGACATGTTCACTATGTACATCTAGCTCTCACTCTGGTACCATACAGGCTGGCTACGTGGTCTTCTAAGTTTAATAGAGCTTATTTGAAGAAAATATCTTATTGCTGAACCCAGAAAAAAATGTCTCAGTCTCCAAAGTGCCTTTTGTTATTTCATGCTAAAATTCCAAATACAGTTGGGTTTCTACAAAGTTATTATTGAAGTAATGTTTATTCTGAAATTGATTTGGTAGATTTTAAATTATTGAAACAAATTTAAAAAGCATAGATAACAATTTGAAAATGTGTAACACCATTTTATGCATTTAAGAAGTAAAAATGCTAAATAGCAGTAATTCCCTTTTCTAGACAATTATAATGATATTCAGTTAATTTCTTTTCAAAATGTTTATCTTATTTGGAACTGAAATGCTATATTGGGAAAGCATCATTGGAGACTATAGCTGCTAAGTAGAAAGATATTCAGAAAGCTAATATAATGATATCGGTTTTCCAATCTCTGAAAATAAATGACTTGAATGTAAAATGAGGGATATTATGCTTAATTAGAAAGCTTTGACATCACTTCCAGAAGAAGGTGCTTCTCCCCAGTGACAGGGGTCACAATAGAATATCAACTAGGTATTTTTACAAATGCTACTGGGTAATCTACTTCTGCTTTTCTAGATCTTGAAGAGCTCATTAAATGGCAAGCTTCACATATTATGCTATGCAGGATTTCTGAAATGCTGGAGAATTAAATCCCAGTGGCTCACTGCTTGTCCACTCCATATGATACTGTGGTCCTGGCTTGGAGTAGCTGATAGAAGTCAGTACCTTGGCAGATAAATGGCATTTGTTTAATTTAAATGACACTCGTCATGCTCCCTTTTGTTCTCCAGCACTATGAGGTTAATTGAGCAGATATGAAAAATTAGCCAGGCTCAAATTGCCTCTGCTCTAAGTCAGAATTATTAATCTACTGGCCTTAATTTAGAGCTTCTCCATTTTCTATGATAGACTGAATTATGTAGACTGTGTAAGGGACAAATGCTAATGATAATAACATAATTTAAAAATTTTCATAGGACTAGGAATTTCAGCATAGTCAAATTTAACAGATTTCAAATTCTAACCAAGAAGATATGGCTTTTCTATCTAATTTATTTATGCCATTATATGCGAAGGGAAATATGAGAGTATGTTTTATCAATGACTTTTAATTTGCACATTTACTTTTGACCTTCAAAACCATTTCACACTAAATATAATCTTAGATTTCATGAATACCGCGTCTTTCCATTTTATGTAGATAACAATGTGTTGCAGACTTCTATCTTATAGTAGAGTAATTAAGGCCACATCAATTCTGTTTCCATATAGTAAGTAATTACAGAGGTGATTGGAACATTTCTGTAGAGGATTAGCTTAATTTATCAAGCAGTGGCTCTTGTGGAATAAATGAGCAGAGGCACCTTTCAGCTACATTGTCGACTCTTTTCTACCTATAGGATACTGATGGGATGATTTACTAGAATCCAATGACCTCCATGACTTAGAATTAAGCGCAGCTCCCCAAGTGGGGACCACCAGGGCAGAGTAGGAGCCTAGGGGAAGACAGTACAATTTCCTACTGCATCTCCATACAAATCCATTTCTTCCTGTTCTAAACTATCTGTGTCCAGTTTCCATTGACAATTAAAGCATATCTTACTGTGTACATCAGGTCCTAGATTTGGACATTTGTCTTGGTCAGAATTCCACTTTGGAATCTTTTAAATCTACAAGGAACTATCTTTGAAACTGAAAAGGTAAAGATTTATTTCATGTTAGCATGGCCTCATTTATAGTACTGTATTTTTGCAGCTGTATTTTTTCATGTGTTTTTCATATTTCAAAAACCTATTCTCTGTGTACATATTTTCCTCATTAAACAGATACAATGACTTTTTTGGAAGACAAGAATTGAAGTACTTGATTCATTTGCAACTGTAACATGGGTACTTACTCCCCTCCCTTATTTTAAGTCTCTAGTATAGCACAGAGTTCAATTTTAGCCATGGAATTTAATTGTGAACATGACTCGGGACAGGCCACACAGAATTTGTGTCAGCTGGCATTATAAGCTCAAGTGAATACTCAGGTCTGTTTACAATTGTCACGTGGTATTAGGAATTATCCACATGTAATATTCCTGTGAGAACAAATGAGACTCTTGGAAGCTGTCTACATAAATTTAGGCAGTAATTTTGAATGAATGGGGGCAAAACAGAGCATGAGGTAAAAGTGAAGACTAACTTTAAAAACATGTTGTCTATATAGATATTATCTCTATCAGTGGTAATTTCTACATGTGTTGGGAGATAAAAACCATATAAAAAGATAAACCAAAAACAATGATTGCCCTGACCCAGGAATTTACTCTAATTTTTATAATGATTGTCAGGCCTGGAGAAGAAATAAGTTCAAGAAAATAGCTTTTGTTCAATTTTAAGTTTGTGTTACCTGATTTGTGGTCCAAGTTGTTTAGACAGTATCTCTGTTATCAGAAAATATCACTTATCTAGTTGGTGACAATTGTCAAACTATGGAATATTTTGAGTTCTTTGTTAAAAAAGGAAATGGAAATGTACTCAAAAAGGTAAATTCAAGGAAGTAATCCAGTTTAATATATTATATCAAGTTTAGAACTTTATTAAAGATGTAAGCAATTTGTTCAGCGTCTTTTCATAGGCTTTAAAATTTTCTACACTAACATATGCATTAACATGTACACCAGTGTATTAAAATTATAAGAACCAAGGGCTAAGGTTATCTGTAACTTTGCAGAAGTTTACGATCACAAAGGAATTGTTTGTAATTAGAGATAATTTGGCTTCTTTAAAATACAGATTATTTATATATGTAGAAAATAAGCCATGAAAGGATATAACATTCTGCATACAGAAAAAAAAAATCAACTAAATATAAACTTAACAGGAATAATGCAGAGAACAAGTAAAAAAAAATAATGGGAAAAAAACAATGCAATATTGCTGTAAGGAACAAGAGTGTAGTCAAGGGAAAGGAAGGCATTTCCAAGAAATTAAAACTTCATAGATTGTCAATTGTCATATTGTGTTAAATGAAAAATGATTTAATCACAATACAAATGGTTTTTTTCTGAAAGCTAGACAAGTCAATTTTAAAATTCATTTGGAAGAATACATACAAGAATAGCTTTGAAAAACCTGAAAATGATCAGTGGAACAGCGATTAAAGATGTATTAAAATAGAAGGCTGTAAATTAAGTGTGTTTATATTGAAAAATTGATGGATAAATGGTACGTTTTTAAAAAATTAAAAATGGATTGAAATGAGTAAGGAATTTATGATAAAGGTGGGGTAAGGAAGTTCATTTTAATCAAGAGTACTGAAACAGTTATATGCCTAGATGGAAAAATTAAAGCCATATTAAATCCTATCATCCAATAGTATAAATTATATACATATCAGATAGTTTCTAGCCAAGGGGTAGAGAAAACTTTTCTATGACCTAAGGTTCCAAAACCACAAAGAAAAAGCTTGATAGATTTAGCTACATAAACCAAAAATAAATGCATTCATTAAAGTGGGATGAAAAATTACAAAAAGATATATTTACAACTTACATTATAAATATTTTATAGTCCCAACACACAAAATGTTTCTAATATTGAGGAGACCAACAACCCCATAAAAAGTGGGCATAACACAGTTTACAGAAGAAATGCAAGTATCCCCCAGAGTAAGAGAAGACGTTCAATCCAGTTCATACCTATAATGTGAATACAAATTAAAACTGCATTGATATGCCACTACTCATCTATCAAACCCAGAACATTCAACAGTTTGATAACATAGTATGCTTGTAAGTCTATTGCAAAGAGAAATAAACTCTCACATGGTTGGTGGAAATGAAAAATGATACAGTTACTACTGTGGTTGCAATATGTGGCTAAATTATGTAGGAGTTCAACACCTAGAAATCTACTCAAACATATGATGGCAAAAAAAAAATGAAATGTCTTATGCACACAGCTATTCATTTTTGAATTATTCATAGAACAAAACACCCAGACCTAGGTTATTGCTACACAAAAGAGTAGTATCTATCTTTTAAAGGAATATGGAAAGAAGGCCTTTGTCGAGTACCACTATATAAAAAGAGGCAGAGGAATATATATATATATATATATATATATATATATATATATACATACACACATATTTCTAAGAAATCAAGAATAAACCTACAACTAATGAGAATAGGTGAAGGAAGAAAAACAAAACATGGGCATAACAAACAAGACTTCCTGGAGTTTAGCTTTTTAAATAAATTTTTACATGGTCAATTATTTAAATGTTTTACAAAGCTCTAATAAAATTTTAAAATTCTCTGAAGCTTCAAAACTTATGAAAATACCCAAACTGCATATTGTTTGCCCAGGAAATAATTACTTTAGAGTTACCAAGCATAGTCAGTATGGAAAAGTTATTCTTCACTAATAAAAAAAATAAGTAAATAAAACAGTTAATAAATGTAGAGGAAATGAGAGGACAAAAAAAAAAAATACATACACAATTCACAGGAATTACTGTGGTAGTTTACAATGACAACCCATGGACCCAATAATTCATTTGAACACTTCTGAGACAATCATCTATCATGTACCTCCTGGTACTGTAGCAGGATTCTCACACAAAGGTATGGGACAACACTGAGGCCTTTCTTTGAGAAAGTGGCTTTATTTGTGCCAGCATGGGCTCAGCAGTGTGTAGCCTTTTATGCCATTTCTATTTCTTTGTCTCCTTTATATGGTGACACATTGTCTGATTGGACACAGTCCAAGGGTTACAGAGTGGCGTCAGAGCTAGGCATATGTGTGTAGGAGTTGATGGGGCCACATTGTCTTGCTTTGTTCTGAGAAGGCCTCTACCACATTCCTTATGGATGGACTCTACCTCTGCCACAGAAAGTTACAATAATCAACAATACAATACACTGCTACCTAAGATATATTTTTGCTAAGATCAATATGCCCATTTACAGGTAATGCAGGGACTAACGAGACACGTTTTGACTCCATAAGGAGATCATCGGCCAAATCCAGAATATGGAGAGACTGCAGGGCAAATGAGCAAGTCTTCAGCAAATAAATAGTATGAAAAATAATGAGACATGAGAACATTACAGAGTAAAAGAAACCTAAGAGACATATCAACCAAATCTAATATGTGGACCTGATGTGGATCCTGATTTGGTCAAACCATAGTAATTTTGAGACAATCAGGTATATTTGGACACAGACTAGGTATCAATAAACCTTGAATAAACTGGTTAAATGCGATAGTGTACTGTGATTAACGAAATCCTTTTTTTTTTTTTAATAGATGCTACACTGTGAAGTATTTAAGGTAGAAATTTTATGTCCAACTTACTTTAGCATACTGAAGTAAAAAGTGGGACAAGATTAGCAAACAATGGTATGCTAAAACTAGGCGTTTAGTAGAGTAACAGTTGATCGTACAATTCACTTTCTTATATTTGAACATTTTCATTTTATCCTGGAAATGTTCAATATACACAACAAAAGAAGTGCTGCTGAGTCACATGCGACCATTTCAGGGAAGTTGGAAATTGGATGACTAATTGAAAACAATAGAGCGTCCATAGTAGCACAATGTGCTTCTGTTTGAAAAGCAAAGATAAGCCTGTAAGAAAGCACTTTTATTTTCTCAGACTTGCATGAAGAGTTAATTAGAAACATGCTAAAGAGAGATCATTCTGAGAAGCAAGCCCTCGGAGAAGGAGAGAGGCTGACCACTGATAACAGACTGACTACTCTGGCAAAGACAAACAGACCATGTGAATAATATATAGTTCCTATCAAGTTTAATGAAGGCCAAGTGTGTCAGTGTGAGAAAATAAATATGGACAGCTACATCGTAGTGCATGTATTAGTCCTGATTTTTGGGTGTGCTTTTCACATGTTTTCTAGTTGATTAAAATGCATCACCAGGACACCTGCATAACCATTGAATATCATAGAATGTGAGATATATTTACATATATAACTATCCATATACAGGATTACAAGATTGTGTAAACATATTTTAGCGTATTTTGTATGTTTGCTTAAAACTTGTCACTTATGAAGCTGAAGCTTCATTTGTACTTTTTATTTTTATTTGTTATATTTTAGACAGAGTGTATGTGCTCCTGGGAGCAGAAGAAAGGGGAGGCTGGAGCCTGACATGGGACATGGTACCATGACCCTGGAATCATGATGTGCACCCAAATCAAGTGTTGCACACTCAACCGACTGAGCCATCTAGGTGTCCCCGATTTGTACTTTTTAAGTTAATCTTGATTTTCTAAGTTATAGCTGCTAACATTAAGGTATTTTCAAACCTTCCCTTCTTCCCAAAATCAAGCAAAAACATTCACATACAGATTATATACTGTCGAAAACAGCACAACAGGCCTAAAATAGAGTTGATTATGCTCACCAAACAGAGATTTACCTAATTATAGTTTTGGCTCTCCCAGACATGAATTTTTTTTTTTTTTTTTCAAAGATCTGGAATTTTAAACTAGTCAGTCAGAAACTGCCTGATGAGCACTGGATAGATAATCTACTTAACAGACTCTTGCCATCTTCTAAAGGAATGTAACTTGCAGTAAGCAACCTTCTTTTTGGCCTGGTACAACTTTCTTTTTTTCCCCTCTTTTTGGTCTATAAAAGTCATTTTGTACAGCTCCTCGGAGCTCATTTCTATCTGCTAATTGGATGCTGCCCAATTTGAATCAATTTTTGTTCAAGTAAATTAAAGTTTTTACTAAGCCTCAATTTATCCTTAAACAGTACTGGATGGTCCATCAGCTAGTTTGCACTTTATTGATAATGCTTATGAGAACACTGCCGAATACATACCGTTTTCTCAAAGAAACTAAGGCCTAGGTATGTTCGATTTTAATATTTATTTATTTTTAAGAAAGAACTCTCACAGGAGCAGTGGAGGAGCAGAGAGAGAGAATCCAAAGCAGAGGCCTTAAACAGGCTCTGCATGGACGGCAGAGAGCCCAATGTGGGACTCAAACTCATGAACCATGAATGAGATCACGACCTGAGCCGAGGTCAGAGGCTTAACCGACTGAGCCACTTAGTGCCCCTGTGTTCTAGTTTTTATAACACAATGCAGCACAAAATTTTCATACATTTTCTTCATAAAAGAGCATTTTCCAAATAAAAATGCATTCCCCAATTATTTGGATTTCTCAAGTTATGTGCTATTCCTCAAGAGTTTGTATAGATGATCCAGCCTAAATCTTTGTACTAGAATTTGGACCAAAACCCACTGATACTCTATTTAGGTCTCATTCTTGAATTATTTTCTCCTCCATCCTATTATTCCTCACATGGCATCTACAGTCTTTTGTTTCCCTGTACTCTCACAACACATTAATGCTTACTATATAGGCAAGTTACTACCTTGTAACAATGATTCTCAGACTCAAGTCCCAGCAGATTTAGAGTTCTGCAGGGACCCTTTTAGGGCTTTCAAATAAAGAGCAGAACTAATCATGCTGGTCTCCAATCCCAGCTCCCCTCACTCTTAGATCAACCATAGTCATGGTGCTTTCACCAATAGTTATGTTCGGTTCATTTATTTTCAGAGAGACAGAGACAGTGTGAGTTGGGGAGGGGCAGAGAGAGAGACGGAGAGAGAGAGAATCCCAAGCAGCCTCCGTGCTGTCAGCACAGAGCCAGACATGGGGCTCGAACTTATGGACCAGGAGATCATGACCTGAGCCCAAACTAACGGTGGGGATCTTAACTGACTCGGCCACCAAGGCACCCCAAGATGTAAGTTTAGTGAGGATTCGGAGGCTAAAATCACTTCCAGTAAAATTATAATGCAGGTAACTCCAAAACTATTATATTGACATCCAGAAAGTATGAATGTTTCTTATACAGTTATTGTTTGCTAAACATTTGGGAGACAAAGAGCTAAGATGTAGGCCTTGAACTTGAGACTGAAGACTAGTAAGAAAAATAAGAGCTGTACCTAAGCTTCAGTAGGGGGAATTTAAGACTCAAGAGGGAAGGGCAGGGAAGAAAAACAGAAATTTGGACAAAGAGAGCAGAATGAGAAAAACAATCCAAATGCAAGCCGAAAATTTGGCGTATTATGAAGCTCAAGAGGCTTTTGCAGGGAAAAGAGGAGAGGACTTGAGTCTGCAGCCTTCTCAGTTCCCCTGCCTCTTCCAGGGTCAGCACCTGGGTTTTGTGCAAATGTTTCAAGTGTTCGGATACACTGTTTCTTCCAAAACATGGACCTCCAGTACATCAAACATTTAAGAGAGAACAACGTATTCTTATTTTGGGAAAGGTTGCTGCACTAGATTTACCCAAATATGGCATCCTTCCATGGTGTAACACATGGAAGCAGTATTCGGCCACATAGTCTGACTTCTACAGGTGGCTCATAGAACTGAGGGTTTACTTTGGAGTCGGGGTGTAATCACAGATTTCATGGCATTGATGTTAGAAAAGAACTTCTTTGGGATGTGGGCGTGTGAAATGTACATTCTTGTAAGAAAATCAAGTAGCATCGTCAACAGTAATATAGTTCACTTTTGGTAACAGTATTGAGCTTTAAGTGGTAGTTGATGAGGGAACATAAGGCAAGCTGACAGGCCCCAAACATCCCCAGACCACACCCCCAGGTGGGATATGTTTGATATTCCTTGGGCACTCCAGGCTTGAGTCTCCATCTATTCCAACTATCTTAGTTCATCACAAGAAAAAGGCATTCTTACTGATAGCCTAATCTCCAGGAACCTATAGACTCTGTTACCTGGAGCCCTAACATTATGCCTCCTTAGTGATGTGGGAAACAAAGGTAGAAGGAAATGGCACGTAGAACTAAATTTCCTCTCAACATTGGGGTACATGTGCCCCTACGCATCAGGTTTATATATACAATGGAATACTACTTGGCAATGAGAAAGAATGAAATATGGCCTTTTGTAGCAATGTGGATGGAACTGGAGAGTGTTATGCTAAGCGAAATAAGTCATACAGATAAAGTCGGATACCATATGTCTTCACTCTTATGTAGATTTTGAGAAACTTAAAGACCATGGGGGAGGGGAAGGGGGAGAAAACTTACAGAGAGGGAGGGAGGCAAACCATGAGTGACTCTTAAGGACTGAGAACAAACTGAGGGTTGATGGGGGATGGGGGAGAGGGGAAAGTGGGTCATGCACACTGAGGAGGCCAATTGTTGAGATGAGCACTGGGTGTTGTATGGAAACCAATTTCACAATAAAATTAAAAAAAATAATAATAATAAAAGGCAGAGTAAAACCTTTCTCCAGGAACTCCCTACTGTGTTAATGCTAATGCTTTGCTGGGGGAAAAACAATCTTAGCCTGACAATAGTTAGCCTCTAGGCAGCTCTTCCTGCCTAGATTTCTTTTTTGGTTGTCAGTTCCAGACCCGTGAACACCACTATCACCCCCAAAGCATCAGTAGTAAATGTCAAAAAAAAATCTTTCATTCTCTTCCCGGTTGGTCTCCTCACTTTTGTCTTAATGTGGACTCCCCTTCCTCTAGTGAAAATAAGGAGAGTAAAGCAGGTAACAATCCAAGAGAAGAAACTCCTGACAAGAGGTGGTAGGAGTGGAACTAATTCCAAACCTTCATTATGCAGTAATTATCAGACTTGTTCTTTAGACATGGTTTGGCATGACATTAGTGAATTAAAGACCCTCATCAATATACAAAAGGGTACAGGTTCCAGTTCCATTGCACAAATTTGAGAATGGGTAAATATTGGCCAACACAAACTGAAATCAACTTTCCACATTTGCATGTTACAGTAGATAGTGCCTTCCTTAACACTTAAAAACTATAAATGTGCATTGAAGCTGCCTAAATACTGAATCAGTATTCCAAATATAAGACTACAACAGTAATTATGGCTTCCTGCACACAATATAACAAATTCCACAGCAAATTTAATGGACACTTCCGTTTCCAAAGTGACACCATCATTTTTTTGTGTGTGCCCTACCTGGCAATACTGTTGAATGTGCATTCCCAATACAGACGTAAATGGTGAACTGAACAAAATATACTATTAGGTGACGGGATCTTGACAGTTTAATACTGTATGTTATAAAATGCTTAAAAAGCAAATTTCTTCTATTGAAGCAAATGTCTTCATATGACTTACAATGTCACAATCAGCAGTCTTTTATTTTTCTTTTCAGTCAGAAAATAAAATCTAATAAAAAAAAAAACACGAAGCAATATTGTCAAGGGCAGCCCTTCCTTTTAGTTCTATAGTAAAGAAAGACAAACCGCCATGTCAAATGAAGAAGTATAAATCATTTATTGGTCTGATGTGTAGTTTTTGTTGCTCATCGGGTTAGTTTTCCTAAAGTAGGGTTTAGGATTAGAGGCATGTGGGTGCTCCACCTGCAGAGAGGGGGCTGATTAGCTCAGACAATGACTCAGCAAGAACATCTCCTAGAATTACATACACGTATGTTTAAAGAGCTGTGTTAATGAGGAACCTCCTTCAATTAGCAAACATACAAACAATGGAAAGGGAAGATGTTCACAATAACAAGTCAATCAAAAAAGCAAGCAGCTGGAGAATGTAACGCTAACAGATTTATAAAAGTCTGAGAGAACAGAGCAGGTCAAGGGCTTTTTCTCTGCATATGCACAGGTTCTTAGCAAAGGGAAAAAAAAAAAAAGCCTCGTGTACATAAAATACGTTCAAAGAGCGGAGCCCCAAATCTTATTTGCTCACTCCTAAGAGCCCCCCAGGTTATTTTAGCTAAAAACAAGTTTCAGTTCTGTAGGTATTTCCTGTCCAGTATGGTAATCAAAATTCTGAAATCATTCAAACATAAGTGAGAAGAGAATTTAAGTCTGGTACTGTCTATTCTCATTAGGCCAGACATAACAGATGAGAAACTGCCACCCTTCTTCCATGATGTCAAGAGAGGCTGACATGTCAGGGGAGGGGCAGGTAAAGAGGGAGACACAGAGACTGAGGTGAGGGGGGGCGGTGGACATGAATTCAGGAGGTGTGAGATCATGACCTGAGCCAAACTTGGACGCTCAACAGACTGAGCCACCCAGGAGCCCTGAAATTCTCTTCTCTAATACAATGCTTTTACAACCTCAGGCATTTGGGACCAGGTGGCACAAAAAGGATTCTAGGCCCCTCCTTTTCATGCCCTGAATGATCTACCACCTCAATTTGGGCTGTGGGAATATTTGTCACGTACGGTTATTCTCTTGCAGCTATCTATATACATGAATAGAACATAGGATTCATTGAACAGATATATACACAAAAAAGATTTATTTTTAATTCTAGCAATTCTCTTTAGTCACATGAACGGGGTGCTTCTCCTCTGCTCACCTTACCATATTGCTTTTTTTAGTCCATGAAGATTAACAAATTAAAGTCCTATTTATAGTACCCAAGGAATACACTGCAGTCTGAAATACAAATTACCAAAATACGTGTCAGCTTATTGTTTGATACTGCCAAAAGACCATTCTTCAAATTCATGGACTTTGCTTGTCTACACAGTGCCAACAATTATATTTATTTCACTTTAGATAATTTTTCTTTCTATTCTCTGCTACAATACTGCAGTGATGAATTCAAGTTCTTTCTGCACTCTGGGAAATGCCTACAGCAAACTCCCTGAAAGACAATCCTATAAAAATCCTTTCTGCACCTGAGGGTCAGAGTGGCGTTTGAGACATTCCTTACCTTAGGGGCAAACAAAACAAACTTTTTCAAGTGGATTATTACCTGGAAGATTCTCCCAGTAGTGTTTAGGATTGATTTTTTATCCTCTACCAGATACCGCCCTTTTGAAAATGTGGAGACTAACATTTCTCCTCAGGGTGTTGCACAGCTTTCGTTGTTATTTTACTTCTGATTACCTAGGATTTTCCTTTAGTATGCCGAGTGTGTATCTTGTTTTGAAATTACCCAAGATATAGAGAAATGTTGATGAGGAAAAAATATACAATTAAAAATCTATGCTATTATTTATGAAAAAAACCCCACAATTTCTATCCCTCAGTCACTCCCTACTGCAATTTCTTTTGTTTATACAAATTCCACGAACTGCTCTGACCAACATCACCAGTGTCCCTCTATCTTCCTAATGATAACTTCCTCTGCTCCTCTAAGCCAGTGGACACTTTAGGCTATTTGAACCTTCATCAAAATCATGCTTTCGACTTCCACATAATGTTCTCCTATCTTATTTTTTATTTTGTTCTGACAGTTGTCTTCAGTCACATGAATGGAGTCCTTGTCTACAACTCGACTTGCAATATTGCTTTCTCTCTTGGATCCACGAAGAACAACAAATGAAATTCCTGTTTACTCTTAAGGCACATCCATGGTGTTACAGACCACATTTACAGCAACAACTTTTGTGATCCTATTTTGGGGTGGCACATTAGCATCCAAACTATTTTAATAAGCTTCCTGGACTATATATATATATATTAAAAGGCTAAAAGCTATGCTTATCAAATTCTTATGCAGTTGAATATATGAATATGGCTTAGACCTAGAAAGAATGGATAAATTTCTAGAAACATACCATCTACTACAACTAGATCATGAAATAACTGAAAATCTGAACAGATCTATCACTACTAAGGAGATAACATCAGTAATCAAAAATTTCCCAACAAACCTAAGTTCAGGACCGCAAAGCTATTCAATGGCAAATTACACTAGTGGAAGACAAATTAATACGAATACTTCTCAAATTCTTCAAAAAAAAAAAAAAAAAAAAAAGAGGAGTGAAACATCTCCAAACCCATTTTACAGAGTCAGCATTATTACCCTGATACCAGAAACCAGACAAGGACTATATAAGAAAATTACAGGCCAATAACCTTGATGAACATAGATCTAAAAACCCTCCATAAAATATTAGCAAACAATTCTACAAAGTTAGTAGCTTAAACCAATGCTAATTTGTACACACATTTCATAGCAGTATTATTCACAACAGCCATGAGTAGAAGCAACACAAATATCCATTGATGAACAAATCAACAAAATATACTATATGCACACAATAAATTATTTTGCCGAAACAAAAGAAACATTCTGACATATGCTATAATAAGGATATACCTTGAACACATAATGCTAAATGAAATGAGCCAGTCACCAAAAGACCAATACTACAGGATTTGACTTACCTGTGGTATCTAAATTAGTCAAATTCATAGAAGTACAATGACTGTTGTGGGGGTTGGTGGGAGAGAGAGAATGGGGAATTGTTGTTTAATGGGTATGGAGTTTCAGTTTGTAAGATGAAAAGAGTTCTGGAGATTGGTTGAAAAGCATTATACTGTGAATATAGTTAACACTAATGAACAGTACACTTAAAAATAGCTAAGATGCTAAAACATAAAAACTTCTAGAAAAAAATAGCTAAAATGGTAAGTTTTATATTTATTTTAACACAATTAAAATTTAAAAAAATTGAAAGCATTTTCAAATACACACAACCCCCCGCCCCCCATTTTTTTTTTACCTTAGAATTCTCCAGGTTGAAAGTCGAACACAGGACTCACTGGGAAAAATCAAGGTGTCAGCAGGGCTATGTCTCCCGAAGTTACCAGTGGAGAAACTGTTTTCTCTAGAAAAAGCTTCTCGAAACGGTCATGTTACTTGGTGTTTATAGCCGCCTTCCTCAGTCCTTAAAACCAACAAGGTGATTTGAATCCTCTCAAGCTTAATCACTGATTAACTGCAGCTGAAAATGTGTCTCCACTTGTAAAGATCCTATGGGATTAGATTGGCGGTTCACAAACTTGGAGTTCTGGGGTGAAATCCAAAACTGGGTCCCATAACAGAGAGCAAGGAGAAACTGAAGAAAGAGTCAGGACAATCCAGACTGGGAGTGGCAGTTTTAATAAGCAAGGGAACTTACATCTGAGGTTTGTCCTGGGCAGTCAAAAGACAAAATAAATCTTTCCACCCATCTGCCAGAATCTTAGAGGTTTATATAGAGGCTTATACTAGGTTCAGCACATATAATGTCCAGATAGATTCAATAACAACTTAACTTTTCCAAGGCTAAATTCTCGAATCACCTCCCAGTGTGGGAATGGTGGGCAGAATGTAAATTCCAAAGACAGAGGAGGGGCCAGAAGCCTCTGATTGCCCAAGCACAGCCCCTGGGTCAATCAGTGGTCATATCCTCTTGATGACCTTCTCCTACAGTTGAGCCCACCTGGATAACCCATAGCAGCTACCCATCTCAATCTCTCTTTTTTATTTTTAATGTTTATTTATTTACTTTGAGGTGGAGGAAGAGAAACAGAGAAAGAGAGAGAATCCCAAGCAGTCTCCTCACTGTCAGTGCAGAGCCTGACTCAGGGCTCTAAACCATGAACTGCGAGATCATGACCAGAGCCAGAATCCAGTTGGAAGCTCAACGCACTGAGCCACCCACTCGCCCCACCCCCACCTCCATCCCCATGTCAATTTTAAACGCAACCCCTTATGTCAGGGTAGGTAGCATACCCACAGGTTCCAAGGAGTAGGGTATAGACATATGGGAGGTCATCCTGCCACCCACAGTAACACAGCAGGCAAGCTAGGTAATAAGCATTTGTTTTGCTGCCACAGTAGCAGTTATACGAGCATGGCTTTGTAGTCAGTAATCAAAACGGCAGCTTTTTAACCCTGGCATAGAAAGTGTAGTTTTGTTAATAGCTTTGGTAAAAGTGGCTTCCTCTTTCAGTAGTTTCCTGATTATGGCTGAGCTGCTTGTCCCTAGAAGTTCAGCCCCAAGTCTGCTCCATTAGGCAATTTATCAGTTGGGTATACAATCTAAAATACTGTGTAATAAATCTATTTCTACAAAAATTAGCAACATTGGATTATATTGTCTGAAACTGAACTGTGGCAAGTTTGACATCTCTATTACTAAGCAGAGAACTTCCTGACAAACAATGCCCACTGACCTGATGGGTATCTACTTTTGGGAAATCTTTAGGGATTTCAAAAAACAGCATACAAAACCTAAATTCATAATTTTATCCTCACATTTGGACCTCTTTCTTGTTCCCTGATCTGAATTCCCACCTTAAGCCTTGGGAATCAATCAATAATAAACTACCTTTTTAAATCTCTAATATTCACTTAATAAAATAGTATTACATCTCCTCAAATTCATACCTGCCTATTTTTCCCTACTCTTCATACTTCATCAACTCTTAACAAGATTACTATGAACACCTGTTAACCAATATCTCAATCACTAAAGGCTCTTTTTTTCCTCCAGCTTTATGGAGATACAATTGGCAAATAACATTGTGTAAGTTTAAGATGTACAGCATAATGATTTGATATACATATATATTGTGGAATGATTACCATAATAAGAATAGTTAGACATCCATTAATCTATAACCTCACACTGTTACTTTGTGTGTGAAGGGGGAAGTGAGGACTTTAAACATCTTTTAAAACATTTTTTTAATTTTCTTCACTTGCACAGAGAGACAGAGACAGAGAGAGAGAGAGCATGAGTAGGGTAGGGGCAGAGAGAGAGAGGAGACAAAATCCCGAGCAAGCTCTGCACTGTTAGCTCAGAGCCCCGATGTGGGGCTCGAAATCCAGGAACGATGAGATCATTACCTGAGTTGAAAACCAAGAGTCAGACACTTACCCGACTGAACCATCTAGGCACCTCTGATTTACCCAAACTCGGGTGTGAGCCTTTTATGACTTTGTATTTCTTTATGCCTTGTTAACCCATTGGTGTAAGCCCTTGGGATTCCTAAGCTTATCCCCCACATCTGGCTAATATATTAATTCTCTTAACAATGTCTTTCATGGAGCAGAAGTTTTTATTTCAATAAAGTCCAATTTATCTTTTTTTTTCTTTCACAGATTATACTTTTGGTGTTATATCTAAAAATCCTACATTAAACCCAAGTATCTACTTTTGCTTTATTTTATTTGCATATGGTCATCTGATTTGTCCATAGTGATTTAAAAAATATATAATTTTCCAATTAATTCATTTTGCTCCTTTGTGATAAATTAGTTACTTTATTATTAATTACTATATGTTGTTTTCTTTTTCTTTTTCTAGGTTCTCTTTTCTCTTTCATTGACCTATGTGTCTATTATTTTCCCGACACCATGCTGCCAATATTACTGTAGCTTTATATTACATCATAAAATCTGGTAGTATTATCCATATGTAGAAAATAGCTACTGGTATTTTGACTGAAGTTGCAATAATTTATATATCAGTCCAGAAAGAATTGACACATTAACAATATTGAGTCTTCTCTCCATTAACATGAATATCTTTCAATTTATTAGATCTTGGATTTCTTTTATCAAAGTTTTATAGCTTACACATACAGACTCTATACGTATTTTGTTAGAAATATAACTAAGTATGTCAACTTCACCGCTATTATAAATGGTGTTAATTTTAAATTTCATATTCCAATTGAACATTGCTAATATATAGAAAGCCAACTGACCCTTGTATGTTGATATACCCTGTGACTTTGCCATACTTGCTTATTATTTCCAGGAGCTTTCTGTTGTTGTTGTTGTTGATTCTTTGGGATTTTCTATATAGACAATCATGCCATCTTTAAAAGATAAAATATATAAAATCAATAGAAATAATGAACAGGGGCGCCTGGGTGGCGCAGTCGGTTAAGCGTCCGACTTCAGCCAGGTCACGATCTCGCGGTCCGTGAGTTCGAGCCCCGCGTCAGGCTCTGGGCTGATGGCTCGGAGCCTGGAGCCTGTTTCCGATTCTGTGTCTCCCTCTCTCTCTGCCCCTCCCCCGTTCATGCTCTGTCTCTCTCTGTCCCAAAAATAAATAAAAAACGTTGAAAAAAAAATTAAAAAAAAAAAAAAAAAGAAATAATGAACAGTTGCAATGGTGCAAAGAGACTACACCTACCAGCACTATCAGACACAGATGTTGATATTATTAATATTTACTACATTCAAGAACATGAAAGATATATTAATGATTTAATTAAACTCAAAATATTAAAATAAAAATGATCAGGTGAAAATTATAGGGGTAATTAAAAAGTAGAACCAAACAAATGTATATAAGAGAAGATGAGATAAAGCTGAATTAAAAAAAAAGACTAAACTAGAATATAAGTTAGTAGAAACTGTACTGAATGAATATTGAAAGAATTAAAAAATAGAAAGCCGAGAACACATGGTAATATAGACATAGAGGATACTGTAAGAAAATCCACTATGTGTATAACTGGAAGACCTGAAAAGGAGAAAGAGAGGGAGTGATAAGGTAGCAAGCGTATTAATTGAAGAGATAATGGGTGGAACTATGTCTGCTGGGACTGCCATAACAAAATACCACAGATCAGGTGGATTAAACAACAAAAACCTCACCCAGTTCTGTAGAGTAGAAGTCTGTGACCAAGGTTCCAGTAGGTTTGATTCTTTTGAAGTCTCCTTGGCTTGCAGATTATCATTTTCATGCCATATCCTCACGTGGCCTTTTCACTGTGCTCATGCATCCCTGGGATCTCCTCTTATAAATACTCCAGTCTTGTTCTACTTAAGAATTTTGGTGGAACACAATGTAGTCTATAACTAGAACTTCACAAATTTGTTTAAAACACACACACACACACACACACACACACACACATACACACACACATTGATCAACATACCCAAGAGCTATGCATAAGCACCCAATCATATGGTAGTTTTAATTCAAATATTTGATAATTAAATTAAATATAATTGGAGTGAAGATTACAGTGAAAATACAAAGATTGTTAGACTGTATGAAAAACTGAAGTCAAACACTGTATTATTTGTAAGAAACAAAATGTAAGATTACAGAAAATGGGAGGTTGGAAAACAGAATATGCAGAAATACCAAAGGAAACTGATGAAGTTATATGATTATCAAAATAGAATTCAAAAAGTTAGTAAAAATATATCACAGATGAAAGTGTAACCATTATAGGGATGCCTGGGTGACTCACTTGGTTGAGTTTCCAACTCTTGATCAGGTCACAGTCTCACAGTTTGTGAGCTCACGCCCCACACGAGGCTCTGCGTGTACAGCATGGAGCCTGCTTGGAATTCTATCTACCTGTCTCTCTGCCCCTACCCCAGTCATTCTCTCTCTCTCTCTTTCTCAAAAAAAATAAAAACTTAAAAAAAAGAAAGTGTAACCCTTTATTTTGATAAATAATGAAACCCAGAAAAATACAACACAATTAAAAACATGTACATTTTAAAATATGGTATCGAAATATATAAAGTGAAATTGGAAGATCTGAAAGGAAAAATAGACAAACTCAGGACTGTACTGGAGAGCTTTAGCTATCAATAAAACGTAGATATGTATTTGAAAACAATGTATAAACTTTCAACAGCAGAATTAATTACTTAATCTACATACATCATTATATGTTAATATATGTATATTTTTAAATTTTTTTTAATGTTTATTTTTCACAGAGGGAGAGAGAGAGAAAGAGTGAGAGAGAGAGAGAGAGAGAGAATGAGTGGGGGAAGGGCAGAGAGAGAGGGAGACACAGAATCCTAAGCAGGCTCCAATCTGAGCTGTCAGCACAGAGCTGTCAGCAGGGCTCGAACTCACGGACCATGAGATCATGACCTGAGCCAAAGTCAGACACTTAACTGACTGAGCTACTCAGGTGTCCCAATATATGTATATTTTTAAATGTTTATTTATTTATTTTGAGAGAGAAAGGGGTGTGCACTTGGGCATGCAGGAACAGGAGAGGGGCAGAGAGAGAGAGAGAGAGAGAGAGAGAGAGAGAATCCCAAGCAGACTCTGTGCTACCAGCATAAAGACCAATGTGGGGCTTGATCTCACAAACCCTGAGATCATGACCTGAGCCGAAATCAAGAGTTGGACGCTTAACCCACTGAGCCACCTAGGTAGCCCCCCACCCCTTTCTTTAAAGTTTATTTTCTTTTTAATCAGTAATCTCTATACCCAGCGTGGGGCTTGAGCTCACACCCTCGAGATTAAGAGTTGTGTGCTCTTCTGACTGAGTCAGCTAGGCACCCTGTATGCTAATATATATTAATTTGTGTGTATTATAATATACATTAATTTACATATATAGAATTCAAAGCCAAACAGCAAAACGAACATTCTTTTAAAGCACTTATGGGCTTTGTACAGAAATGACCATATGCTAGTATATTTCAGCAAAATTTAAAAGGCTGAATTTATATAGAGTATATTTTCTAAATTCATTGCCATTACCTAGAAATAAATTTATCATATGTTTAGGAATAAAGAAATATAATTTAAAATGGCAGGTGAAAAATAAAGTCACAATGGTGATCAGAAAGTGTTTTGAGCTGAATGACAAAATGAAAATACTACAAATCAAACCACTGAGATACAAGTGAATCTATCCTTAGAGAAAAATGTGTAGCTCTAACTGGATTTTGTAGGAAAGGTTTTTAAGAACAGCTAAAAGGTACACAGGTGTTTTATGTTCAAAATCAATTGACAAACACTTAGACTCATTGCTATAGCCAATGAAAAGGAACGCTGGGGAATGTAATATTTTACGATGCGTCTAGACAACATTTAACAAAAAAAAATGTATATTACTAGGGGAAAACAGGAAAATATATATGGAATTCAGTTAGCAGCAATTGCCACACAGTAGCGGTTGGTAAGAGAAATGTGAGCCTGACTCCCATGGACTTAATTTTCCCATCACATGTGACCTGCGCAGAATGTACTTATAGTTTCCACTGTATTTCTTAGTATGATCAACTTTACCTGCAGTAACAATCTCAAAATCTCAATGGTTTATCAGAATAAAGCTTTACTTTATGTCTGTTGCAGAGTCAAATGTGAATTAAAAGGGTGGGAGATGGATGCTTGTTTTGATCCAGGGGGTCATTCAGAAACCTAGGCATCTTCGCTCTCTTACCCTAGAACCCAGGAGTCCTCTGGCTTCTGAATCTCCTGTATCTCTCTTGTAGACAAAAGGAGAGAGAAGGTTTGGAGGATTATATGAACATCTCCCATAGTAATTTCAAATGTGGTATACGTCACATTTCATTGGCAAGCACTTAATCACATGATTCTACCTACAAAGGGGGCTGGACACTGTAGTCTGCATGCCTCGGATGAACACAGAAACAATTTCCCGACCAGAAGGCCAGTTTTTGCTATGTACACAGTTCTCTAGTACATAATTCCTTAAACAATGCTAATAGAACTAGAGTAGCAATATAATATTCTTCTCAGAGTATATGTTATAGGTAAAAACATTTTGGAATTAAATTAAATTAATCCCACTTTACACTGAAGTAGACCTTACAGTTGTGAATTATAATATGTCTTTCAAAACTACCATTATTTCTGAAATATCCTTATGATTGATGTTGAAGAAAGCATGGTTATTTACCTATTTTTTAAACATTTTTAAATGTTTATTTATTATTCTGAGAGAGAGAGAGAGAGAGAGAGGGAGAGAGACCATGAGCAGGGGAGGGGCAGAGAGAGAGGGAGACACAGATTCTGAAACAGTCTTTAGGCTCGGAGCTGTCAGTGCACAGCTGGACTTGGGGCTTGAACTCATGGACTGCAAGATTATGACCTGAGCTGAAGTCAGATGCTTCAATGACTGAGCCATCCAGTCACCCCTACTTATTTTTATATATCAGATAGAAGAACTTATTTTTAAATATAATGTTAGGAGAACAAAAGCATTTTTTGTCAAATGTGGCCAACTTTTTTAAACTTCTGTCATGAATAAAATGCTATGAAAATAGGTTTGTTTCATGGTGCTCCTGGTTTTTTTACTAATTAAAATTTATTACAGAAATAATATATAACCAAGGATGATTTATTCCACTTAAAATATTCAATATGGCCTTAACATTACAAAATGTATGTCCTTATCAAGTATGAGTCCACCAAATGTGATTTCAAAGAGAGCAAACGATTTCATTAAACAAGATACCACTGAATGTCTACCATCTAATTCAATACAAATTTGATGACAAGTGTCTCTTTCAAAGTTGTTTTTCCAATATTTTTAATTGTGCATATGTCATAAAAATGAGGTCCCCAAATGATAAAACAAAAACTATTAGAATAAACAAAGCAATACAGATGAATTAAATAAACTATATTGTGATTGCTGAAATATTAGCTAAAATATGGTTATTCTATTTTCTAAGCCTCTGGAAAAAACATTAACATAACAAAACACAAAACAGCTACAATAACTTCCTAGCATTCCTTTCTTATAGGAAAACTTGTTGATTTTCCTGCTGAATTGATATACAGTATTTACTTCTGTTGCTGACTCCAGCACTTTGTTCCATCTCATTAATTCAAGGAGTAAGAAACATCAAGGAACATCAGGAACATCATTAATCCAAAGACCATTTCTGGCCATGCCTAAGTGAAGCTATTAAAGATATTTCAAGATCTGACTAAAATAGTTATTAAAAAGCCTAACCACTATGTCTCAATTTATTTTCCTAGATAATTGTTACATCTTTGATTTGGGTCATGGATTGATACATGTCTTTGGTTTCATTTGCTGCATTATTTTCAGGCCAAGGTGAAAAAAAAATCTAAGTTACAATCAAAACTACAAAAAATCTCAAGCTAAGTTTTAGAATTTTCCCATATCATAATACAGTTTTGTAGAAGGTCTGGTTTACTTAGAATCATTAGACACTCTGGTGTATGGTTCCTCTTTCATAGTCTGTATTAAGCAGAAAGTTCAGTTGTTATTCTATGTTTGTTTAAGAATTGTAATTATATATCACTACCTGATTAAGAAGTTCAACGGTGCATTACAGGTACATATATGGGCAAGCAGCATGAGCTTTCTGAATTGATTTTTATTTAAATGCATGCTACTTTGGGTTTAGTATAATTTTACCACCCATTTATAATTTTACATTTAAAAGTGCGATTATTTCATTAATATCTGGTTCCCCACAAGACTGATAGCCTCATGGTGACAGTGACCTTATCTATTTCTCCACTCTAGCCCAGATAATGTAATCCCTGCTATACAGTTAATAGTTGATGAATGTTTGATTAACAAAATTAAATTAATCAAATACACTGATAGAAAAATAATAAAATGTATAAATTGTTTTATTCTGGATTTTTTTTCTGTCCATATTAATGATTAATTTAATTTTAAATGGTGGCATGGGAAGATACATACCTGCATTGATGCACATAACACCCATACTCTCTCTCTCTCTCTCTCTCTCTCTCTCTCTCTCTCTCACACCCACCCCCCCGCACACACACACACTTTTTTTTTTTCTAAATTACCAGACATGGAAAGAGTTTAAAGTAACTAAGTCTGACATAATGATTATTTTCCCTCCAGTTATTCAAATACATTGACATCAGATCCAAATGTATTCATTTTTTACTTTTAGATTTTTAAATAGTCATTTTTCTATTTATTTCTTTTTATATGACTCAAGGGACAAGGATTTCTAGGGAATTGCCCAGAACTACATAAATTATGTCTCTAAACTAGCCAGGATTTTTTAAATTTTTTTTATTTTTGGTTGATACTAGTTAATCATCCCCATTAAAATGGGGTGGATGCTTTTATTCCTAAACTGAGATCCTATACTTTCAGTCCGTTTTATCTTCTCTCTTAGTAATTCTTAGAGCAATTGTAATTATCATCTTGTGTTTTCCCAAACCTTCATCATAAAACTCACTGAAGCTCACTTCCCACTTAGCACTGTATAGACCCAGAATCCGTAATACGGTTCATGGATCCATCCTACTCTGCATCAAAGCCATCAAAGGCACTTTGAATCTAGAGGCAGCATGCTATAGAAGAAAGAGAAATACCAACTACAGTTGTTACAAAACTTAGAGTTCATTTCCAGTTTTGGCCTTCAGAAGCTGTTTAAGCATGTGTATTCTCCTAATGTTTCTGATCTTGGGATTTCTTATCTGCAAAAGGTGATCATTCTATATTAACAAAGTTAATAGCACTTACCTTATTAATAATTATAAGCTACATATATGTAAGTTACTCAGAGAAGTCACTTTCTGGCTACAACATTAGAATGAATAATTATTAGCTGAATTCAACAAAAGTATAAAGTCATCTGGGAAGGAAGCCATTGAAAAGAACATAAGGAACCTTACAAAAACAAATTTTACTTGGTCAAAATTTTCTAAGGGATTTCTCTTGTTATAAAAATGTCACCAGAGCACAACTTCGCATTAGATTTCCTTATTTAACAACAAGGCTGGACTGAGTTTCTGCACTCTTCTGGAAGGCAAGAGACTTCCAGTTATTTCTAATCATACTCGTACACATTTTCATATTAACCTAAAAATATTTTAATAAAATTACAGAGTGGAAGAAATTATCTAGAATACCTAGTTCTAAACTTTTTTAAAAACAAAACAATTGATATAGAGGGTAATTATGACTTTCTCATGGTTTCTTAATACCAAACAGAGAGAATAAATGTCAAAACTATTCATTCCTTCTAGCATACTGGCTCTGATCTCACTGATTTGCTAAGGTCCAGTTCCTTTTCATTCTCCAATTCCTGTTAAATTAAAACAAATTCTACCACCAAAAGAATCTCCCGCAAAATTACACCGACTGGGTCTTTTCCAAGTTCAGAATCTTCTTGCAATGGAAGTACCTATATTTCTATCTAGTTCTTGTGCTTTATGATTAATCATGACATTTGCATAACCTCTGTATTTGATCTGCACCACTGAGGAAAAGACAGAGAAGGAAAGCATGAGTGGTTAGTGACTGCTAGAGTACTTTGCCCATAGCCTGTGGTATGAAAGGACAGGAGTGGGTTTAAAGTTCTTGGAAATAAAGAGTCAGAAATCCAAAAGTGAGTAGAGACTTCAGAATTTGCCAGCAGATCCCACTAGGTTAGTATTTATAATCCAATCTGCTGGAGTTTATGAAGCAGAAGAGTGAAAAATGTGAGACTCTGCTTGAGGCTGAAAACAAAAGAAGAGTGCCTCATTCTGACTTATGAGACTTATAGGCCAATAAATCTAACATGAGAAATACCATCCTTTAAAAATGAATACATGTTCATCTGTGATTTTGATCTCTAAAAATGATCTTGTTTTGAGAAATAGATTTGAAACGTTGAGCCACTCAGGTTTGCTTACATTCTCTACACTGTATTTATTTGATGCTGGCTAGTGTAAAATGATCATCAAACTACTCATCAAATCTAACAGATATTAAATATTGAAAGACAACTTCACCTGGCATGGACATGTTACTGAAATGATTCTACAATATGGATGCTATATCATGCTTGAGGGGCACTCTTCAGAAACATAGAACTCTTTAGAAACCCTTTTCTTTATATAAAGAATGACCAAGCTCAAGTGCAAGATAAGAATGGGATGACACAGAAATTTGTGATCACTTCTGTATTCCTAGTTTAAAATTTCAATGATACATTCTTATACTTAATAAATTATACTAAAAGAAAATGAAATATTTAAAACTCATGATTTCCTAAATATTTAGCTACATTTTACTACTGTATACACTCTTGGAGTTCTTTACATCTATTGTATCAGTGGGGTGAAAACAGTATGTAAGGGTGGGTTACTGAATATCTCTTCTCAGATATGTTCAGAGATGTTGGAGTCATGAAATTGGTCCTAGCTGGTAGGGTCTACAACACAGAAATTGTCAAATACTATAAATCAGTGATTGACTTATTGATTGATTATTGTCCCTTTTTTAGTAAAAGGCGAAAGATTTATGCGATCTAAAGAGAAACCAGAGTATTATTGTCCCTTTTTTAGAAAATATGATAAGGAAAATACAGTAATGAAGATAAAACTTTAAATGATGCTGTGTCTGCAGTTGTTATGTTTTGAATAGCACAAAACATTTAGAACATTTTCTTCTAGTATTCAAAAACTATCACCTAAGTTACCAAAGAAATCACTCTTGCCATTGACTAGTGAGAGAAGTTCAAACATAGAATGTGTCTTCTTTGTTTCACTTTTGTCTTACTCTGGAACGTAAACAAAAATATCAACCAGGATTAATATCAGAATTATACTTGTCAATGATGTAAGTGACTATTCTGTTGTACCAGATAGTAATTAAACATTTATTCATGACTTTGAGACACTACCCTTGATAACAGAATTGTTAAATAGTAGACTTTGGAAGAAATGACAATTCAATTTAGAGTTATAAGTATGCAGAATTCTTGATAAAGAAATTGTTTTACATGTCCCTCATAGTAGAAAGCTTTTTAATAACTTAATATATGTATGTATACACATACTTTTTTTCTCTCAAAGACCCAGTTTCAAAATTTTGTCAGGTCAAAGAGAAAGTCTTGATATCATACAGAATGATTTCTGATGAGTTTTGGTTTCTACCTAGAACTATTACAAAGTTTTGAACAGATGACAGGCAAGATCTAATGTTTAAAAGAATCGTTCTCTGATATAATATTGAGAATAGACTGATGGTAATAACCTAGTATCAGTGACCCCTAATTTTTAGATAGGGGCCCATGACTTAGGATAAAATTACGTTTCCTAGACAATGCTTGCGCTAAGCTGGGCCCATGTGATTGAACTCTGGCTAAAAGGTTGTGGGTGAAAGTAATGGGCACAGCCTCCTGATTACTTAAAGGAGAAGTATATTGTTTCTTGTCTACATATGAGGACACTGAGATAGGTCAACTGAAGTATCTTGTCCAATGTCATACAATCAGTAAACAAGAAATCTGCATCTCAAACTCAGGTGGCTTCTTTCTAGAATCTGTTTGAAGCCACTATATTAAAGGGCCTTATAATATGTGATGTTTTTTCACACCAGTATGTGTCAGATGGTGGTTTAAAATTACTAGAGGATTTAAATTTCCAGTATATATTTTAAGCAGTCAATACAATTTCATTGAAGTCAAGATGGGTTGGGTCACCTGGGTGGCTCAGTCAATTAAGTTTCCGATTCTTGATTTCTGCTCAGGTCATGATCTCATGGTCATGGGATCAAATCCCACATTAGGCTCCACGCTGAGTATGAAGCCTGCTTAAGATTCTCTCTCCCTCTCCCTCTGACCCTCTCTTCAGCTCACACTCTATCTCTCTCTCTCTCAAAATAAATAAATATTTTTAAAAAGTCAAGATCGGTTGGGGAGATGGACAGATGGATGCCTTGGTCTGTGGATCAGAGGCTGCTGCAAGATACACAGCATTGTCTTGTAACTCACCGCTTGCATATCATTTCAGGTAAAATAAATTTAATCTGTATGATTGTGGTTGTGTATTTGTAGATACACACACATATGCACATGTACACATACATGTATATGTGTGTGTACATGTGCATATGTGTGTGTATCTATGTATCAGTGATAAACTTAAAAATTTCAAAAATATATGCCTAAATGACGATTTTTAGTTTAGCCTACATTTAGTTTATGTAATTTTAATTCAGCATCATAGACACTATTATTCTAAGTCTCAAGAATGTGATCACTCAGAAATCATAAGAGCATAACCTAGTTTGGCTTTATTTCTGAGAAAATAAAAAGGCATGTTTGGAACCATTAAGTGATTTAAAAACTATCAACGTGCACAGTTACTTACCTCCAAAACACAACAAACTAGAAGCAAACATGGATTTTGACTTCTTGAATGATAAATAAGGGTCTCTGAATTCCAACATCTTTGCATTTGCTTTCTGTAGCCTCAGCATAATCACTGCCAACAATTTCAAAATATGAAATATTTCAAAGAACTTTATACAAAGCCTGTCAATAATTTAATTTGCAGATAAGATGAAACCAGGAGAGCAGCAAAAATTGACAACATACCCGAAAGAACACTATATTATTATAAAACGCCAAAGTCTAAACCTAAAAAAGCATGTTAGGAGAAAGTTTTCAAATTACTGTGGCTATCATACTTTAATTTATTTTAGTGTGGACTTCTCTGTTGTCACAAATGATATGAGTGGGTAGACATGGCTTGACAAACCTGTCTTAGCATCAGAACGGCTATGAAGAATAGGTCATATCAAAGAGAATGTTATTGAAGACACCCTCTTTTGTAAAACTTCAAATTGGATGGAGAAATTTGAGGGAAGAAGAGTTCAATATTTCTCTGAGGCACTGAAAACTGTTTTTATTGAATCACCGGAAAAGGAGAGCACAGACTCTGTGAAATATAGCCATGGTAAAATGTGTGAATTCCTGTGGAAGGTGGAAAGCAATTTTCACAAGATTGGACTGTGAGGGTGTAAAGTTTAAAGAAGTTGCTTCTACAGCTAGATCCCAGTTCTCCAGTAGAAGAATACCCTCCCCTCCACCCATAGTGAAATAGTAGCACTGGAACTAGTAAAATTTGATGTGGTAAAGTGTCCCTTTTGAGTTTACAAGGAATAAGTTCTTCAAGAAATAGTAACACTTGAGGATCTTAAAATACCTGTAATATAAGACTCTATTGCAGGATGCTGTGTGGGTTCAAATGCAGAACGCTACCTAAAGATTCAAAAGCCAATTGCCTTAGTAATTGCTGCAGCTGAATCATAAAGTGTACTTTCTTGACATTTCTTACTAAATGGTCTGAATAAATGTAAATGACTGTGAGACTCTAAGTTTAGTCCTATACACAAGTGCAGATGAAATGAAAAAAAAATCATTTACTAAATTTTGTTGAACTCAGTTCATACTTCCATCTGTGGTATTGAACTCAAGTAGAAAATGTAGGCCATGCTTTTAAAACAATTACCTTTGTCCAGGGCAGTGTTTTAGATTTCATTTTAGCACTAGGATTTCAGATGAAGTAGCTCAGAGCCCACAGAAGTGAGCATGAGGAAAACATTCAGGGATGCTGTCTTTACAGGTAACTTCAAGTTGAGTGATGTATTTCTTTTTATGACTTTACATGTAACTTGGCTTGTGACTTTCTTTTTAGAAAGTTATCACAGAAATTATAAATGCAAAAACCTTTTTATTCTTCTCTCACAAGAACATAAACTGATGTAAACATGCGAGTATCTGAACACATATACACACATATATAATTTGGAAAGAAGGCCACAAAAGAATAAATTAAAACCAAAATTATTCATTCTAATGAAAGCAAAATAAAACTCAAAGTACCAACTTTAAGCAGTATTGGGTTAATTTCTCTCACGAAAAGAAGACAGATGTAGAAAATTCAGTTTTAATACAGTAGATTCACTTCTTAGGATCTAAGTCTTTTCCTTTTCTTATTCTGCTATCTTTGGCATGTGACTTTAATTTTTACGGTGTAAAGCTGGCCATTCTACTTCCAGAGATGTGATCTCCAATCCAGGCAAAAAAAAAAAAAAAAGTGGGGAAAGTAAATGGCAGGGGGTGGGAGGTGGTCCCCTGATTCCATCCACTTTTCAAGTGATTTCTGGGAGCCCCACCAAGCAATTTCTGGTTATGCTTTTTCCTTTTAAAACTGGATCCTTGGCTATCCTAGTTACAAAGAGTAGCGAAAGGTTAATGTGTTAGCATTTTACAATGTTATAACGAAGGAGGCCCAGGGGCACCCAATCTTTGTATAGCCAATCATCATGCCTGCCACGGCAAATCCATAACTCAAATACTTCAACGTTATGGAAGTGTTTCATCACTTATTTCTAGACCAGTGAAACAAACTGTTTAATATTAGTTTTGCCAATATACTATAATTCAGATATTGGATAATAAAATTAAATGAAAGGAAAAAAATAAAGACATTTCTTATATTTAGAGACACTCTCATTCTCAAAGGCATTTGTAACAAGAAGTTAATATACATCATATAAAATGACTGTAATGTACTTTTTGAAAGTCAAAAAAACAGTATTTTGGTTGATTATTTCAGTAATTCTGGTTAAATTACCAGAATTTAGGCTAAAGAAGATTCTTAGCTGTTATTACTAAAAAACTTTTAAAAGTTCTCTAATTTCTTTGTTGTGATTGAAACCATTAAATATTTAACAGTGCAGAAAATATTAAATGATGTTCTATATTTTTGCCAATATAGTTCATGGCTGAAAGTTCCTATTTGTGGAGCTCTCTAAAAACAGGTAATTTCAAAATCCCTCTCCCAATAACTCAGAATAATTACCAGAGCCTTGAATTTTCTCTGAGACACCCTGGATCACAAATATTAACACCCCTGCTAGCATTTACTATGTTTAGTGTTACATTCAAAGTCTACAAACTGAAGAAACAGGCAGTATTTTCTGTTTTCTTCATCTGCCTTTTTTCTTACTAAATAAACTGAACATATTATGTGAAATGTCATGGAAAAAAGTTTAGTGAACATGGCTAACTTTGTAATAAAAAACAACAACAACTTTTGATAACCTCTGTTAGATTTGATGGAAAAATATCCTGTAAACTGCTATGCACAGGGCAGGGGAGAGGTTTGTGTTGCTCCTGGGAAGGCATGGATAGGTACATGAGAATAAAAATAAAAGACTTTGAGAGAAATTGGATACCTTAGGCCTTGAGGTGGGTGTTGGGTCCTGTCAATTACAACTCAAGTTTAGAAACACTTGAGTGGGATTCTTGTGAAAATTGGACGAGGGAGTTGAATTTTGTACACAATAGTTAAGAGAGAGGAAAGAAAACTACTAAAGGCAGCAGAATCCAAATGTTCAAGAAACCCTCAGCTTGTATTTGCATAATATAGACTTGAAGAAAATTGAGTTTGAAAGTTGAGACTGTTTTCCTTTAGTAGTAAATAAATTGCATGTTCTTGATCTGAACATAGCACAATTTTAAATAGAAGCAAAGGGTTTTTGTTCAGAGTTCTTTGATTAAATGAAACAAATTAAACAGGCTGACTTGTAGCCCATTATAGAACCTAGATTTCCAAGGGCTTTAGTCTGCTGGAAAGTAAGGAAAGGTAATTCTCTTAATTGAATGTATGTATATATATTCATGGGCTGAATAACGGCCCCTCCAAAAACGCTTATGTCCTAATCCCTGGAACCTGTGAATATGTTACTTTACATAATTTTATTAATGTGATTCAATTAAGGATCTTATGACAATAAGATTATCCTAGATTATCCATCCAGGTGGGGCCAACATAATTATGGGTTCTTAGAAAAGGGGGTTTGGGTGACTCAGTTGGTTCAGGGTCTGACTCTTGATTTTGGCTCAGGTCATCATCTCACCAACATGAGACTGAGCCACGGCGTTGGGCTAAGTGGGGAGCGCAGAGCCTGCTTGGTATTTTCTCTCTTTCCCTTTCTCTCTGTCCCTCCTCCACTCATTTTCTCTCTCCCTCTCTCTCACAAAATAAATAAATGAGGTTTAAAAAAACTAAGAGGGAGGTTGGAAAAACAGAGTCAGACAAGAAGATTTGAAGATGGAAGCAGAGGTTGGAGATAAGAGAAGATGCTATACTGTTGGCCTTGAAGATGGAGGAAGGGGCCACAAGCTTAGGAATGTGGGCATTTCCAGAAGCTAGAAAAACAAGGAAATTGATTTCCTCCTGGAGCTTCCAGAAAGAATACAGTCCTACCAACACCTGGTAGACTTATGACCTCCCGAATGTGAAGATAATAAATTGGTGTTGTTTTAAGACACTAAGTTTGCAGTAATTATTATAGTAGCAATAGGAAACCAACACACATAATATTTTGAGACTACCATTAATTTCTGTGTTTGGCACGTCTAAGATTGGAAGATTTATTTTCCTTCCAACTCTACGTGAACCTGAATTGCATAGCACTTAAATGAAAGGTTTTCTTACTACTCTAACATATTTCCCTCTTTCTTTTTTTTTTTTTTTTTTTTTTTTAAATTTTTTTTAATGTTTTTTATTTATTTTTGGGACAGAGAGAGACAGAGCATGAACGGGCGGGAGAGGGGCAGAGAGAGAGGGAGAGACAGAATCGGAAACAGGCTCCAGGCTCCGAGCCATCAGCCCAGAGCCTGACGCGGGGCTCGAACTCACGGACCGCGAGATCGTGACCTGGTTGAAGTCGGACGCTTAACCGACTGCGCCACCCAGGCGCCCCTATTTCCCTCTTTCAACACATGACCTTATTGTCAAGGTGTGGCCCATCGTTAGCATTTTCTTTCAGGAAAAATTGAATCTTTTCCTAATTCCTATTTTTGTTTTCTCTCATAACTACCACAGGTATTTCATTGTTACTGCTACTGGGCATGGGTCTTTAGAAAGTATTATTCCATTTTTTATAAGCAAGCCAAATACAGGTTTATTGTACTCTAAAGGTCAGTGCACAATTACTGGGGTCACTAATTGACTTTAATTTTTTATGGGATTTTCAGAAACTTGTAGTATATGTTCAGTCTGCATTTGCTATAAAAATGATTTAACAATTGGCAGTATTTCAAAAGTCTTAAAGAAAACACTGCCTGGACAAAAAGCACTGGTGAACTATAAATGTTTCATCAAGGCTAGGTTTCACCTAGGCTACGATGAGGAAATCCTATGTTGTAGAACAACTCTATGATAGGAATCAACTAAAAGCAAAGGAACAGTATATGTGACTGAAACCTACAGGGGGAAAAAAAAGGACGCTTTGATGATTTTACTTCTGTTATTTGTCTATTTTTAAATAAACTGAAAATATAATAGAGGAACTATACCAGTATAATTTAATGTACTACACTGTATTGTTTATTGATGGAATATAGAAGCAAAATTACATTACTTCAAAACTTATTCTATGAAATTAGTTCAATTTCTGCTGCTTCTATCCATAATTTGTATTATTTCTGCACAACAGCTTTTGTTTATGATTTATAGACTTCAGGAGGTTTTGTATTTAAAAAAAATTTTTTTTTTAAGACAAGATATCTACATTGAGTGGCAATCCAGATATTCCTGAAGACCCTTGGAATTACTCCACTACTGTTCTTAACATATTTGCTTCCATGTTACAGTGAACATAAAGAAGCAAATTTATCAAACAGTAATCTTTTAGCTTCCTTAAAACAATGTCTAAATTGTTCAAATGGCTAAAAAACTTCATAGTTCCTGTATGTCTCTCTACGCACAGTTTTCCTTGGGCATTACATTTGGTGTTTAATTTCATTTGCTATTTCATTAATGAGGTGAAATTAATTTCACTTAGGCAATATTTCCATATTATGCCTGGGTATTTGATCAATAAACCATATATTTATTTCAATGTTATATATGGATTATATATTTTATGTATATGTAAACATAGGAGTCTATGTGTATATACATAATTTTATATAAGTCTATGTGGCATTAACATTTTGTGTTCCAAAATTTCTAAGTCTACAGGTCATATGTTTATATAAGCAAACTCATACATTTACAAATATGCTATTTTCAGTAATGAACTGAAGTCTATTAAAATATATATTGCAATAATTTCTAAACAATAATCTCTAGTTAATAATTTCAATTATAGAGATTAAGTTAGATAATTAGTGTTAATGATATTTTAGCTACTTATTCAGTAATATAGAGGTTATAAAATTCAAATAGTCTATATTTATGGGGGCCAGAACCACCTTAGTACTCCACTACAAGCCCAGTAAACTCTCAGTAGGAAGAATAAACTCTACCTTTTTTGACAGGAAGCAAGCAGAATGCACTTTTCCATTCCTTGGAGAGATAAACTGAATTAGGTACATGCAGTATTATGGTATAAACCAAGGTAAAGTGGGTAATGGAGTTTATATTAGCAACTGCACAAATGAAGTATGTGTACCTGGTCATGAACAAGAAATTGCTCATGAAAATATACAAGAAATGATACTTCTTTGAACTTATTTGTAATTTGAAAATCATTTTATTTATATCACCACATTTAATATTCAACAACAGCCCTGTGAAGTAGATATTTTTATCTGGCTTCATGGAGAAGTCAAGTGCATTTTTCCAGTTCATTGGGCCATTAATTGGAGACGTATAGACTATTATGCTGGTAGTAAATGCACTGTTCTTTCTGGCCATATGTATGATTTATTGGAAGCTGGATTTTCTTTTACTTGGGACTTTCCTCCATATCAGCCACATATGAACCAGAAATTGACTTTTTCCTTAGGCCTAAAAATAATTATGTAGGCCTATTGAAAGGTTGGGGGTCTAAATGCTTAGACACTATTCTCTTTGCAAAGTTTGTGTAGGATCTCTTTCAAAGGATCTCTACTAGTGAATTCACACCCTCTGTGTGAGTGTATACAACAAAACCAAATGAACCATGACAAAGTACTTCATATTAGAATGGTTTGTTGAGGGCTAACAATAAGATCTCTCCAGATGTGCTTAGCCAAATTGTATACTAACTTAGAGCACCATTAAAATGTCATCAGAAAACTCTCTATTCTAAGGTGATGTTTTTGCTTGGAGTCATGAAGATAAAAGCCTAAAATGCATTTTTCAGGCAGATATGTAATTAATTTTATTAAACAAATCATATGAAATGTAGTAATACAATATAGGGACACAGAAAATATTTGTTCTCTCTTCTGTTTCTCTGTGCCCATTGTTTCTCTCTGTATCATTGTTCATTTCATGTGTCAGCTTGACTGAGCCACAGTCTCCAGATTAAACATTATTTCTGGGAGTGTCTGAGAGTGGCATCATCAAATCTCTTGATGGTCTCAATATAACAAAAAGCAGACGAAAGGAGAACTGTTTTCTTTCTTGCTTATTTGAGGTGGGACATTGGTCTTCTGCTTTTGGACTGGAATTTATATCATCATCTCCCATAATTCTTAGATTTTCAGGCATAAACTGAATTATGCCACTAGCTTTTATGGTCTCCAGCTTGCAGATGCTAGATCATGGGACTATTCATATCTACTTATCATGTATGTATGTACATACGTATGTATGTATGTATGTATGTATGTGTCTATCTATCTCCTAGTGACTGTTCCTGAGTCTTTTTTTCAAAGTTTTAGCTGAGATAATCAGATTGGCCCAACCTCTTATACACTCTTAGTACATTTTAGTGTGGCCAACCTGTGGGGTTGTGCTGTGGCTCATTGTTCAGCCAATAGTGACAGTGAAAACAGATTCTTTGAGAAGAGGCATCAGAATGGCAGGTAAGATACAATTATATAACATATGTTAAAAAAGATTACCGCCGCTAAGCTCTAGAATAGAACGTGTCAAAGAGAAACTAAATTTATCAAAGGGAAATCATGTTTATAAATTAATAATATATTCATGAATAATTAATGATCTGAAAAGGATATTACACACTTATTAGAGTTAGTAGGATGAAGAAGGATTCAAAGATCCATTTGACAACATGTTCTACATAGAATACGGTATTCAACTGATAAATACAGTTATTGTGTTTGACCTTAGACAAAAACCTAAGACTGTATATACCCATGTGTTACGAAATTGAAGTACAGTTGAACATTTTTTTGTTTTCCTCCTGTATTTTGTGGTGGAGCTCTGTAAAGGGTAATTTTCTCAGGAATTGTGTACTTAATATTACACAGATTGTGGAAGAAAAATTGCAATGCATGTACAAAAATTGGGCATCATTAGGCCATAGTGTGACTAAAATAAATTTTTAAGTTTGAGAATTATTCTTTTCTACTACTTACATAGGTTCCATATAAAGTGTTTCTTTTTCTTCATGATCTTTTTTCTAGGAAAAGTCATATTATGTCTAAAGCAGACTCTTCCATTAGTGATGATATCTTCCCACACACAATGAACCAAATGCAGATAAGGCAATTCACAAATACTGTTATTCTTAACAATTTAAATGGATTATCACAAATTCACTTCAATTTTATTGTTATGGTTGTGAAATAAATTATTGGGGTCTACCTAAAATAGATATAACCTTTCTCTCACCGACACTAAAGTGAATCACTTGTAATTATCCTACAATGATTACTTCTATAATGTATTGCAACAATTCCAGAAAAGTGACAAAAAGAACCCACGAATTTAAAACATTCCATAAACTTTTATGCATAAAACATCCACTAATTTTGAAAATTATGTAGAAAAAGGTAAAGTGGACAACACCTATAGGACACAGGCAAGCATATGGTTAAAATAAATCGTATATCCAGCCCTATGATTTTTATTATGCAAAAATATATGTTTTATAGTACAACAAAATATATAGGCAGTTGGGGCAGGGGGATAATTTCCTTACCAGCATTGTTTTCCTTTTCCCATTCTTCTTTTTCTCTCAAATTTTTATAGCACCAAATAATAATAATAACATTAGAAGTTGACGTATAAGCCCGTAACCTTAAATTAGCAATCACTTGATTGCTAATCACAGTTTTTTTTCCTGCATGCAACTAAATTTCATGTAAATTTCATGTAGCTGAAATATTGTATCTCCCATTTTTATTGTATCATAAGCCATGTCATTAGACCAGATGACTGAAAGAATGATAATGCTTTTAGTTTGGAGGCAATGCAATGAATCACCAGGAAACTGGTGGCAGATGTATCTTTCCAAGAAATAACGATGCAGGGCCAAAGAATACAAAAACTTTTGTACCGAAGTGAAGTAAGTTGAGGAAATTCAAACTGGGGCACTTTAAATGATCTCGGTCATCTTGTTAGACCTGTGCCAAGGGAATTACTCATTTAAGGAACATCATTCCTTTAAGGTTATTTACTCATATTACGTCCATTGCACACTAATAGGGGATGGAAGAAATAAAACATGTATATGACTCAAGTTTTCTTTCTTCTTTTCTTTTCTTTGCTTTTTTTAGTAGATTATATTCTCTTGCTGAGGCAGCAAAATACATACTATGCACAGACAAAAATAGCATATCATATTTTTGACAGATGTGTTATCTGGTTACCTGAAATCAAATTCTGATGCTAAAACTTAGTAAATAAATTATATTAGACAATACATGTTTTTCTGGTGGCCAGTTTTATTATCTGAACAATGGAATAATAAGTTTTCTATAACTTAATGCCTTATCTAAATCTTCTGAAGAATTCCATAGGAGTACGTCTAATTATTATTCTCATTCCTACAGATAACAAACTAAGAACCAGAGAGAGGATGAAAAATATGCCAAAAGTTACATGGTTTATAAGCTGGGGTTGGAATAATACCTGTATATTTCTAAGACCCACACTCTTATCTTCTACATTATGTTCCCTTTGACTATTCTCTTTGACTACTTGCCTCAGGGTCAGATGCAATAAATGAAATCACTTTATAAATAGTAAATTTTTTATAATGTTCGTTATTATTATAACTTTCTACATACTCTTAATGGATACTATTTGAAAGGCTTACATGATACTTTTATTAAACTAGCATTTCAAAATTTAAACCGCCATAACATTACTGGAGTCATGGTTTCACTTTTTTGGTCAGGTTTTTAGAAATGTTTTATTAGAGATAGCTTCAGTATTATAGACATGGCTCTATAAAAACTTTAGGTCCTTTTTTTCTCACACTGTTCCAGATAAATTCTAATATCAAAAATATGAGTATCATGATTTTCTTTCACACATATTGCCAGAATATTTTCCAAAATAGCTGCAAAAATTTACAACATCACCTCCTATGTTTAAATGTGCTAGCTTCATCACATTCTCATCAACATTACATACTACATAATTTTTAATACATTTTTAAAATAAGATTTATATTCTAAGATTGTTTTGTTTTAATTTCTTTCACTATTACATGCATATTTAACTATATTATATGTTTGTGGTATGTTTTGTCAAGTCATACTCACACAAATATATTTGTTCTTTATTCATTATAAATATTAATTTTCTCATACTTGAGGTTAACATATTGGATGATAGTTGTTTCTTTTATTTCATTCTTTTCCACTCTGCAAAAAAAAAAAAAATTAAAGTTGTTATCTGAAGCTGCCAAAATAGGTGGAAACTAGTCTAAGTACTTTTGGGTCACTGTGTGTATGATTTAGTACATGGACTCATTTTAATCATATATCCCAATATATAATTAGGCAAGAAGCTGTGAGGACTCAATTCACACATGAGATAATATCCGTGCCCAAGCCACAAAGAGTTGAAATGACTGAAATGTCAATTTACCTATGTCTAAATAACTTGTTTTTATGCACAGTGAGATTCCCATTAAATCCTTTTCCTAAAAGAAGTTAGATTTCGGCACAACAATTTCCTGCTGCTTTTTCCTATGGCTCACTTTCCTCTATCATTATATTTGAAACTGCATCATTACTGTTGCAGAACATGAACTTATGATATGTGATGATGCTTTGAGGTAGAAGCACCGCAAATGAGAGTTGAAAGTCGTAATACTTCCTTATCCTTGTCTTCAGTTTGGGGACTGAATACATTCTTTCTCTTTTCCCCTCTGTTTGTGTGTGGCTATAAAAGACCTTTGTGGTTTCGGCTTGGATCTTTATTTTTTCCCCCAATACAATTGAAAATACTATATTTTCATTTCTATTTCATTTCCAAGGCTTCTCTGTGCTGTAAAAATTCAGGGTTAAATTTTAGGTTGTATAAAGAACTTTTTCATAGACAACAGAATGAAATAATATAAGTATTTTACATGACAAACAGTCAGCAATTTCTTCATAGCTTTCCTGAGAGGAAGGAGCATTTCCATAAAGGGAGAAATACTAGGGAAAATTTCAATAAAGGCCATATCAGAAAATAAAATTGATATCTATAATAAATCACCTTCTGTACTCCAGTGCCAAACAATGTCTTGACTAGACCTAGAAGGATTATTACCAGAGTGCTTTGGTGTATAATAATTTTGGTATTTTTTTCCTCTATATATAGCTCTAAAATCTTACTAGTATTTGAAGTTGCACTCCATATTTTTCCTTCTGTAAAAGATATTGCAGTCTGGGATTTTTAAAAGTCAAATAAGGAAGATTTCATCTTCTCTGAATTTACAAAAATTGACCAAAAAATAACAATAAAATTATTAGCTATTTGGCATGAAAACAACTTTCATAGCAAGATTATATTTTTAAACTTCCATGTAACAGGTTAGTAGAAGTACAACTTTCTCATCTTACAGCTATTGGAACAGCTAACATATACTGAGTGGTTTCAAAGAAACATACTTACAATTAGCAATTAATACTATCTGGGTTTTTGTAACCTAATAAAGAGTGAAATCAGTTTTTATAAACTAAAGGAATTAAATTTAGACATATGTGAAGGACATTTAGACTAGATTGTTATCAATTATAACATTATAATCTAAATCAATCTAGTAACAGATTATTCCACACTGCTATTACTAATATCATTTATAGATGTAAAAAAATGAAGCTTAAATAGACTAATTAATTTGGACAAGATCATAGGACTTGTAAGTGGCAGGTTAGAATTGAAATCCTGATCTGACTCCAGGACTCAGGCCCTTTTGGCTGCTAATTTTGTACCCAAGACTTCATTTGTCTATGTAAATTCCTTCTATGATCACAAAGGTATTTTGTTCTTCATCTTTAACAATGTGTACCTAATCTTTTAGGTCATAGTACCCTTGTTATTTAACCAATGTAACAATAATAACAATGATATATCCACATAACTATTCATTAGAATCTGTGGTAAATGTTTTAAAGCAATTATTATTATTATTATTATTATTATTATTATTATTATTTTGGTACTAAAAGCTGCCTTATTGCTTACATTTTAAACAAAAGGTACCCAAGATTTAGAGAGGTGAAAGTCCCAGAACAATTTTACACAAGAGGAAATGTTAGAGCTGGGATGCAAATTTAGTTCAGGCTCTGCAAAGCCCAAGCAGGCCTTAACTACAGGGATATGGTTTTCCTCACCTTCTTCTCAGTTGCTTAGATGAGTCTCCTTTCTCAGTCTAATGATGTATGTTATCATTTCTGCAATCACAGTATATCCCGATACATGGCTTAAATTCTGTTTACAAGAGGCTATATTACAGGGCTGTAAAAAGTATGAGTCAGGTCAGAGGCAGGCAGACCTGGGGTCAAATTCCATCTTCCACGTTAGCTAAATATTCACTAAAGGTAGAATAATTGGCTTGCCTAATTTCTTCATTTGTAAAAGGAAATCATAATGGTAATTAAATTCTGGGTTTGATTATTAACTAAGATAATACATACAAAATTCAAGGATAGTGACTGTGGTCTAGTAAGATTTGTATTATGATGCTTTATTTCTTTTCACCCCACATTTACTTCTCACATGTGTCTCTCCCTCTTTTCCAAGGACAGCAACTTCCATTCCTTAATTCAGACAATTGGCCTTGAGACTAATACAATTATAATAACCTAATATATATTGGGTTACTTTGACTACTCGTATGGATACTGGACATATATGCTTCTTTTGGGAGTCAAACTAGTCTCTGCGTGTGTGTGTGTCTGTGTGTGTGTGTGTGCGTGCCTGTGTGTATATTCTTGTGCTTTGGAAGACTGTTGGCTGTTATATTAATTTTGTTTGAATATTAATTTTGTTTAACTGTCACAACAACTATCATTTACCAAGTGCTGATAAATTGCTAATCTCTGTGCTGAAAGTTTGTTCTTGGTTATTTGCTATTATCCTACATAAAACTTTGACAGGCAGGTACAATTATTATTCCCACTTTCTAGATGAAGAAATCTAAGCTTAGAAATGTTAAGTAATTCTTCTAAGGTCTCATAGCTCCTAGGTAATAGATCCCAGATTCAAATTGAGACCCTCTAAGACTTTATTTTTACTACTACAAAATACACATGCTCATTTGTACATCATGGTCTATTTAATTTTAGATTCTACACTTAAGCTTTTAGCCTTCAAATATTCTGGCAGTGTAGCTAGTGAGAAAATAGAGTCCTGATTATCCTGAACATTTAGGGTAACACTGACAAGGCCACTTTACCTATGAGAATCATCAGAGGTCTTTCAGGTATTTATCACCTTTTCCTGATTTAAAAGAGAAGTGGCTAATTAAATTAACCACATTGCTTACCTTTGTCCAGTTTACTTGCTATAATTTAAAACTAGCCCATTTTGATAGCAAGACAAGCCACAGCCAAATCCATTTTCAAATAGTATTCTCTCGTTTGGCTAATTTTAACTATCTGATTCAATGAGAAAATTAAATACGTAATGTTTCCTTCTTAGAGGTTGAAAATATAATTAATATAGATATGGGTAAGTAAGAATTATTAAAGACACCTTAATGTATTCTCTTCATCTATCACTTGATATTTGCATGGGTCAGATAAGTGCACTGATGTTGACATTTCCACATTTTTTCCCAATCTTACACACAGATTTCAGAAATTAAATTCATAATACTTGTATGGGAACTTCAATTGACATTAAAAAATTAATTCTCCAAGATGTTCTCTTTTTTTCAGGAGAGTTAGTAACTATTTTACCTTATTTAAATGAAAGTTACATGTCTGAAAGCATCACCAATATGAAGCAGAGTGAACTCCACTGATATTATAGGTCACCTACATAGACATTCAATTTTATGTGTGAAGGCTAAAGATGAGATAATTCATTCAAAGATGTATATTTGGAAAAGGGCCCAAGTGAGATGTCTACAAATTAAACATTTGGCAAAATTCCTTAGATAAATGGAAAAGGTCATTTTGAAAATTTCGTTTGGTGGATTTTAACAGCTGCACTATAAACTGTAATTGCAATTTAAACAACCTCTGATGCCACTCCAGAAAGATCTTAACCTTCTCAACCTGTCACCCCTCAATGCTTGCAAGTAAGACACAAATATAATTTTATGAGTTGCTGGAGAAATTTCCCAATTATTACTTGACTCCACAGTTATTGTTACATGTAACTGACACAAAAGTTAAACATGATCCATGATTCTGTGAAAAAAACACATAATACTTGAGTGTGTGATTCCAAATGTATTTATAAAAGAGTCAGAAAATAAACATATTTGATCATTAAAAAAATAATCTTTTCAGACTGATTCTGTATGGGTGGTTTGTTTGTTTGTTTATTTATTTTTAAATTTACATCCAAATTAGTTAGCATATAGTGAAACAATGATTTCAGGAGTAGATTCCTTAATGCCCCTTACCCATTTAGCCCATCTCCCCCTCCCACAACCCTTCCAACGACCCTCAGTTTGTTCTCCATATTTATGAGTCTTTTCTGTTTTGTCCCCCTCCCTGTTTTTATATTATTTTTTTCCCCTCCCTAATGTTCATGTTTTGTCTTTTAAAGTCCCCATTTGAGTGAATTCATATGATTTTTGTCTTTATCTGATTGACTAATTTCACTTAGCATAATACCCTCTAGTTCCATCCACATAGTTGCAAATGGCAAGATTTCATTCTTTTTGATTGCCGAGTAATACTCCATTGTATATATACACCACATTTTCTTTATCCATTCACCCACCTATGGACACAGAAAACACAAATAATCCAGTGAAGAAATGGGCAAAAGACATGAATAGACACTTCTCCAAGGAAGACATCCAGATGGCCAACTGACGCATGAAAAAATGCTCAACACCACTCATCATCAGGGAAATACAAATGAAAACCACAATGAGATACCACCTCACACCTGTCAGAATGGCTAACATTAACAACTCAGGCAACAACAGATGTTGGCGAGGATGCGAAGAAAGAGGATCTTTTTTGCATTGTTGGTGGCAATGCAAGCTGGTGCAGCCACTCTGGAAAACAGTATGGAGGTTCCTCAAAAAACTAAAAATAGAACTACCCTACGACCCAGCAATTACACTACTAGGCATTTATCCACGGGATACAGGTATGTTGTTTCAAAGGGACACATGCACCCCCATGTTTATAGCAGCACTATCAACAATGGTTGTTTTTTTTAAATTTTTTAATACTTATTTATTTTTAAGAATGAGAGAGGCAGAGCATGAGCAGGGGAGGGCAGAGAGAGAGGGAGACACAGAATCCAAAGCAGGTTCCAGGCTATGAGCTGTCAGCATGGAGCCCAACGTGGGGCTCGAACTCCCGGAATGTGAGATCATGACCTGAGCCAAAGTCAGACGCCTAACCGACTGAGCCACCCAGGTACCCCTATGGTTGGTGTTAAATACTCTGAAGATGGCAGTGTATATTTTCAGGATCGATTTAGCCTACCTGAAAACATTATATATTTCAACAATTTTATAGCAACGTTATAACTTTTGGTAAAATAAAGTTTATAATATATTCATTTTTCATTGGGAAATTCAGACACATTCTTTTGGAAAGAACTTAATAAATCACATTCAAAACTGTGAAAGCCTTAATAAATAAAAATGATGAAGGGTGATTTTTAAAATATAGCACTAATGACATTTAAAATGTGTCAAAAGAAAATCATAGAAATAACAGAAACCTTTAAACAGCTATTGGATTACTCAGTGGGATAGGAGGATGTAGAAGTAGTAGGTCCTTACACCCTTATTTCACAATTTGGCTAATTTCAAATTTTTAAGTATCGTAATAATTTATACCATTATGGTCTCTTTTCTCCTATTCATTTCATGAAGTTATTTTCTCTTTCAAAAAACCTTGGTCATCAACAGATACCAGAGTGTGTGCCTACTGAAAAGATTTTTCTCACAAGAAAAATAGTGTGGCAACACTTTCCACACTGAGTTTTCTGCTAATTTGAGGTATGTTCCATCTGCATTACTCCAGATAATTAGTGTGGAGCCTTGTGCTAAAACTCTCTAAGAAAATAACAAATACAAATGAATACCAAGGAAATTCAGCAAAAATTTTCTCTGTCATTAAGAAATAAATCATAACAAATCAACCTGTTACAAAACAAGAGTTTTTTGAGTCAGATATTAACACCTAATATAAAGTTGTCTTGTTCAGTGATGTAGATTTTTAAATGAATACTGCATATAATGAATCGAATGTTCAAAGAAATAGTTTTCTCTTCTAACTTGAAATTTCTAACATTAAAAATTAAACAGTGCCATGTATATTTCCTTATCTTTCATTTATCCTTGCCTTGTAATGTTTTCCTTAGAGTAGCATAAACAAATCAATGAAATTTTAGAGAAGACACTGAAAATCTCTACTGTATTATTATGCACATTCAATAGTTATTTTTTAATTTCTTTTCAATGTTTATTCATTTTTGAGAGAGAGTGTGTGAGCGGGGGAGAGGCAGAGAGAGAGGGAGACCCAGCATCTGAAGTAGGCTCCAGGCTCTGCACTGTCAGCACAGAGCTGGATGCGGGGCTGGAACTCCAGAACCATGAGATCATGACCTGAGCCAATGTCAGATGCCTACCTGACTGAGCCACCCAGGCGTCCCTCATTATTTATTAATTTATAAATAAACTTAAAAAAAACACAAAAACTAACATTTACCTTGAACTTTAGTGTTTTTATGTGCTTTCACATAAATTGTTACTTCATTTACATTATAATGGGAGTTTCACTAGTGATTCTTACCTTTAACATATGGGGAAACTAAGGCTCAAAACATTTTAAGGAAATTTTCAATACTCAATATTCAACATTAGTGAAACGAATTTAGAACTCAAATCTTGATCATTGAACCTCATATATTGGTCTGTTTTATCATGCTGCTGAAGGGTGTTAGTATATGGCACTCCAAAATACGCCACTTTGGTATGAAGGTTATTTTGATCTAAAGGCACTTGCAAAACAGCAAGTACAAAACATTGGGCCTCCTCTTTCCTTCCTGAAGGCAAGAGAGGAAACTTCCACATGAAAGATGTCCTCTCTTTAACAGAGAAGAAGAACGTCCTAAGAGATGGGGAGCCCAGGCTGAGAAAATTCTGTACAGATATTGTCAAAAAACGACTTTTATCTTTCTTTAGTGTCGCCATATATTTTGGTTAATTTTCCACAATTGCTTCTCTTTGTTCAGCTTAATATATAAGCACTTAGGTTTTGCCACTTCTTTGAACTTTCACTTCCTTAATGAAGACTCCCGTGTCATGTAAAATCTATATTAAATAAATTTGTATGATTTTCGTTTGTTAGTCTTTTGTTACAGAGCCCCAGCTGAGACCTAACATGGGTAGAGGAAAGATTTTTTTCTCCCCTATACCACTCAAGACATTTTTAAGAAAACATTAATTATTTTCCCTGATTAGATCTCTATAGAAAACCAATAAAATGATAAATGGAGTTTAAACTGAACCAGAAATAGTTCTGTATATGGAAGAAGAATTTGGATAATTAAAGTTAATAAATTATGACAGGCAAAAATAAACACAAGCATATGCAATTAAACTAGTGCCACTGAGGACCATATCAGCTATCTGACAGAAATCGCATATGCATGTTATTTATGTAGATGGATAAAATGACAGCACAACATAAGAACTGTGTCACTCTAATCTCAAGTCTCATGAATACAATTATTCCTTAAAGGAAGAAATTATTTTAGTTTACGAAAGGATGAAAAAAATGACCCACAGAAAGATAGAGAAAGAAAGCCAAATATTCTTCCCAAGTCAAAATTCTCAGCTTGTGTAGGGACTTTAGTTTAATAGCAGTGCCTACTCTCTGGTGCACACTGAAGGGATGAGCCAAACCCTTAGAGATGTTACATTTTTGACATTTCATTAGCCATAGATCTTTCTTTTATTTTCAACAGAGCCAAGTTAAAGTTGCAGATCCCATGGCACAGGTGCCCTCCGTAGGCAAGTATCTTCTTTGTCAATAACACAACTTCTAGTTAGATGTGGTCTAGCAATTTCGTACGAGATATGGAGATTAAACCATGTATTTTTTAACCAAATTAGGTAAACATCAAAGGTTTTTGAAATTCATTTCAAGACAAGAGATTAGCTTATTCAGCCTCTCCCTGCCTATTACAGCTTCATGGGAGGCTTACCTGGTAGTACCATGGAACATTCCTATAACTCAAAGTTCTACAAGCTTTTAGATACTCAGTGAGATGTGTTGACTTCATTCAGAGCTCCATAGGGTATACAACTATATATATTTTTAATACTTACCAGTGAGTGTGCAAAACAGGGCCCTTAGACACTAAGAGCCTGCCTGGGCCACTTCCAATTATTAAGGCTCCCTGGTAATTTGAAAGAAAACAAAGTGTAAAACCAGAGTCACAAAAAAATGTTAATATTGTACATTTGACTAGCTCAACCATAAAACACACAAAATATAATGACTTAAATGTAACAACATTACATTTAAGGTTCTTTTTTGAATGTGAAATTTAGGCCAAATGTACTTTTTGGTTTCTCCATCAAATTAGCCTTGATATAACAGTCCTAACCTCATCAGGGGTGTGGAAAAACCAAAGTTTGAGTTTAAAACTTTTGGAAAAACCAAACCGTAGTTTCTCAAATAAACATTTTTAAAAGAATACTCAATTAAACATAGGTATTATAGTTAACAGTAGAGTGTGTGTGTGTGTATGTGTGTGTGTAAATATTGGCTCTGTTATTTGTTAGCTGTATAAACTTATGTTTTGTTTCCTCTTTTGTATAACGCGAATAATAATATTACTTATTTTATGGGGTTGTTGTAAGGACTAAATGATTTACTATTTATGAAGTGCTTCAGAGAATTCCTTGGCACATATGCATATATATTTCTTGTTAAATAAATAAAAAAGCATTGTATATTATGTTAGTCAACTTCTGTAACAAACACCCCCAAATCTCAGTGGTTCAAATTAATAGAATTTTGTTTATAACAATATCATGTGAGTTTGGAGGCTCCACAGAAAAATCATACTCAAGGGAGTCAAATAGCATAATAGTTCACTTCTGTGGTTCTCTCATCCCAGTGTGCCTCTCAGGTATCCTCTGCATTCAGCTGGTTGACACATACATGAAGAGAGTATATGGAGGCTTACTTAGTGTGTTTTACGAGAGGTATGCAATTTCTACTCACACTAGACCTCAGTGGCATGGCTCTGTCCAAGTGGAAGAAGGCTGGGAACTGGTAGTCTTTCTGTAAACATAGGACAAGGAAACATGGTTGATTTATGTCTGATGAACCAGGAACATAAATAATAAATGTCACATAAAGATTTTATCCAAAAGAGTTTGAAAAAACTCAGCCCCATGGTACTCAAAGTTTATAAAGAATCTCAAATGAATTTTTGCCTTCCACATTCCTTTTTATTCCAATAAAGATGCAGAAGTCAGTCTTATAAGGATGGGGAGTAAGATTGGCAATTAAGTATCTTTTAAATCAATTGGAAATTATTGTTAGTTTGACCATGTAAATACAATAGCTAATAGTAAATACACAAATAGTGTATTTATGAAGTCTGTTTTTCTTTTGGACAGATCTAGTTCCTTTCCCTCCCCCCACCTATTTTTGGTTTGTTTGTTTTTTATGACCCTAAAAACCAATTTCTCTAAAGATTTTATCTCTATTATAGAGATAAAATAGCTCATTTTATCTCTAAATATTTCTGAAAGGCATCCATTTCCCTCCATCTCTTTGGGATAACTTGAGACCAAATTATCATTTTTTCTTGCCTGGACTATCACATTGACTTCTGAACTGCTCTCACAGTATCTACCTTTGCTTCCTTCCAATTTATTCACTGCAGCCATTTGGTTTTATCTCCTAAATCTTTTTATAACCAGCCCATGTATTTAAGTCTGCTCCACAAAATTCTAATGTAACTGACCCACATGTTTCCTTTGGTGTCACTCTTTATCTGATCTCTACCACACCAGTCATCCTTCACTTCCAGGACATATTGGAATGTCTGCTGGCCCAGGGCTCCAGCAAATGCTATTCCTTATGTCCACTAGTTTCCTTCTCCATGCATTGGCTACTGAATTCCTAGTTATATATGAAATATCTGAGATAGTTCTTCAAAGAAGCAGTGACCACCTAGACTATATATCTCTTTGTTTACTTTTACACTGCACTCTTAGTTCTCAGTCACAGCACTTTTTTTTTGTAATTGTAACTAAATAATAAATGCTGCAATTAGATATATAATCTCTGTGTCCTTACTAAAATGTTACCCACAGAAGAGTGTGTTGATCAAAACATTATCTCTAGCACCTGGCAGTGTGTATTACAAAGAAATATTTTGTATTATAAAGAATAGGTATGTATGAATAAATGTAGCTCATTTCAATTCCACATCACCAGATAACTTCATTCATTTCCCAATTTACATCTGATGTCTTACAATATACCAAGGATTATGCTACATGTTATAGATTCAAATTTGAATAATACTCTGGTCTTCACGTTGCTGATAACACAGTGTGGGGACAATAAAGAATGGAAATAATTAAAGGCAACAAGCAATACGTGGGTACAAAGTTCATGAAGAAGCAAATGAATATACATATATATATTTTAATGAGGGGATTTTCAGGAAGAGTAATATTTTGGTAATTTTCATTCTGCTTGTCATTGAAGATCTTGATTATCAATTTGGGGAGGACAGGTGCCTGCACAAAGCCCTGTGAACTTAAATTCCAAAGCCATCATTGATTTATGAAATCAGTCTCCTTCTGAGAAAAAGAGAATTCTATCTTGTTGGAGACATTACTGATTGAAAGGAAGAGAAACAAACTCACTAAAAGAGGTTCATTTTAGAGGTACGAAGAGGTACTGTGGAATCCAGAGCAATAGCTGGAGGTAGCTAATAAATATAATGATGAAAATGTTTTTTGAACCCTTGCTTTATTCATGCATTGAGGTAAGTGCCACACAAATATCTCAAATTAACTAGGTTTAAACAAAAGTGACAATCAAAAAAATTCTGAAGAAAGACTACTCTCAACTGCAATTTTCCCTATTTGTCTTCATGAGCTCCTCTACCTTCTTGTTCTTGTATCTAAATCTTTTAACTGGAAAACACTTGTCCAATGATTTTCTTCATTTTTTGATAATTTACCATGACTGACTCCTCATTGTGAATTTCATACCTCAATAATCTTACGTTCCCAACTTTATATACTAAACAAGATACAAAAAATCTTTATATTACTATTATATTAAGTCCATTAATTTTATGCATTCATTCTTTTAATTTTCTCTTTTATTTATGCTTTACATAGTATACCCTATGAACTAGGTATTGACTAGAAATATGACAGAGAAAAATATTGTTTAATGTCTGTGACCCAGGTAACTCTCCAGTTGCCAGCACCATTCAATGTAGACTCTAATTGAAAAGAAAAAAGAAAAAACAAAAACGTTTCATATACAAAACAAACATTTGAAACAGAAGAACTTACCCAGAGGTAACATAGTCAAGAAGAAAAAGGGAATCACTAAAGTAAATATAATAATGATCTATGGAGTTATTTTGAGGGGATAACACATTCGTTAAAAAATGTGAGACACTCTCCACTTCTGTATTAAAGGAAATCATATAAGCTGGAAATCCTTTAGCTATAAAGCCACAAGAAAATTTCCCAAAAATACTGGAAACACACTCACATAGTACAGCTGACCTGTCAGGGGACTAAGGAAAATCCATCGGTTTTCTGCACAAGACGGAAAACTGAAAATCCAAGGGACGAAGCACAGGCTGAAGCTTTCATGGTGGTGGTGGTGGTGAAGTACAGGTGTATGGGAAGGGAAGGGGTAGTTGCCAATCTCTTTAAATAAAGGGACTTTTTACCTCTAACTTCTTATTTTGATGTAAATTCAGAATCACAGAAAAGTTGTAAGAGTAGTACACAGAATTCCCATATATTCTTTGAGATTCCAAAAATGTTGAAATCTACTTACATATACTTTTTAATTTCTTCAACCACTGTCTTTCTCTTTGCATCCATTTGAGAGGTATCATGTGAGGATTATTTACTGAAATTAAATGAAAAAGTAATGAACCAATTGTTAAACTAATTTCAAAAAGCTAGGGTAATACAACTAAAAAAAGATGAAGGAGAAATTAGCACGTTCCCTAAATTCAGATATGAATATTATGTACATAGAACCCTCAATTACTTTATCTAAAATTCTCTACTGGTAAGACATACATTTTGAACGAAGAGATTGTCACTATGGAACTCAGTAGCCAAACCTTTAAACTCCTGGATGTTTGATAATACAGAGAGTTGCTCCATCTCAGAACTGTGAGAAACAATTTCATCATAAATTACAGTTTTATGTATCCGGGTGATTGTTAACCAGCCGTAGTTGTTTTAGTTTGTGCATACCTACACAGCCAATTCTAACATCTTTGGGGTACAATAAGAGTAAAATGCATTCACTAATGTAATAGAAAGGAATATGCTTTCTATTTAATTATTACCTTAGGAAAAATGATTGAGAACACAAGAAATCCCTGCTCACATTTTACACTTGATTTCATTATCATCAATACCTCTAGTAGTCTGAGATCATTTATCGGCTTATAAACATCTCTTGAAACCTATTCTGTGGAAAATATGTTTTCTGAAATTGTTCTCTACCATTAGTGGCTTCTTATACAGAATACATGCTGTCAAAATTCCCTTTAAAAAGTGTCTCTGTAAACACACAGATTAGTTTAACAAGTACAGCTATTTGCTTATCTTTACTCATCTTCTGCATACAAATACACTTCTGTTTTCTATTATTGTTTACTTACAACTGAAACTTAATTATTTTAAAGTCTTATTGATTCACTGGGTACTCACAAACTAAGTTATCTAAAGATTTCTAGATACCATTTTATGCTACTTTATATTCATAATTTGACTTCTGCTTATGTGATGAGTCTACAAATAATTGAAAATGTGTTTCTAATGCTGATATTCTACTTAAAAGAAACTCAAGACAAAGTAGTAGTTTAGAAAGATAGTTCTAAGAGCAACATTTCCATGTTTGTTGGAGCTGGCTCTATGCTGGTAATGCTGATAAAAATGTGCAATTAATTATTCAAATGGTTTCCAAACCTGAGTTTAAATTATGCAAGTAGATTTCAATAAAATTTGCATCATTAGAAAAACATTCAAAAATATTCATTCACCTCATTTTACCTAGAAACACACTACCTGAATTCCAACTTGATGCTAAAACTGCAGTTAGGCCTATAAAGTCTACAAGACACATATCTGCAATTTTTGTGGACTAAATTTTGTCTGAAGAGCAGATAGATACCAATTATTTTTTGGCTACACAAGGCAGAATATCTGCAGATATTCTTCAGTGAAACAGAATATCCTAGCTTGAATGAAACATTTCTAAGCGCTGAATCAGCAGAAATTTATGCCAGTCCATAGCTTAGTGCTGGGGGAACTTCTACCTGCGGCCCAATGACCACATGATGACCCTAATGGACCTTATTGGACTAGGGAAAGCTAAGCCCCAGGGCATCCATTAGTTCAGCTAAAACTTTAATGTGAAGAGAATGGAATTACCTCACACTCCAATTTAAAAATCAAGCAAACAAACAAAAAAACAGCTGTAATCTAAATTTGTGAGAGGAGCTTGAGGAAACTGAGAAGAGAAGACAGTCACTGAAGAAAGCAGAAGTGCTAGAAAAGAGGGGTAGAGATGGATTCCTGAGTCGGATGGGCAAGGACATTCACCTGGTATTCCTGACTTTGTTCCTCTGGAAGAGCAAGCACTGTTATCTTTTGTTTCTTAGATTCTATGAGATCTTGCTGACCTTAAAATAACATTTCTCTGTATTTTTACTCTATTTTTCATCTATTCTGAAACTTGAATAAGTCTGTTTATTAAAACCAAGATAACAGTGGATAGGCTGAGAGATTCAAATCAGAAAAGACAGGAGACCTATGATAAAGTCCTGGACTTACTGAGTACATAACTTTTTTATTAAATAGAGCCTAATTTCCCATCACATATGTCCAAATTATGCTAGACTAAGAAACATTAACATAAAGCAGCTAGAGGGCATCCTATAGGCAAAGTGATTGTAGGAGTGATTTGCAAATGTTATTTATTTATTTATTTATTTATTTATTTATTCATTCATTCATTCATTTTGGTAGATGTGTACTATCTCAGAAATATTCAGTAAATACTCACTGTTTTCGTTAACATATTGATGATGCTGATAATTACATATTTTCTGCATTTGGTTAATTTATCAGGGCAGGATACTAATGAGGTTATAGTTACAGATCGTATAGTTAGCTCAGTTCCATTTAAGTGACCACAGATTGACTTCTCACCTCAATAAGTCACCACTGTTGTGTATCATTAACTGCAATGAGGACTAAATTAAAGTGTGAGATTGCATCTGCAAAATGATGACTACTTTAGAAAAATAATTCAAACCTTGTGCTTTATTTATTATGGGTCACTAGCTTCATCTTTGTGTATGAAAACTAGGATAGTTTATATCTTTCATGATGAGACAGAAAAAAGCAGTCCTTTTTTACAATTTTTTGTCCCTATGCATTTTCATATAGAAGACTCTTTTTAAAAATATCTTGAAACATAAATTAATCCTTGCTTAAAGTTTGGAAGACTAATTTCTATTTTTTAACAATTACATCAGCCATTTTAATTGTTTTGATTGTCTGATCTAGCTTTTCCATATAATTGCTCTAAGAAGAGACACTAACAATTAAAGTTGCTCATGCAATTAGAATAATTATCTTACTGTTCTAAACTTACAGTAGATCCAGTGGAATTATTAATGGCAGCAGTCAAATATTATGTAAGTAAATTAGATTTTTTTTAACCTTTACTGATTTGATTTGTATTAACTTTTTATATTAAAGAGAAGGGAAGTCTGAGAAAAGAGCAGAAATTACAATGAATTATAGAGTAAGAATTTAGTAAACGAAAAGCTTCCAGAAAACTGTAAGTCCTGTATTCTTCAAAGATAAAAATGTAATGGGTAGCCCAGGTGGCTCAGCTGGCTAAGCATCCAACTCTTGGTTTCGGCTCAGGTCATGATCTCCCAGTTTTGTAGGTTCAAGCCCCCCCGCTGGGCTCTGTAATGACAGTGGGGAGCTGCTTGGGATTCTCTGTCTCCTGAGAGTCCAGTAGGTCTGTTCCTCTCCCACTCGCGCTGTCTCTGTCTCTCTCAAAATAAATAAATAAACTTAAAAAAAAAAGCCTTAAACAAATAAAAATTTAATGAACTTCTAATCTCAGGACAATTTCTGAATTACTCATATAAAAGTTGTAGGTGGTTCACCAGGGCTTTATTTAAAGTTGGTCTTGAAAGACTTCAGATTATAACTCTGGGTCAATTTGAATAATGGTAAATATTTATTTTATGGACCAAATAGTATTCTGTAAGAATTTATAGCAAAGTTTCTCAAACTTTCTCAGTTTATGGGGAGGGGGGGGTGTCTCAGTATTTCTTTTTCACAATACCCCTAGGGAAAAAAATAGTTCTATTTATTAAAAAGTTAGGTGCAAACAATTTAATAAGCTTTTATGTTCTAATAATATCATCCTTAATAAGCATGCGTATCCTTAATATATCGCATTATTGTCTTTAAGAAGCATTTATATCTTAATTCCTTTTGAAAAATAATGCAGATAAAATAGAAAACAAAACAAAACAAAACAAAACATCGTATTCCTAAATAAACGCTATCACAGATGGGACGTCTGCACCTTTCGACACACACACACACACACACACAAATGAATAAATGGCAAGTAGGTGAAATTCTTGAGTGTTTACCAGATGCTAATTAAGTGAATTAATTCTCCTTGCTACATCTTGAGTTTAAAAAGGAACCCAAATTGTATTATTGCATTAGTCTCTACTTTTTTCAATGTAAAGAGGAAGTTTACATTGTAAATGTAAAGAGGAATGTGGGCAACACATTAAATCAACTATGCTTACATTACCAAATTCCCATAGCTAAGTGCATGTTTTGACCCAGCACTCATTAAATACCTTATTACTGGATCTGAATGACAAGCTCCAGGGAATCTCACACTTAATACAATTCTTCCCAATCCCACTCTGTAAACTAATGCAACTTCAATTCTGAGATTCATTTTATGAATGGATTTTGTACCTCAGAGAATATTTCTCTTTCTTTAAACCTACTATGTTGTAAGAAAGATGCATAAGTGTACATACACATAATATAGTTTTATGTTTGATTTGACTATAATAGAATATTATAATCACAATAAACCGTTTTTGTGATCAAATATAAGGTAAATCCCTACAGATTATTACATAAAGATTTTTTTCAGGACCTTATACTGGTACACAAAATGTATATATGTAGATATACTATTTGATATACACTGGATTATCTTATACATGTTGTTCGATTTTTCCCTGGCTGGCACAGGGTTGTCAGATTTATCACAGTTTAAAAAAGTAAATATAGGATTTCCAGTTAAATTTAAATTTCAGAAAAACAAAAATACAGTTTTAGTATTCTTATGTCCCAAATATTAGATGTTGCATAATTATACTAAAATATTATTCCTTGTTTATCTGAAATTCCAACTTAACTGGGTGTCTTATATTTTATGTGCAACCCTGGTAGGCAGTTGTTTTTTTTTTTAACTTTCTTTTTTTTCTTTCTGTCTGCCTCTAGCTTCCTTGCCCCATCCCTTTATCCATTACTCCACTGTCCTAAACAAGACAACCTATGTCACAATATAAAAAGTAAATCCTTTGAATATTTACTTATTTATTTATCTATCTCTGTATCAGTTTTTATAACAACAATAGCCGTTACTGACTGCTTACTTTATAAGGCACTCTTTAGAAGTTTATTTATTTTGAGACACAGAGAGAGAACATGAGCAGGGGAGGGGCAGAGAGAGATGGAGAGAGAGTCCCAAGCAGGCTCCACGCTGTTAGCACAGAGTCCAACGTGAAGCTGGTATCCAAGAACCGTGTGAGAACACGACCTGAGCCGAAATGAAGAGTCAGACACTTAACTGACTGAGCCACCCAGGAGGCCCTAAAATGCAAGGCACTTTTAGGTATGTTACTTATGTGTTCAGTTAATTCCCAGAAAAGCAAACCCTGTAAGTACTTCTAATAGCCTCATTTTACAGATTTAGAAAATGAGGCTACAAAGGTTAAGCAACATGAGTAAAGTGGTGCAACTAGTAAATCACATACCAAAACTTGGATTTAGACCCTGGGATAGTGACTTCACATTTTAACCACATATTGTGTTTTATACATACATTTATATACCTGTATTTTACAAATATTAAACCGAGAGGTCACCTAGGAAATGCTGAGATCGGAAACTCTGGCTGCCCAAATCCAAAAAGTTCAGATAATTCAATTTTCATAAGCCCACGCTTGCATTATAGCTAAAATGGTATTGTAAAATATAGCAAATTAGCATTATAATAAAGTTTGTTTCAAAACTTTGTGTGGCATAAATTATGACTATCGAACCATTTGATTTTTTCAAATCTTATTTCTCTTATTTTTTTTCTCTTTACATTTTTCTCTTTCATGTACATATGAAAAGGAAGAGATATTACAGATTTTACATATTTATTATAAAAGTATAGATATAAATGTAGAAAATATCTATTAATATTTTTACCAGGCATGTATGCTTAATCTTAAGTTTTTTGGTTTTTGTTTTCTTTTTAGTTTGTATGCCGGTATAGGTTTTCTAAACAAGAACTATGCACTTACATGTCAAGTCAGTTTGAAACACATAGTAACCATGGTTATCTGAGTCCCAAACTACCACATTCCAATGTTAGTGAGCCAGGCTTGAAAGCAGAGAAGATCTTATAGCTTTTCTTTTATATCTGAACTATAACATGTTTTCAAAACACTGGGGTAATAAATTCTGCACTGTTTAGACAGAAAAAAAAAATGTTTCTAAGTTAATTGCCCTCTACCAAAATTTGAGATAAAAAATTGAAAAAAATTATCCATCCACTATCTAGTATTTTCAAATTGTGGTTTTCTATACTAACACATTTGTGATTTAATTCTACATTAATAAGAGCACAAATGTGAATGCCAGGTATACTTTCTTCAAGAACAGGCAAAGCCAATACTTAATAATAGCACTGAATAGGTTACGTGAAACCTATACAGAGCTGTGCTGACAAAAATTAAAAAAAAAATTTGATTATTAGAAAAAGTATCAGTATATGTTTTTAAAAAAATATTTTAAGTGTCTAGTAATCTTAGAGACAAAACCTTCAAATCCTGATGAATATGTTGATACAAAGAGTGATCATTATAATGACACATTTTAGGGAGCATTATGGAGATACTACTGCTAATGAATAATAAATAATAAAATGAATTGTAATAACATAAATAATTATATCAATAATATGTATTGAATGATTCCTATGGGTCAAGGATCTTTTAAGGGTGATAGATATATCACGATATTTATTTAACCATCACATGGTCATAGTGGGATGGACAGTGTCTTAGTCTGTTGAGTCTGCTATAGTCACACACCACAGATTGGGCGGCTTACAAAGAGCAGACATTTATTGTTCACAGTTCTGCCAGCTGCAAGTCTGAAATTAGGGTGCCAGCATGTCAAGTAAGGGCCCTGTTCCAGGTCATAGACTTCTAGTTGGTTCTCACATGGTGAAGGGTTTAAGGATCTCTCGAGAGCCTCTTTTATATGAGTACTTACCTATTCAGGAGAGCTCCACTCTCATGCTTTAATCACCTCTCAAAGGCTCTACCTATTAATACCATCACCTTTTATACTTAGGATTTTAACATATGAATATTGAGGGGACACAAACACTCAGACCATAGCAGGTACCATTTTTGTCCATTTTCGAGTAAGTTAAGGCACAGAAAGATTAAACTAGAGGTACAGCATTACCAGATCCTATGTGTTGTTTAAACACCAGTGGGGTTCCTGCAGAGTCTGGCCTCTTAAAAGTATCTGTGAAAGTTTCTCCTGATGTTGAGAAATAAAGATGTAAATTCAAGAAAGAATTTTGCCCCTTAAATAAAAATGTGCACTAATTAAATTTTTATTTAAAATTATTATTAAGCAATACATGTTTGGTAATGAAAATTAATCCAATGATTGATAAATATAGAAGTCCCTCTGTCTATTCTCTGACTCTACTAGTACAAATAGTACAATTAGTACTCAATAGTACTCTCAATAGTACATGAGATCCAATAATCTAAAATATGGGGAGGGGAACCTTACTTTGCCTTATGTTTGACATGATTTTTAAAAGTTTTTATTGTTTTGTATACTTTTTTCAAATAAACTGTGGTGCTCTTGGTGATGCTTTAGTTTTAATTTTGTTATCACCTTATTCTACAACTTTCATATTTTACATATTTACATTACACTGTCCAAAGCAAACCTGTTTATTGTTTATTATCTCAGCCACTATATAAAAATCTTGAACATCTCTCTGATTTATCAACATAGTTCACAAGGTCAAAACAATCACGGTGCCCAGGAGAATATCAGCTATAGGACTGGTTATCAGCCAGTTCAGTGTACATGCCCACCACTGACCTAATCATAAAGGCAAGGAACTGGTATCAATGCCACCGGTAACTAGGGGAGAGGTCAATCCCTCCAAAACTTCCTGGCTTCTTTGAAATAGAGAATTTCATGGGAAATGATGTTTGCCCCATTCTTTAAATAAATCTACTTAGTTCTCACAATGAGAGGGCGGATGAAGTGAGTTTAATTTTCTTTTTCCTTTGTAAGAGACCTATGCAGACACTTGTAAAGGTTATCTTATTTATCCAGAAAAATTTCCTTATATTCACTGGATATGACAAAATCTCCATTTAAAAAAATTATATTCAAGGATGTGACCTTTTAATGATAGAATAAGGTCTTTGGACATTTCAGGAAAGCTTTATTGTAAGTTTGAATACTTTTTATTGTTCTGTTTTATTGCTTGTTAAATAGGTAATATGTATGTATAAACACACACATCTCTCTCTATATATATATCTGTACACATAGAGAGAGATACAATCTTGTAATGGCTGTTTATTCTTCATCCTTTTTCATTTTGTTGGTATAACCTTTCAAAGCTTTGTGGTTATTATGTGTTTTCCAAAGTAATATCAACCCATAAGTTACTTAATTTATTATAATCTAGTATAATATGATAAGTCAAACTCCATAATTCCACAACAGTCATTGTAGAAAGTTAGCATTCATAAACAGTTATACAGTTTATATTTTCATGTAGATGTCCCTATTTTCACATGCACTTAAAATGTCAAACACACATATAAGTGCTCCTATGCATGCCAATTGATTGAACTATGACAATTATAAATGATTCTTCAGTTTTAAAGAGTTTGCTCTTTTTAATATTCTATTATTCTGGCAAACGGATGTTTTCTTGTACAAGTAGTTTTAAATTTAGAAAGAAAAGAATCACTTCAAATAAAAGTCTGAGAGATTTATAAACAAGAATTTCAACAATCATCCTGCCGAATTGTCTAGTTAGACACTGATTTATGAGAAAGATGTTCCTCAGATGAATAAAGGGAAAGAAGAACTCAACTAATACGATCCATAAAACTCAGTGTGGAGTCTATTAGGGCTTGAAGACTTTTTACTAGTTTGGAAAATGAAGCAGATGTCTCATTGAACAGGAGACAATAAAGAGAATACTAAAAATATGCAGCAGCACAGCCACATCTGTGTCAATTTTTCTGACCTGGTATTTTTGAGAGAATTAAGTCAACGCTCATTTTCCACTTGTTTTAGCTATGTCCACTGTAATTGTGACACTGAATTCAAATTTGTAATTCATAAACACGGGACTGAGGTGCCAACCTGAAATAGAAGTGATAACTCAGGTTTTATACTTTAATTCATCAGCCAAACATACAAAACAGGCCAATATAGTATGAAGGTGACAATTTTCTTGTTACTAACGATAACATAATCAATCAAGCTACATATTTCTGGAAAGCAATAAAGTAATGTTCTTCCTAAAAGATGGTCTCTAAACTTGAATGGTTCACATTACTTCACTCTAGTTTTCTGGTTGTATTCTATGATTTTAAAAAATTCCTTTGAAATGAGAGCATTCTTAGTTGTCATTAAGGGTACCTGATTCCTTTCAAAATTTCTCGTAAAATATTGTTTTGTGGAATGCAAAACAAAGGAGTGCAAGTTTGTTGCTTTATATAAACTCAATACCGTAATAATAGTCTCCATAGCTTTATGTTTATAGACTTCTATGTTGTGTACAAAGCACATTCCTAAGATATTTAAATAAGCATATGCAAATATATATAATATTTTCTTATTTTAGTTAAAACAATTAGCAGAAAAGACTTTTAAAATATCACTTGGGATTAAAATTATTTAGAATTAGATAATGGTTACATTGTAATTTTTCACTTGGGCACATGATTTTGGAGATAAAGAAAAAAAATCAAATTATTAGAAACTAACCTAGAGGAGCTTCTCTTCAACTGGCAGGAGGAAACCAAAAGATAAAATTAAAAATTTATTATATGCATAAATATTCATTGAGATATTTCATTTATGATTTAATTTGATTCGTTTACTTGAAATTGAAATAACCACATATTAAGGAATATATTCCCTAATATGAATCAGATGACTTAAAAAGAAGAACTAGAGAAATAAGTATTTATGAGATATAATCAGGTGTACAATTCCTTATTCAAATCCCAGGGGCCAGATGTATTCTAGAATTGGGATTTTGTCTGAATTTTTTAAAGGTAACATTTTGCATGTATCTTGTATTATGTAACATCTAATGGAGTTCGGGATGGCACCACCTAATCAGACATGTTAATACTTCATATATATACATATATATATGAATATAAAATATGACTATTTAATTTAAACAAAAACATCAATAAATATTCATATATAAAGTAGGTCTTATTTTGTCACTATATGAAAAAACCTTTTGGTGATTAGAATTCTTTGGATACTGGAATTGCAGATGAGACACTTTGGATATGTATTACAACACAAATTTCCCTATTTATGGGTTTCTTCTGCTTTGTACTCTGAACTATGTGAAATGTTCCTGGGTTCCAGCCATTTGAGTACAGCCATGAGCACTTAATAATGTTTGATGATCAAGGTGGTATTTGGGCTATTCCAAGCTCTTAACTATTATTAAAACATGAGGAACTTCATTAAGCAGCTCTGAGAATAGAGAGCCTATTATGAGGTAAAAGAAAATATTCCTTACTATGCTAAGGACAACCGAACCCAGACAGAATTAGATCAGATGCATTTACATTTATTTACATTTCTATCATCTCATAATTATTAAATTTCTTACTTGGAGTTCTTTTCTTATACTTTCAATTCTTTTATTGAAGTTGTTGGATTATCTCTCTTATCTTTATGATTATATGTTTCTGTGAACATTATACATTCTTCTCTCAAGTGTTTGTTAATCTTTCATTGAATAAAATGATTTCCATTTTCTTTTCTTTTTCCCCCCATTATATAAACAATCTTTTATTATTCTACATATGAGTAAGACTGGTTAGAAAATTACTTATTTTCTTCCCTGAAGAGGTTAAAGAACTGTAGAGGATTGAGCTCTGAGTCAAACTCAGAGATTATGGGCCTTAGAAGTTTCAGTCCTTTTTCAGATTCACAGAGCTCTATGACCATTCAGGCCAGAAAGCTGGGATGTTCCTCTTGTATTTGCTCTCAGGCCACAGTATCCTCTAAGCACACACCAAATCTGCACCTTTTTGAATATCCTTAGATCCTGCAGGTACTTGGATGGTTGGTCATCTTCCCGTGTCAAAATAAGTCAATGCTGAATATCACAAGTATCACAAACTTGTAAGTGGTGGAGAACTTGAAGTCAAGTTCTCTGAGGCCAAGTGTTTAGGTGTCTCTTTTTATAATTCTATAGATATTTCAAAAGGTACCTTTTGATGAGTGGAGTCTTTTATTACCTCAAAATATTTACCCTTTCATGAACTGCAAAATTTGATCTGCTTAATTCTGGCAAATGTCTTCAATATGATTTTGCTCTACTGCTAGATAATAAACAAACAAAGACAAACAAACAAACAAACAAACATTAAAGGGCCTGACTTTAATTATAAACATAAACCAAACAACTAAGGAAGAATCTCTGTGCCTAGTTCCAGAACTGTGCTAGAAGCTCCACACTTCCTCACACTCGTACGTATTCATAAACTGTTTCTAAACATTGACCTTAAAGGAATATCTTTCAACTTGATAAATTTTAGAATCCTGCTACTAACTGGTACGTAATGGATTGTCAGTCTTGAGATTTCGGTTTCACTTGGAAAAGATGGGTTTATTCTATGTTGCCAAAAAAGAGAAAGTGAATAAAGAGATGTAATTTAACTCATCAACAAGGGGAAAGAGAAATGTATGAACCTCAGAAGAAGAGAAAACCATGTTTGAAAATTGTTTGATCACTTAAACTTTTTATTCTTATCAACACTATAGCATATCCTCCATTAGAAAAACAGTAGGTGTGACTGAATTGCTTTTAAATGACTTTCAATGATTCCTTTTTGCGATGAGACATTAGAATAATTTTACTATAATTTCATAAAATTTTATTTTCATTTGTTTTGTCTCTCTGTCAAACTTGAGATGACTGATGAAAAGAATGTGTAAAATAGAATAATTTTCGCTATTGAAAATTGTCTAGGTTTCTGTAGATAGAATTATGATCTCTATTTTTAAAGTTTTAAAATATTAAAATAAGAAGACTTGACGTTTGTGATACTTCTATTAGACAATAAGATGGTGAATTCATCAGAAGGTCAAAGATTTTCAACAGATAATAGTTAATGTTCTGGGAAAATGTTACAAGAATAAATTTCCCAAATTATGTTAAACCTCATAATAAATGGAATTAAATTTGGAATAGGGAAAATTACAAAAAAATAATTATTGCTTCAAACCTCAAAAATAGTTTCATAATGTAAGAAGCACTATTAAATAAACTGGGCATTTATTTGTATTTATTGTATAAATACATACATAGTTACATGTCGATTCTGCTGGATTGTATTCAGAGAATTTCTCAGAATTCCTTTTATTAAAAAATGTATCTGCAGAAAAAATTAAATCCCTTAGGAATTTCATAATCACATCTCAGAGAAATACAAAAAGAAAGTACAGACTTATATCTGAGAATTAATTTTAACCCTTTGTGTCTAGTTTGAAGCTTCTTGTCTTTGTCTAAAATTACAAGCCAGAATTTTGTATCTCCATTGATTAAAAAAAAAGTGTGTACAATGTAAAGAAGTTTTGCATATACTTGTACTGTACATGGGCTAAATTAAAAAAAAAAGAGTTGAAGCAGAACTTTGTAATTTGTGTAAAGTATGAGTGTAAAGTTTTACCGTAAAATCCTAAAAATATACATTGTTTCAACTAAAACCAAAAAATGCAGTATTAAAAAAAGTGCAATTGCTTTAAAAATAAAAAAAAAAAAGAAAAGCTTAAATCACCTGAAATCTAGAAAATTACACACTTGATGTAGAATCTATGATTTCCTCTAACTCATATTTGGTAATATTATTACTATTTCAGGATAAGATAGGTATCAACTGAAGTGCCCTCTTCAAATTACATTTGAGATCTGCATGCTTCCTTCTCATAAGGGCTACTTCCTTCCTGTTGACTTCTGGCTTCTATAGCTTTATGGATCATCTTACCTCCCTTCCCAGTAGTTTCCTCCTGTTTTGGGTCACACTGTCCTAGATGTGATATATGGCCTACTTTATTTGATTTTTATACCATCACTAAAATAACAAGCAAGCAAATAAAAAAAAAATAAAACCAGCTTATATAATTGATCTCATTATAGGTCTAGAAAAATCAGTTATGGGTGTTTCCACAAAAACACCAAGCCATACATTTTAAATATTGAAAATTCTTTCAAAGTTCATTAGCCACTATTCACAATTTTTTGATACCACTGTATTTGTTCTTTTTTTTTTAAGTTTTATTTTTTTATTTATTTTGAGAGAGAGAGAGAGAGAGAGAGAGAGCAAACAGGGAAGGGGCAGAGAGAGAGGGAGACAGAATCCTAAGCAGGCTCAACACTGTGAGCCCAGAGTCCAACACGGGATGGGGCTCAAACTCAGGAACTGTGAGGCCATGACCAAGCCCAAATCAAGACTGGCTGCCCAACCAACTAGGTTCCCCTGTTCCTTTATTTATTGATGAATTTTAAGATTTTATTTTTAAGTAATTTCCAGAGCCAACATGGGCTTGAATTCACAAGCCTAAGATCAAGAGTCACACACCCTACTAACCTAGCCAGCCAGGCATCCCTTGTTTCTTTTATCTATTGTGTTCCTCATTCCCCTTTTTCTCTCTGCTTATCTCCATCACCAAGTTTTATTTTGTTTTAGTGTTTGTTTTAATTTAAAGCTATTGATCATCTATCTGCTTCCAACCTGTCTTCTTAGTCTCACATGTACTTTAGAGTATTTTCCTAATATATCCTTGAAAAAACTTCTTTCCAAAATGGAACTATAATGCTAGTGAATGAAATAATCGTTTTTATAGTTACTATAATTATATTTTATAATTATTAAAATCATATAATCATTATTAAAGTTTAGTATTTTTTCAACCAACTCTGTTTTCCAATAGTAAAACTTTGTGGACTCTAAAAAAGCTGTTTGCTCCCCAAATATAACATTGTCATGACAAAGTACATTTATTATGTAGCTGGAACATTGTGTCATTGAAAGATCTTCTCCTCAGGGGTGGGTGGCTGGCTGGCTCAGTTGGTATAGCATGTGACCCTTGATCTCAGGGTTGTTTGAGCCCCATGTCTGGTACAGAGATTACTTACAAATAAAATCCTTAAAAAAAAATGAAAAACAAGAAAAACAAGAGAGACATTCTCCTCAGTTTTCTAAGTATGGTTGATACAATGTATCAAATAGTGTTTGTTGAACAATGAAGATATTTTTCCCATGTGGCCAAGGGACAATAATTAAATAAGAGCTAAGTATTTTCTACCCTACAGAGGGGATGCCTGTTATGTGTTATATGTTCTATGTTATATGTGGCTCTATACTATGTATTACTTTATGCTATACAATATTATCTCTTTCCCTTAGGTGTTTGCTTTCCAGTCGTGTGAAGGCCTCTTTACATGACTGCCTAGCTTTAGATGTCCTAAATTTGGAATAGATGCTGAGGTAAATAGAAGAGGAAGAACTGGTTCACTCTAGAATGTTCCTTTCTGCATCTTTCCCCTCTGACTCATAGTTCTATCTTGGTGGTGAATTATATTGAGGTACATAGGGGAATGTTACTCATCTTTCCCCATAGATTGTTGGCTCTTCACACTAAATCTCAACCCTAGTGCAATCCTCTATACAGCTGGGTTCACTGTGCCAGACAAAATTTCTATGCATCAGAGAGAGTTTCCAGTAGACCTACGGTAATTGGGGGATAAATAGCTGTTACTGCCGTAATATACAGCGTAAGGGATTATACCTGATGGGAAATCAGGCTAAATCCCTGGGCAATGCATGTGGGCCTTGCTCAACACAGATGTTAGGAAATTAGATTATTGCCCTGACAGCTTTAGGCTCTGAAGCATGAGTTCCTGCTTTCTTTGAAGTTGGTGTTATTAATCTTTCCCATTCTGTCCTCAGTATCTCTGGATAAGCTTTAACTTCCATTTGGGCTTTAATGCCTTTAACTTCTTTAACTTCTCCAGGACCAAACTTTCAGAATTGTGAAGTCTGTTGTAGCTAAAATAGCATCCATAATACGTGCACCACTGTTACATGTATCACTAAAAGGAAGGGAAGGACAAATCTCTGCCAATTTAACGTGGACCCAATTTTTTATGTCACCTAGATTCTTTTTTATTCTTATTGAAATGTCTCTTATATATCACTTTCATGCATAAGAAAGAAAATGTGAGAAAAATAATTGATTGATTCTAAAACTATGACTTCTTTATATTCAGAGTACAACTTTTTGAATTGGGATCATCAGTGTGCTTACTTTTTCCTCACATAATTATCCTCTTATTATCAGCGTTAATGATTTGTCATTTCCTAAAAGAATGCTGCACTACATTCCCCAGGATTATTATCCAAACAGCTGACACCATTCTAAAATTTTTGAAAGATGGGGGCAGGTAATAACAACTACCTGCTCCTGGATGACAACAATTATAAGTTGTCCAAAATTTGGTATGTTAAAATCTCAAAAAAAAAAAATCCATGAAATAATGGAGTTGCATTTTATCTGGAAATTTCAGATTCTCAATCTCCATAACTAAATTATGGGCATTTCGGCTTCCAAACATCTAGGACTCATCCCCCATAAACACTCCAGACTCTGCAGTGGCACATTTTCAGTAGTCAAAAAAAAAAAAAAAAAATCCATGTATTATTGAGTTCTTGGTAGCACAAGGATGCATTTTGTGTAGAAAATCTTGCTTCCCTCTAGGGGCGCCTGGGTGGCGCAGTCGGTCCGACTTCAGCCAGGTCACGATCTCGCGGTCCGTGAGTTCCAGCCCCGCGTCAGGCTCTGGGCTGATGGCTCGGAGCCTGGAGCCTGTTTCCGATTCTGTGTCTCCCTTTCTCTCTGCCCCTCCCTGGTTCATGCTTTGTCTCTCTCTGTCCCAAAAATAAAAATTAAAAAAAAAAAAAAAAAACGTTTAAAAAAAAAAAAAAAAAAAAAAGAAAATCTTGCTTCCCTATAACCATGGCGAAAATATGAGTATTTTTAAATTGCTTCCAGTCGTGGATTTTGCCCCAGTAAGCTGTCCTCATCCAGGGCTTGGAAAATTTCCAGAAACTGGTGGTATAATCCATTGTATCATGGAAAGTGTGGTGCCAACAGAGTCCTATGCATTCTGGGAAATCCCTAACCCCCCCTCCCCCCCACCTCCATACACATGTGTTCACAATTATTCCAACATTTTCCATGTTGCATGGAGAGATCTTGTAAGCAGATTATAGGGGTTTATATTTCATTAATGAGCCAAGTGCCTATACTGGTAGTAAACTAAGGTTTAATAATTGATAGGTATCCTATCACAGAAAAGGGAGTCTGTCAGCATGTCCATAATAACTATTCCTCAAGTCTGTGGCCCCAGAAGTAAAACACGGTCCTCTATTCTCCTTGATTTCTTCAAAGGAATGTCTGGAAACATGTGTGCGTGTACATAGGAAACTTTACCAATATTTGAGAAGACAGAGGGAAAACATGAAAATGTAACAAAAAACTTAAATCGAGTATTCTTCATCCTTATCTTCAACAACATTTTCGTGGAGATCTAAGCCCCCTGACCCTCTCTCATTCTGCTGTTCACAAATTCTTTTCTTATTCCTCCTCTGCTCTCTGACACATTTAACATTCTGTTTCACACTCCTCTGCTCTATTCTACACACACTCTCTCTCACTCCTCTGCTTTCTTTTGCACCATAATTACTACTTCTTTCTTGTCTATAGAGGTTTAATGATCTCTTCTCTATTTCTTCAACTCGTATATTAATTCTTCTAAGGTTCACGGAGGTAAAAAAGAAAAAAAAAACTCAAATAGAAGTTAAGCCAGCCATATTTCCCATGGCCTGTATAATTCTCAAAGACTTCATGGAAGGGTTAGGCTTGAACTGGAAACTGAAGTACAGAGAAAAATGAGAAGAATCAGAAAGAAATTCTTGGCAGGAAGTCATAAGGAATAACAGAAGCATGAGGGAGAATTATGCCTCACTTATTTGGAGAAATTAGCTCCCCATAATTAGTTTGAACCAGCCAGTCACTTTAGCATAAGCCCTTCGGCTTCACTCTGGCACTCTTGCTTTGGCATCAGTGGTAAAGTGCATGCTTACTAAAATCAATTCATTGAACAGGCTGCATTAGGGAATGTCTTTTTTAGTTCTAATTTCCTAAGCCCCTCCTCCAGAAGTTCATACTAACAGCTTCTGGGATTGGTGCTGTGAATATATAATAATTTTATTCGTTTTAAAGTTTCCATCTGACTTAGTGATCAGCTAGATTAGTAAATTACTTCATTTACAATGATTTAATTTAGTTACATGATCTAATATTTGAAGCAGTCATTCTGAGGAAGAAAACATGTTTTTCAGGGAGAAACAAATAATAATGCAAGAGCAAAATTCTGAAAGGGAGAGCCAAGGGATGTACCACTAAGATGGGCACTTTAAGATACCGAGTTTACTATGTAGTAAGAAGGTAAAGGGAATTTATAGCATAGGGGAAAATAAAATTTGGGATGTAAATATTATTCCCAAGGAAAGGACCTGGAAAAGTAGTAAAATAAAATGTCTTATATTTGCTATTTTATTAGCAATGTTAAACAAACATTTGTGCTCATCTGAATATCATCTGATTGACATTGTTTATTATCAAGGCTAGACGTTGGGGGTGGTGGTATTTGGATGCAGCTGACTGTTGCTTATGTTGTCGAAAGCCCATGAGTCTTGTGAAGGAACTAAAGCATCTTCTCTGGTAGAATTATGTCATCATACATGTTTCTGCACAAGATTACTAACTCTCCTTTGTTCACTGTCCAGAGTCCCCTGGGGGAATTACATTCTAATATGTTTCAACCTCAGGATCTCTAAAAATCTAATTGTTTAACTTAGTAATTGCCACTTAGCTGCTGTGTAATAAACATCTTTTGAATATGTGAATGATTGAGTATATGATTGAATGTAGAGCAAGCTCATCCTGAAGAAGGAAAGGAAAGTTTTACTCTCCCACTAAGCTCTCCAGAGTTCTTGGAATGGTCAAACCAGATTTCTTATATCATGTGTCCGTATAGCACTTCCATCAAAAATTATATCAACTATCTAAATTTTCCCATAAGTCCTTTAAACCAATGAAAGTCTTTTCTATCATTATAGAACAGCAACCAGAACAATAGTAGTATTGAATACAATTAATTGTATATTTATTGTGTTTCCGAGATTCCCAATAGCCGAAAACTTCTTTCTTCCTCTGGCCAGGCAACCTTTCAGAAAAAATTCTTTTGTAATAAGAGAATGCTTGTAGAAGCTTCTGTGCTGACCTCCTCAATTCCAAAATCTCATATGGCTTGAAGAAGAAATTTTACTTTTAATCTGGTCTTTAGGAGAAACATTCCTGCTGATTCCATGGCCCAAAAACATATGATCTATAGGTTTATGCCATCATGACTAAACAGTGATTTCCTATTTAAATGGTAACTCATTATGTCCTATCGTCATGATTATTCATGTAGTGATATTAACTAGGCAAAGCTCAACTGCTCTGAGCAGATTAGCTACTCAAAAAGTCCAGTATTTAATATCACTCTTCCTTAACATTTCCAGTAATTGCCTACAGGTTCTTACACCTGTTCCGAATCAAGCCTGATTATTCTGTGATGGCATGGAGACACAGACACTTCTTTACATATCATAAAACGCTTGCGTTCCTGGGTTATACTAAATTTATCTTGTCTATCACATAGTCTGGAATATTTGGGGTTATTTTACATTTTTTAAATTATAAATTGTGTCAAAGTGCTGTTAGACCGAATACCAATCATCTAGAATGGAAGTCTTTGGAAAGGTCACGTTTCCAATTAGTCCCTTCCCACTTGCCAAGTGACAAGATCTTGGCCCTCATCTTTCTATGTCCCTACTGAACCTAGTAGTCCTGCTTTGTCACTTATTTTCCCCTTTTTTGGCCTTGTTATCTGCTATGCTTTGACATGACTACTAATAACTCACCTGCACAACCACAGTGGAGACACTGTCAGTTTTGACACTCCAGGGCATCTTGTATTCTTTTTGTGGTTATCTTTTGGAATTCTTCATAAAGTTGATTTCTGAAAGCCCATTCACTTTTCCCCTGCATTCAGGACACATATATCACACTGTTTCCCTTACATTTCCATCTGGACATTTAAAAGGCATCTTAGACGTTAATTCAGAATCTTAATTTCCTCCCCCCATCCCCCTGCAACCGTCCCACAGTATTTTCTAAAGCAGCGAATAGCATTCTATTGTTGCAACTGCTTACATCACAAACTTGGGGATACCTGTTTCTCACACACCTCACATCCAGTCAATGAACATATCCTGCCACATCACGTTTCATAGATACACACACACACATATGTCCATTTCTCACTCTTTAACAGTTGCCACCATGATCTTAGCTACCATCATTCTGAATTTGGATTATTGCAGTATCTACCTAATTGATCTCCCTGTCTCAGTGCTTGCTTTTTCTACACTCTATTCTCAACATATCATTCTGAGTGGTTCCATAAAGTTGTTAAAGCAGATCATTTTATGACTCTTCTCAAAGATCTTCAGTATACTTCTCACATCACGAGCAGTAAAAGGCAGAGTCTCAAAAGAGGATTAGATGATATCAAATGGTTGAGCCCTTTGACTTCTCACCTCATCCCCACCACTCATATCCTCTCTGAGTTTCAGGGGCATCATCTTTCTTGTTGATCTTTGCCTGTGACAAGCAATGCCCCACTTGGGGGGGGGGGGTTACACTTACTGTCGAATCTGACTTAAATATTCTTCTCTTTTATCCATATAGCTCCATCCTACATTGTTTTCATAACTGTATTGGTGAAAAGGAACTCTGACCAAATAATGTAAATAGTAATCCCATATTAACTCACTCCTCCTGCATAATTATTACCTTTACTCTGCTTTAATTTTCTTCCACATAGATACACAAATACTTAAAATTTATTTCCCTGTTATCTAACTAACCATAGTATATAAGCCTCATGACATCTACGTTTATTTGTTTTCTACTGCTATATCTTTATTACCTAGGAAAATGTTTGGCACAATTGGAGGGTAAACTAAATACTTGCTAAGTACATTGAGACATTGAGAACAACATCTGGGGAATTATAGATTCTTACATAGTGACTAAGACCAAAAGAATAGAAGAATGGGATGGAAATTTTTACCTTTGATTTATCTATCCACATAATAAAAATAAACACATCTTTTTTTTAATTCATAAGATGTGCATGTGAGCATGTGAAAGTTTAAATGGTCTCTGTATAAATTCAATAAGCTATTCACTCCATGAACCATTTTACAATGGCAAGAGATCAGTTGGAATTGTCATCAAAGGAACTTGTATAAAGGTCCTATATAAGGATAAAACACATAAAAATGCACTTAATATCCTTTCCAACCTGACAAAGAACTATATTAGGAGGGTCAATTCCCATTATATAAAAGCCAAATGATAAATTCTCTTAGACTACCAGGAAATATGTTTCTCCTTATATCTTCCCTAACATAAAGTATATTTTATTTAAACCAGAGAATGATATTATAAAAATATCCCCTTGTAGTTAACTTAGTTATTAAATTCAGCATCCATTTTACTCTAGATTTCTGGTTTAATTATTATTCCCCATTCCTCAAATGATTTTTTTAATTTTCTATCCCTATTTTATAGGGAATTATTATTTCCTATTCACCAAATTATTTTTTTATCTTCTATCCCTAACAAACATTTCTTTGTTTTGGTGGTGTTTTTCAAACTTCAAATCAGTTGTATGGAATGGATTTTTATAATAACCATCTTTTAAAGGATGTGGACCATCATATTTCTCCCCATAAGAGAAAATTATTGGATTAAATAATACTGATCTCTTCTTCATTAATAAATCATCTGAAGAGATGGAGTAATAGCTCACCTTAATGGACAGAGTCAAACATCCTCTGGGCTAGTGTTGGGAGTTTGATATTCGTTCCATAAGTTGCCTAAACCTAACTACAGGCCATGGCACAGATTGTCTTCTTCCAACAATGAGGTGAATAGATACTCTCTCTCTGTTCTGGCTCCCCTATTAGGGAATAGCAGTTCTTTGGTGTAGGCATAGTTGACAATTAATCATCAGAGTTTGACTGTGGATCCAAGCCTCATTCTCAAGCTAGCTTTCAGAGCAAGCCTTATACTTGGACTTACTGAGCCAAAGAAAAGAGAAAAAGTGGATGAGAGAAAAAAAATCAAATAAATATTTAAAAGGGACAACAGCAGGCCAGTACAATGAGTGAAAACACATCCGCAGACACAGAGCCCTGTGCAATTTTATATTCCTGGGGACAAAGATTCTGCAAACGTCTGAAGGGAAGAAAGAGATGGTCCACATACAAAATGTAAGGAAAAATAATGGCTTTAAAGTTATTAATATAACACTTCTAGCAAACACGGTGAAAAAATACTTTGAAAACATTTTTACAGAAAATGATACCTAACAAATGATTAAAGACAGAATGAAGATATTTTCAGAAATGTAAAATGTCAAAAATTATCTCCCATTATATTTTCCTGGAAGTTATTTGATATGCTTCAACGAAAACAAGAGAGTAAACCTAGACCTTCCCCCCCCCCCGCAAAAAAAAAAAAAAAAATACAAGCCTACAGAAAACAGGATTTCACTCCCGGAAAGAAATAAACTGAGGAATATATGCGACACTGGTGAAGGGATAAATGATTGATGACAAATGCATACCAGACTTAGAGCAGGCGTAGGTTGGTCTAGAGAAAGTCAGAAGCCTCTGGGAGTTCTTCAAGAGTTTTCAAGTTCTTCAAGAAAATTAAATCAACAAATTCTTGATGCACTGGAATACTGAGAGGGGACTTAAAGAACTGAATGAAAGTTGGGAGTTGAATTAGTGCTGTTTTCATAGAAAAATCTGCAAAAAGTTAAAAATGAGAGTGAACTTCAGAGGGAGAAGAATATGCAAGAAATGAAAATCAACAATATAAATGTACATATTAATTGCATTTATATATATACACAAGGCAGAAAAGTATTTACAGTATTAACATAATATTAACAAATACTGTTGAGGGAACCAAAAGATGATAAGGGAATGGATGGGATGGTAAGGAAGATAGGGAATGATACTTAATTATTTTTGTTATATGCCCTGTCGAACTTTTAACTCCTTAAATTCCATTCATGTAGGTAAGATACAGATTCCTCCTGTTCACCCGGGATTGCCCATGAGTACATCTGTAGTCTTGGTATAATCATCAATAGCACACCATTCATTCTCAAACGATTCCTGGTCTGGATGATAAATTATAGTGTCACCACGATTTAGAGCAAAAGGGCTTATTTCTTGCTCGTGTTAAATGTAAGGGTTGCACTACTGCTCCTTGTGTTTTCTTTATTCTAAGATCTAGACTGCAGGAACAGCTCCCAATAGGATATGCTGTTCCTATGACAAAGAGGAAAGAACAAGAAGGCAACAAATGAACATATTGGCTCTTAAAGCTTCTGCTAGAGAAGGGCACACTGTCACTTTTGCTCAAGTGGCCAAGGCAAGTCACATGCCCAAGACTGCTATCAGGGGTAGGATGACAAAGAAGGTACTACTTGTCACAGAGTAATAAATCGCCAGGTATAATGTCTCTACAAAGAAAGTGGGTATAAGAGTGGGGAGCAACAATAAAATCTGCCACAATAAATAATGAAAGTAAAACCTGAAAAACATACAATATGAATAATAGCTAAATAACTGCTGTGAGAATTGGATGCGAAATAAAAATAATTTATATTTTGCTTTTTACTTTACTTTAGCCTTTATATATGTAATCACATTTGATACATTAATCATAGAATGTAGATTTGTTAATGTCCATTTTAACAGCTGGTGATATTGACATTAAAAGGCTAAACAATCAACTTAATAATTTGATACAAATAACAAAGTGGTATTGTTACATATTTAGCTGTTTTGATCTTTGCAGATGTCTAGCTTACTGTCATGCTCCATGTACTTATGTAAAACAAAAGAGATGTAGAACCATGAGCTGCTTTAGGACCTTTGCAAATCTGAAGTGGTTTAAAATGAGGTTGTATTTCTTTTCACTGGACATGGGGTTGTACTTCATAAATGCAGTAATAAATATTGACTCTTTGAATTCTTATTTTGTAAAAATTAAATCTGGTCCAACTGCAAAGTTGTGTTGGGTGGTAAATGAATGATTATGGAATATATATATATATATATATATATATATATATACATTAACAGGACTATGTGATTTCTGCTAAAATAAAGACTCAAAATATCTGTTTAAGACTCAATAATAAAAGCATATGAGTATAACTGTTGACTAAAATAAATCTTCTATAGGGATAAAATGTACTGATCATATATAACAAACACATGAAGGAATGCAGAAGGTAATGACACAATCACTTTTATAGATTTTTATTTTCAAAACAAATTTCTACCCCTACTTGTTCACTTGACCATTCATTCATTTAATAGTGTTTTAATAATTACTTGTGCCAGTGAGAAAACTTCCTGTTTTAAGAGCTCAAAATCATGTGGTGGTATATTTCTGGTGGCAGAAGTATATACTAGCAATTGTTAAAGAGTGATATACATGCTAATACAAATAAATACAAAAGGCCAAAATAACACTTATGATGCACCTGTGGTTTTATAACATTTGAGTCAAGCAGAGAGTTAAGAGAAGAGTGTGAATCTGTCAGGTTGCTCTAGAGAGAAAGAGGCAGGAAGAGGAGTGGACAGCAGAGGTTAGATAACATTCTTCATAGTAGAAGGAAAACACCAGACACATATATCCTCTTTGCAGTTTCTTTGAGATGAACCTTATCAACTTGAAACTGTGTACCAGTGAATCTTAGATCTTATTGCCTTGCTTCATCCTTCACTTCCAAATGCTAGATGTAGCAGTCTATGCTTAAGGAATCTCTAGAAGTACCAGGGGAAATAGGCATGATAGCTTCAATGCATAACAAAAAGACAACACTGAAGACTCTGAAAGCCTTGAGCAAGAAATTCAAAACACATAGGAGGAGTAGAAGCAGCAAAAGTAGGGAAGGCCAGAAACTCTGGTGCCAGTAAAGGTGCTGGAAAGGTAGGTAAGGTCAATCACAGTAAGGCTCCTGATGTGAAAGGTAAAGTTTTCATTTAAGTTTGGGAAGCTTTTGACAGTGGAGGAGCCCAGAATAACCAAGAAACACATCTGCTACATCAGATCAATGCCATTTTTAAAGCACCAGGATAAATTGGACTGCTTTGAATTTCCTGCTGTGATTCCTACACTCCCACTGCTCAGCTCTTCCCAAGTGAAGCTTTAATGGCATTACAGAAGCTTTTATTTGTCTGGTAGTACCTAAAGAAGGCTCTCTGTTTTCAGCAGCCAATTCAAACAACCAAAATAACTTGGTTGTTGCCTGTCTCAGACTTAAATTCATTGATTTATTAGAGATTTTTCTATTTTTGGCAATATTAAATTGTGAAATCATTGACTTTTCTTAATAATTTGTTAATGATATGATGTTATCCAAAACTAAGTGGCATTTTTTATCAGATGAAACTGTGTTCTTACTAAATCTGAACAAACAATTAGCATGTTTGAGTACTTATATATATAGAAATAGGAACACATATGTATATATTTTGTCATAGGAACACATATGTATATATTTTACGTCATTTGTGTTAAATTTGTGAAGGTAATTATTTTGTAGCCCAAACCACAACAAAAAGCAATAAAAAGTATCAGAGAACCTAACTGAAAAAGATCATTTATATAATTTAAGAAATGCTTTAGTTTGTAATTTTTGCACCTAATGCTTATAAAAAAGAAAATTGTGGGGCGCCTGGGTGGCGCAGTCGGTTAAGCGTCCGACTTCAGCCAGGTCACGATCTCGCGGTCCGTGAGTTCGAGCCCCGCGTCAGGCTCTGGGCTGATGGCTCGGAGCCTGGAGCCTGTTTCCAATTCTGTGTCTCCCTCTCTCTCTGCCCCTCCCCCGTTCATGCTCTGTCTCTCTCTGTCCCAAAAATAAATAAAAAACGTTGAAAAAAAAATTAAAAAAAAAAATAAATAAAAATAAAAAAAAAAATAAAAAAGAAAATTGTTTGAGTCTTTGATCAAATGTTTTTCTTCCCTGAATTACTGTCTTTGATTTTGATTATTGATATGTACTTTAAACACATTGATTTTCAAAATTCTGAACATTGATTTAATAAAAAAGCAATCAAAGCATAGTTTCATGATGGTTAAATAATTATGTAGTACTTCATGACGTCAGCTAATTATAGATTTGGTTCAAGGTTTCCATTTATTTTATTCAATATAGCATCAGGTCTAAGTAACAAGTCTGGCATATTTGGAAAGCAAATAATTATTTATTTTCTATACTTATTGTAAACTACAATTAAAATTCTAGCATGCTAAAATAAGTTTTGTTTCAAGTTTTATTTTATTGTTAATTAATAACTAAAATGCCTTGATGGAATTTTAATATAAATTTTAGTTTTATTTAATAAATAATTATGGAGATTAAATTTTATAAAAAGCAGGTCAGATAACATATGATATGTCAAAGTTAATAAATGAATCTAACACTTAGGAGAAGGATATGCCAACAACTGTAATAGTTACATTATCAATATAATTACAGGTCAGAATTCAGTGTAGAATTCTCTATGTAAGTAAGATATTGTTATTATAAAGTATAGATGTTTCTTTCCTTCAAAGGAACTTGATGACTTGAAATATAATAAGCTGATGGCATACCACTGACTTAATCATTTTACTTCTAGTTTCTTGGATTAGCTTGGTTAAATACCATAAAAGGGTATGGTTAGTGTGAGAAAATGAAATACTTTAATATATGCAGTGAAAAATCAATAACTTTTATAGACAATAAATTTAACATTTAATTACATTAACTCAAGCTATGTATGTGCCTATTTTTTCTTAAACATTTAAAATATAAAATACAAAATTAAAAATTTATCACAGTTTGAGTGTCTGATATAGACATTCATTATTCAAATGAATATTGAGATAATTCAAACCAAAAACATTTCAGCTAAATTACCTCTATGACTTCATTTTGCATTGATTTTATATTCAACATTTGTCTTTTTCATAATTGTCTAAAATTTAAAAAAACTACACATTAAAATATGAAATTCAGAGAATTAAGTGAATGGGTAATGAATTTAATCAAGTTTCCCTTAAACTTGACCCCCAGAAGAGTAAAATAATTTTCACATAAATTACACAGGGAATTAATTACCTCAATTGACCGTTTTATCTTGCATCATTAATTGGAGATTAAATTCTCTGTTAAACATTGTCAGGTTTATTTGTAAACATGAAAAATGTAAAAATGAATTTGAAAGTGAATATGTTTTAATATTTATTTTGCTTAAAATATGTCCAAAAATGCACAAATATTTTATAGTTTAAACAACAAAATATTTCCAGCATCTGTGTAAAATGGAAATTCAGAATAGAAGGAAAGAGTCATTTTATAGAGAGTGAGCCTGTGACTGTGTTACTCCCGGAGGGTAGCTCACATTAGTGAAAGTTGGTGTTCAGAAAGTAAGGGAGGGGTGGAGGGGAGAGAAGGCAAAATTCAAGGCAATAAAGTGCTAAGTATTTGGGAGTCAGAAAACCTAGGCTCTGATTGCAGTTTTAGCTAATATGTGTGAACTTTACCAAGTTACTTAGCTTCTCTGTGAATGTTGATTTTCTCACGGGTAAATGCAAAAATGAATGCAATCTGCACATGGCTATTATGTGGACTGAACAACATGTTTTCTATAAATAGCCTGATATCAGGTCAGGCATATTTCATTAAATATTTTTTTATTTTCCTTTCTCTTTTTCTCTTCATTCTTTTTCCTCCTTTTTCTTCCTCTTTTCCTTCCCATTTCTCCTCCTCCACCTCCTTGTCCATATTTTTCCTCTTCCTTTTCTGCCTTTTTCCTTTCTCGTCTCCTTCTCCCTTTATTATCATCACTACTGCGAGAATGGGAAAGGGAAAGAAAAGGAGCTGCTGAAGTTTAGAGTCTGATGAAAAGTGAGATATAAGGGAGCCATTTGGTTTGTGCCAGGATAATTTATTGTTTTGAAACCATTTGGGGACATATTAAAAATTGATAAATTACAGTGTTCAATATGTGCTCAAATGCTACCTAAGAAAAAAACAAGATAATGGTTAATAAGTAAAATGATCAGTATTTCCCAGATGTTAAAAATTTAGCAAAGCCCTCATAAAGAATGTATAATTTAGGAGGCATCAAAAATATTCAAAAATGTTATTTAAAAAGAATTTTGTTTCTTCTGGGACATTTCATGGCTTAGGCGTGGTAAATAAAGACAATGAATCTGTGTTAACCACATTACTACACACATTTAAGTAGTATTTGTTATTAAATTGCATCTCCCTAGTTTTCTTAGTTTCATATATATGAGATAAATCTAATCAACTTGCTTTTGCTATACCATTGAAATGCTAATCATCTGATTAGTACCTAGACTGTAGGCAGAATATAGAAGAGGTCATGTATCTGTGACTTCTGCCAAATCCAGAAAATTTACTAAATTTTACTAAAATTACTAAATATTACATATTGGAAAAATATGGTCAAAATACAAATTATAATATTTTTCATTTGATTATCATGATAATTATAATTGGCTTTAAATCTGCCTCTTTCTGAAAGCTATTTTTTTATTCTTGAAAACATATTGGCTTTTATAATAAAATTATGTATGTGTGTGTACACATATACTCATTGTATAAAATTTAGACTATAACGAAAATCATAAAATGTAAAATAAAATTCTGCGTTGCAAACCAGACACAAAGAGTAAATATTTTGTGCACACCTATCCAAAATACACACATATAAATTTATATACAAATATTTAACAAATGGGATCATAGTGTCTACACCATTTTGTACTCTAAATTAATCATCACATTGTGTCAAGTGGTTCTCCAATGCTAGTGAATTGACTTACATAATAGGAAAAATGTTCACATAGCCTTCCATTCCTGTTTACTTTGGAAAGATGACTCTGTGAGAAGAACGACATTTGATAAGACAGATAAGTTTCCCTAAAACTGGGAGCAGTTTCTTTCCAAAGATGATTCAATTTGTGGGTTAAATCTAATTGTTCCTGAATATCTAATAGTATATTTTCAAGCAATGTCCATCAATCATTCAGTAGCAACTGAGTACACTATTCCTATACATTTCCTTGTTATAATTGTTAAACAAATGTTTCATATTCTACAGCTGTGGCAGAGTTCTTATTTTATCTGAAAATCTAATTATTTTCATGATTTTATTTTTCTTGCTTAAAAGAGAAGTATTTCTAAAAAAATATTGAGAATGCTTTTTAAATTATTAATATGAAAGTGTACTTTAGGAATACAACCACAGTAATAGATCCAGACAGCATGTCTCTGGGTACTAACATGGTGCTTCGTAGTGCTTTCTTTTAGGTAAAGAAAATGAAAAATATTGATTCTTCAAAGCCATGTTAGTATAGAAAAGGTCAGATATTGACCCTTTGTAGTTTGAAGCTTTATTTATTTATTTATTTATTTTGGTCTGCAGATGGCTTATTCCTGTAAACATTTATTTACAGGAAATAATCAATTTATGAATTTTCCACTTCGGTTATGAACTCTTACACAAAATAAGCCTGAGGTTCAATAAGCTTTACATTATGCTATTAAAAATAATCTCTGTGACCTTAACCATATCTATATCAGCTAAAAGAGTTAAGGTATCAAAACTGACAAAATAAAATTGGGAATGACTAAAACGTTAAGATTTAACAAGAAAGTACTCTCAAATCATACTAACAAATTCAATGGTAATATATTTGTACCAAATTCTTGATTATATTGATATTTCAAAGGGTTGTTTTGGTCAGTTACAGATAATACAGACTCCCCAACAAAGTTTCATTTCAATTGTTAAAGAATCTTCTTCTTTGACAGATAATGCTTCCTTTAGATTGGCTCACTTCATTTATTAATTTATTTTTTTGGTACTTTTTGAATCTAACGGTACATCTCTAGATCCTTATGCTGAAATTAAATAACCTGGGAAGAGAAATCATCTTGTCTTATGGTTCTTCTCAAAATGACATACTTGGACTTTCTGCTGGGGTCCACATGTGACCCATGGGAGAATTCACGTATCTTTATCCCACTTCCACTATTCTGCAGACCCCCTTTCTGACCAGATCTCACACCTTGTGCTGCATATCCTTACTCCTCAAAGTGGCACCACTCTCCCAAAGTTTCTATATTTGAAGAGGGGCTATTGCTCATTGGCACTTTTGGCTTCAAAGAACTCAGAAAAAGCAGAGTATCATTATTATTACAAACCTATTACTTTTTTTTTTCTTAAGAAGATGAAATTAAGTAATGCTGGGGATCAAAACATTTCAGTGGCTGGGTCATGCTGACCAGTACAAAATTATCTCTAAATTGCTTATTCAAATAACTACACCCAAATATATTCAGTTTGGCTCTGAATTTATCAAGGTATGATAGGATTAAAACTATTCTTGGGACATTCCCCACACAATTTAGTCTAATAATTGGTACCTCCACATCCTTCATTTCTTCCCTTCTCTGCCATTTCCTACTGGGATCAAATCTTACTCAGAATCCATAAAGACTGGAAAATAGAACTTGGAAATAAAATAAAGCAAATAATATATTTAGACTCTTTAATATAAAATATTAGACAATGATAGTTTGGTTCCAGTTCTACCCTACAGAGCCAAAACTTTTTAATATAAGAGAATCAAAATATTGGGGTTCCAAATCCCACCTGAATTTCTAAGTGATATAGCATTTACTATTCATGTATTTCAGTTAATACATTATTAATTTATTACTGCATCACAAATTGTCTGTAAATACCACATTAAAAAAAAGGTGAATATGACCTTCCAATTTCCGTGGATCAGGGATTCAGACATAGGTGAACTTGATCTTTTGGTGTAGGATATCCCATGAGGCTACAGTCCAAGGTTCTGGCTGGGACTGCAGTCATCTCAAGGCTGACTGGGACAGCATCTACTTCCAGGCAAACTCGAGGCCTTAGGTTCTCACTGGCTGTTGGACACTCACTTGCCCCATGAACCTCTCCAGAGGACAGCCGATAAGACTAAAAAGGTATATAGCAAGAGAATGGATATCTATCACTTCTGTCATACTCTGTGCATTAGAAGTGAGCTACTAGGTCTAGCTTTCAGACAAAGGAAGAGGACTGCCCAGCTTATGAAATCTAGAAGATGAAGCTGATTTGGGGCCATTTTAGATGCTAATAGGGTTAATCATTTATTGTTCATCAACCTTCTAACAGTAGACATATATTTAATACACCATTGACCATTTTTTTTGGAGCACTGAAAACTGCTTTAGTTCTAGGGGATACCATGTTGCATAGTACCTGCCTTAAAATTCTATCTAGAATTCAGATATTAAATGATTCCTCCATGTCCATGAAGTTGAGGGTATGTGAGATGATCGAAGGGAAAGTGAAAAGCTTCCCCACTCAAAAATTTAATTTACAGAAACAGCTTACCATTTGTGATGCAGAAATTTTATTTAAACATTTGATACCCTCAAAAAGATTAAAAGCTTTGCTAATCTACTATTTTTCAGTTGTCCAATCAAATAATTAAACAAAACAAAAACAAAAATCTACCAATGAAATACAATTTCTTACAAAATAGTTTCCTATTTCTTCTTTAACAAATAACCACAAAGTTAGTGGCTTAAAAAAACATGGATTTATTATCTTAGTTCTGGATGTCCAGAGTTCAAAATGGGCTAACATCAGGGGATTTTGAAGGCTATATTCCTTTTTGGAGACACTAGACTGGAATCTTATCAGCTTCTAGAAGTTGCCTACATTGTTTGACTTGTGTGGGTCCATACCATCTTACAAGCCAACAATGACTAGTTGAGTCTTTCTAACACTGTGTCAAAGGGACACTGACTCTTCTGCCTCCCACTTTCACTTATAAGGACCTTGAGATGTTATTAGGCCTACCCACATAACCCAGGATAATCCTCTCATCTCAAGGTCTGATGTTTAGTAAATTTAATCCCATCTTCAAATTTAATCCCCTCTTGTCATCTAACATGACATATTCATTGGTTCTGGGATTCGGATATAAACACCTTTGGGGGCCATTGTTCTATGTATGACAATTTGAAATGTAAGATTTACTTGATGTAAGCTTGGACTACATTTATACATCTTTAATATACACAATACATGGTACAATTCTTTTAGCAACTTCAGAGCAGATCTATATTTATTTCTTTGTTAAATGAATAAGTCAATACATATCCATCAGCTTGAGTTGTTCTGACTTTGCTCTACACAAAGGAGCTAAGTCTCCTAGGCTGAGTATGAGTGGAGAGACACAGACACTTATGTTTTCTGTTCAGAATCCTTTTGACTTGGACTCTCCTTTGATTGCCACCATTTCCAAATTATGTTTTCTTTGTTCTTTATTCTTAAAGTATAATGGGCACAGATGTTATTTAAGAAGATATAATGAAAATAAGAGCCACAGGAGGAAAGAAAGGAGTAACCCAGATAAGGTGAATCACCACCAGGAAGGAGCATTAGCGTAGTGAATCAAGTACACCATCTATCTTCTTTATGACCTAATCATCAGTCCCCTTTTCTCTAAGGGTTCAATGACATGACTTCTGTTCTTTATTTTTCCAAGATTCCTTATTATCTGAGTTCTTCTGAGCACTACAGTGGTGTAATTTGATAAAGTCTAATAAATGAACTCCTTATTTTCCTCCGTCCACTTCTAAATCTATGTTATCCATTTTAGTGAGTGGTCTCACACACTGTTGCTAACAAATGGAACTCATCTCTGCTCTTTATCCTCCATCCCCTTCCAACCCAACCCTGTTCAGTCCTGTCATTTCCACCCTTTCACCTCCGTCTTCACTTCCAGAGCATACTCAGGCCTCGTTGGCTTGTGCAACTTTAATCTCTTGTCTCTTCTGCTTCCCATTTGTCTTTTACATATTGTCAGAAATACATTTTCAAATTCATATATGATTGCAATGATCTTCTACATAAGTTTTCTCAAGGACACTCCATTCATTATAAACTCGAGCCTGGCATTTGGGGCTTTTCATAATTTTACTTGGAACTATTTTTTCAGATTTGTTTGCAATTGTTCCTCTAGATATAGCCAGTATTCTAATCCCCCGATTCATTTGCAGTTTACACAGCACACATCCTTACTTACATGTTTTTATTCAAGGCTTCTATTAAGTATGCCCTTCCTCTCTTCTGCTTCTTAGATTCTTATAATTACCCAGGAAAGCTGTGATTCTCCTCAGCTTCGCTTACCAGCTCCCAAACCAACTTAAGTAAAATCAATCCGTCTTGTTATTTCATCCACATCTATTTTTAAATCTCTATTATAACAATGGCCTGTCTCCCTCCCTTCCTTCCTTCCCTCCTTCCTTTCCCAGTTTGGCTAAAAAGTATTTAGGCTGGTATTTAACTATCTTGCATTGCGCACCCTGATTTGAATTCAGATGGGATCCTGAATATGTGCACATATATAGTGTGTGTGTAGATATCTAAAATTAAACTCAGCTTGGGAGAAAAGAGCACTGAGTAGTGGAAGAATTCTCATCCAGGGATGTTATGCAAATGTACAGAGCAAGGTCTGGACAACCTTGTCAGTTTTTGAACTTTTCCATCTCCTTATCACTCTCCCCAAAGTAGACCCTCAGGATGTCCCCTCTCTGGGACAGATGCTTCCCTGAGACCCTAGAGACTCTTCTCCTCAGTGTGATGGAGCCACCCAACACAGATTTAATAAATGTGCAAATAATGATATTGAATGAAAAATAATGCACCTCAGCCTCATGTCGTTTATCCTTTTTTCCCAGATGTGCACTGACCCATTACTTACATCAAACTCAGACTATAAATCTTTGCATTTACATATCCTTGGAGTTCTGTGAGTCACACTTCACCTGAATAACTTTAAGAGGCTCCTGAGGGCAAAAGAGATGGAAAATTACATGTTCATCCAGAGACTAGATTACATCAATTATTATTACTGGGCTCTATTATCCTGCTACCCAGTCTCCCCTCTGTGACCATTTTTATTACATAAATTTTTTATTACTATTATTTTTTAATTTGTGAGTACTACGTGTGCACTATGGTGTGCGGTACATGACACAAAGAAGTCATCACTCCTTTTCAGGGTTTTCCAATGAAAGTAATCAAGTTCAATACCTAGGCTTCAGTGTTATTTTATACACACACGTATACGAATACAAACACTGCACACACACACACGTCAGTAAACGAAGTGACTGAAAACCAATGTGCAAATGCAAAATGATTAATAGCTACTTGATAAGGACAATTTAAAAGGGAATATATATGTCAGTTCACAATTTTAAATCAGAGCAATTTTTTCTATTTCTATTTTTCAGATAGAATTCCGAATACTTAAATAATTTCATGGCGCTTTCTATATATTCCCTTTCGCACCATTACCACATATTCTCAAAGTGCCCCAGGTATTAAATAGTGTTCTCTCCTAGCTTAAAACTAGAAAATGTCTCAGGTGTACATATCAAAGTCATTTAGAAGACAGTTGAAAGAGGGAAGTAAACTAGTCTACATGAGTTTCATAGAATCTAGATCTAAGTAGAATCAGAGTTATTAGAGGAAGAGTATTTGTATAATTAGCAGGCCAAGAAAACATGCCATTTGGTGGAGGTTTTACACATTAAGTACGCTGGTACAAGAACTCATGACTGATGAATCTGCCCAATGGCATGCTTTATTTTCAGTAATTAATAAATACAAATGGGCTTTAATACAGCTGGTTTAAATTTTTTTTAAACGTTCATATATTTTTGAGAGAGAGACAAAGTGCGAATGGGGGAGGGGCAGAGAGAGAGAGGGAGACAGAGAATCTGAAGCAGGCTCCAGGCTCTGAGCTGTCAGCACAGAGCCCAATGCAGGGCTTGGGGCTTGAACTCAGAGCCGTGAGATCATGACCTGAGCTGAACCCACTGAGCCACCCAGGGCCCCTACTGCAGCTAGTTTAAATACAAATCAAATGGAGAGAAGTAGCAGGCTATAGTGGCTATAGGAGTTGCTGGAAAAAGAAAGAACATGAATCACCAGATTGGTGATCACCAGAGCCAGATCTTTGTTTTTTTATTGTGTCCTAAATTAAAATCCAATCCTGCTTGAAGCTTGGCTTTGGGATTGCTGAGACACTGTGCTCTCTACTGACTGATTTCCCCCAGAAATTGATATCATATGCCTTCAGCGCTTCATGTATTCTGAATCTGCCTCTATTTACAACACGAAGAAGCTAAAGGCAGGAAAAGTAAGAGGTGAGAGGTTAAAACGGAAGAAGGAAAAACAAAAAGAGGGCAAAGAATGGAGGGAGGGAGGGAGGGAATGAGTTCGAAGGCTGAGGTATTGGGGGTTTGGGAGGAAATATCAAAGGAATTGAAGACGTAAAGTTATAACTTTGGGGGTACTGATTTATTTTTATTACACAGGTAACTTTCAATATATTTTTAATAAAGTTTTGAAATAACAAAAAATTACCTACATGGTATGTTTTTTAGGAGTCTATTTTTGGGATAAATTTTAGGTTGCCAAGCAAACTTGTTCAGAAAGCAAAGACTTTCCATATATCTCCTCCCCACACATGCACAACCTCCTCTGCGGTGGACATCCACACCACAGTAGAACATGGGTTACAATCAATAAGCCTACATAGGCACATTGTTATCTAAATCTTTATACTATTTCCATAGTCTTGCCTTCTCCAGAATGTCATACAGTGAGAATCATACAATACATAGTCTCTTCAAATATGTATTACTGCTTTATGTGAGGAAAATGTATAGAAATTATATGTATCCTTATGAAATATTATTTCATCTCAGCATAATACTCATAAAATTGTATCCATCTTATCCAACCAGTATGTATACCTGCTTCATACATTTTAACTCCTGAGGGAATTGTAAGTATTAACCATAGGTTGATCCATTCACTTCAAGGGATGGTTCACAACTGTCATTATCTATAATTTTTTTTTCTCTTGAATGCTTAATCTACTCATAAAAAAGTTTTCCAATTTCTTTCTGACGGGTGTCAGACTGCTGTCATCCTTATAGGAACCAAGCGTTAAGAGGTAAGTACTAGAGTCTCCCCAGTTAGTACAGAGAATTTCTCCTCTTGATTTCTCTGTATTCAGCTTTGCCTAGTGTCTTGGAGTGTCTTATCTATAAAGCCACTTATCTTATTTCATTCAAGTATTCATTTAACCAATATTTATTGTGTATCTATTAATTCTATGTTCTGCTTTAGATGCTTAGGATATGGCAGTGAACAATGCACACAAAAATCTCTGCCTTTATGAAATTTCCTTCTAGTGGAGAAGGGATGGATAATAAGCAATAAAAATAATGACTAAGTAAATTATATAGTACCTCATAATGTAATAAATATTATGGCAAAAAACTAGAGTAGTTTATATAAGAAGTTGCATTAATAATTTTATAAAGAAATATAAAGAAATTACAACAAAACATATATGCTAACCATTTATGTTTATGATGATTTTTTAGTGAGTATCCATTACATGATATGTGATACATGTAATGAATCTATGACCAACATTGATTAGAACAAATTTAATTAAATCTCAATTTTATAAGTACACATTTCTATTATAAAGTGAACCCATCAAAAAATCACAGAATTGAATCTAGTTTCTAAGTAAACTTTTTTTTTAAGCTTTAGTTGTTTTTTTTTTTTTTTTTTATTTTAGAGAGAGAGAGAGTGAAAAAGGGAGAGGGGGCAGAGGGACAAAGAGAGAGAGAGAAAGAAATCTCAAGCAGGCTCCACACTGAGTGACATGAGGCTCAATCCCAAGACCCTGGGATCATGACCTGAGCTGAAATCAAGAGTCATATGCTCTACCAACTGAGCCACCCAGATGCCCCTCTAAGCATACTTTTTAAAGAGTAACTTATGGCTTAGCTGAAATGAAAAAAAAAACCAACTATATATATATATAATGTATATATTACATATACATATATGTATATTTTATATATGTACATATATATACACATATGCAATGAATAATAAAGTATGGATTTTGTAGTTTTTGACTTAGGTTAAATTCAGTTAACAAATTAATTAAATATTTTTGTAATGAAGGCATATTAATATCTTATTTGAATGAGTTAAATGTTAGTCACTTCATATTTGATACAACTCAAGTAGCTTCAGATACTTCTTTCTAACAACAAAAAATCATTCCAAACAATGTTTTTAGGAAATGAAAACATACAAAGTAGAGAATAATTTCACCTATTTATCAATAAAGGAAAGTTACTTTTATCAATTTTGTTCAATATACTGAGTGAAACTACACCTTACTACGTCCACAGCAGCACCCCTAGGGGAAGTCATATATCATTGAATATTCATACACATACATAAAATAGATTCAAACAAACTTACACTAATACAATCAGTCTGTTTAAAGCATTTGTTAATAACAACAAACCCGCCTCCCCCAACCCCAAAGCATCTGTTAGCCAATAACTTTCTTTGCCAGTTTGTTCCTCACAATATGTAATATGATAGGGTAGCTTTATAAAAAGAGATTGCTGAGTGTTGCTATATGTGATATGACCTCCATTTGATGTAACTGGCAATTTCTTTAATGGAAAGTGCTCAGAATTGCACAGCAATTGATTTTGTTTCCTTCCTGTAGTGAATAATAAGTGTTCCTACTTTGATTACTGTTGCATCATAAAGACATATTCAAAACTCCTGAGGAAACAAAGCCAATAACTAGAATCACAATTTATCTTTTACAATAGTTGTATACTATACCTGAGCAAAATTAACATAATTAAAACAAGATTTAAATTTTACTTTGAAAATCAGCCCAAGATTACCTTTTTTATTCAAGAATATCAAGTGAATTCTCCATAACAACTTATTTTTTTCTTTCAATTCAATGCTTTATAAAATGGCAGCAGAATTCTAGAAGACATATATTACATTCAAAATAAATATTTAAAAAGTTGTAAATGCATATTTTATATGCCTTAATGACTACATGAAGACATTTCTTTTGTAGTGTTTGGCATTCAAATCATATAGCTATGTTCCATATATTATTTAAGCATTCTAAAATTAGTTAATTTCTGTTCTAAGATATTTTGTTCTATGTAAGTGCAGAGAGTATTTCAAAGCTCAAGATATGTTGCTAAAATTCATTTTTATAAGGCAGAATTAACTAACTCACTGATATGATAATTATATACAGATATGTCTGCAAATTATTAATAGAATTCACGACTGCACCCAATTTTTATTTTATTATTATTATTTTTAAAAAATATTTATTTATTTATTTATTTATTTATTTATTTACTTTTGAGATGGAAATAGAGAGACAGAAAGCGGGGAGGAGCACAGAGAGAGAGAGAATCCCAAGTAGGCTATGCACTGTCAGCATAGAGCCAAACTCATGAACCCTGAAATCATGACTGGAGCTGAAACCAAGAGTCAGATGCTTTTTTTAAACATATATATACATATGCATATGCATATGCACACATATATGTATATATTTTTAAGTTTATTTCTGTATTTTGAGAGATAGCGTGAGCACTCAGGCTATGTCAGGCTATGCTCTGACAGTGCAGAGCCGAATATGGGGCTCAAACTCACTAATGGTGACATCATGACCTGAGTCAAAACTGAGTTCAACGCTTAACTGACTGAGCCACCCAGGTGCACCAGCACATAATTTTTAGATAATGGCTTTGTGTTATTTATATAGAGTGTTCTCTGAAATATAAAAAAATTTTATAAAAAATCATAAATGATACATTTCAGGTAAACAAAAATAGATTATTTTGTAGGTAATTTGGGTTAAAACTTTTGAAAGACAGTATCTAAAATATATTTTTAAGATTTTATTTATTTTTATTATTATTTTTAATTTTTTTTAATTTACATCCAAATTAGTTAGCATATAGTCCAACAATGATTTCAGGAGTAGATTCCTCAATGCCTCTTACCCATAATGCCTCTTAATCCCCCCCTCCCACAACCCTTCCAAGTAACCCTCTGTTCTCCATATTTAAGAGTCTAAGTAATCTCCACACCCAACATGGGGCCTGAACTTACAACTCTGAGATCAAGAGTCGCATGCTCCACCAACTTGAGCCCGCCAAGCACCTCTAAACACAGTTTTGCTTCAAATAAATCTATACCCTTGTGAAGCTATAAGGAAAATGTAGAGATTTTAAATCTAATTGGAATGAACACACTAATCAAGGAAGTATTAATCTGTGGTTATGAGAGAATAAAAGTAAACTTTCCAGATGTGATAACCTTAATGGAATTATTAGAGTTAATGCTATTATCACATCAATATACATTACTTTTTTAACATGTAAAAATGTTTTTTTCTGTTACAAAGTTTTCTTACTCTCTTGCATTTTTAATACATAAATATTAAAGAGTGTCAGCTTTAATTTCTCTTTATGCTTTTGTTTTAAACGCAGTTATATTGAACCAACACTAAGCACACACAAAAAAGCATTTATTTGCGGGGCGCCTGGGTGGCGCAGTCGGTTAAGCATCCGACTTCAGCCAGGTCACGATCTCGCGGTCCGTGAGTTCGAGCCCCGCGTCAGGCTCTGGGCTGATGGCTCAGAGCCTGGAGCCTGTTTCCGATTCTGTGTCTCCCTCTCTCTCTCTGCCCCTCCCCTGTTCATGCTCTGTCTCTCTCTGTCCCAAAAATGAATAAAAAACGTTGAAAAAAAAATTAAAAAAAAAAAAAAAAAGCATTTATTTGCCATCAAATATTGCTTCTGGAAGATTTCCATTGCAATTTCACTTGATTTGCTTTTGAATGATGATAACAATAACAATACACACTAACGTACAAATCCCTCTGCCCCCAGTTTAAGTATTAATATGTAATATTTTATTTAATCATCACGACTACCTTGTTAAGTGGATATTATTACACAAGTGGAAACTAAGCTATAATTATGTTAAATGACTTTCCAATGTTTCATACATAATAAATGAAGTCAGGAAATGAACTCCAGCTATTGGGTTATATCAACCATTTTCTTTAAAATATTGAATTTACCTATCTTTATATAAGCATGTAAAAATAATTCCAGACCAATCACTGAATACCTACAATGTGCAAAGTCATTCATTTTATACAGAGTCTACATATCTGGGAAAATGTTATGTTGATAGTTAACATTACTTGAATCAGAGTCCAAATTGGCTGTAGCACATTTAAAAATGCTTATTAAATAACTCAAAACTCAAATTGCATTTGTTTTTACTAATAGAAACTTGTTTGAATATTTTGGTAGAATTGATTACCCAGGAAGAAAAAGACAGATCATAAAAAGACAAACTATTCTAAATATGTTGATCGTTTTTGATGAGCAAGTATTCATTAGTCAAAACATGTTTTATTCATGTAAAAACTACCTAACATTGGAGGACATAAATCACTGAGTTTTAAAAAGTTGCCTATGATTTTTCTGTAGGTTTAATGACAAATCATGACGCTTTTCATGGCATTATTTTAATCATTACGTGTGCCAGATTCATAATTGTGTATTATATATACCAGTGAATCAAATAAAATATTTAATCCTTAGTTTATTTCATTCATTCATTTATTCATTCATTCATAGGACAAATAACTTTAAGCATCTACTCCTTCCTATGATTCTTCTATCTTCTGAGGATATATTATGAAAAAGATAGACTGGTTCCTTATCCTTTACAGAACTTACATTTTAGTAAGTGAGACTGGCAATAAATAGGTAAAGCATTAAGTGAAAGAAATAAATATGATACTGCTTTAGAAATCAATGGGTAATCCGTAAAGGCCTTTCAGAGAAAGTGACATTTTGAAGGGAAGTAAAGGTAAGAAAGAATCTACCCACAAAGAGTGGTGGGAAATCTATTTCAGGGCTCCCAGATGGAAGAGCTCGGTATGTTCTACAACTCACAGAGGACTAGTATGATGCTGTACGCGAAGAAAGAGGAAACGTGGCATGAGATGTGCTGGAGAGAAAGACAGGAGCCTGTCATGATAAGACTTACAGGCCACAGATAAATAGCATGAACATAAGACATTAACAGTCGGGGAGTTATATATTCTGATTTATATCTGATAGAACTCTGGGTCCTATGTGAGAATGGATCGGAGACGAATGGGGTAGAAGTGGGGAGGGGATGGTGACCAGTTCACAGTCTATTTTCATAATTTGTTTCACAAAATGATATTTGGACAATGGTGGAGGTAAGGGAATTATGAAAAAGTGGATGCATTGCAGGAAGAATTTGCCTAGCTTTCTGGTGCAAGCTTTTGATCCAATGATGAAAACAAAACAAAACAAAAGAAAAAAAAAAGCAAAACAACAACAACAACAAAAAACTGTGCTCTAGTGAAGATCAAGGGAAATTTTGCCTGCCTCAGCTCCCCATAACATATGCTGGCTTTGTATTCTGTTCAACTGCTTAGATTAAGTGAGTGCATTTGCCTGGTAGCTGTTGAAACTAGGTGCAATAGTCTGAGAAGCAGGTGAGGAGGTGGGGGGCTTGCCCTGTTTGGCAGAGGGCCCTGTTTTTTGCTAATGCTCCTGCTGTCTGCCTCTGAGGCCTAGATACTCCTGCCAGGACTCTAGAGTCTTCTAATGAGTACAATTCCTAATAGACAGTAAAATTAAATGATTGCTATGGCTTCTGAATAAAAAAGAGAAAAAAAGAGAGAACAAGTTCAATAAATATTTATTTCCTTTAAGGTTCATTGTATCATACCCTTTGTAGATTTTCTCCCATCCCTCTAACTGCTCTTTTTCAATTTCCTTTGAAGGGTTTTCATCTCCATTATACCCCTAAATATTAAGATTCCAGTTACCCAACACTCTTGCCCTAGGCCTTTTCACTCATTTCCAAGGCTTCAAATATTTATAAATGGTAAGTGTAATATATCTAATTCGGAGTCATCTGAGTTCCAAATCAGTTTATCCTGTTTCTAAACACCCCCTTCTTAGAAACATCTAATAATATAATATTATACTATATAGTATATTCAAAATAAATTCTTGCTTTTCCCCACAGTGGAGTGATTTCTTCTCTCATTAATGATACTTCCAACCATCTAAATTTCTATTCTATTCTGATATATTAATTGAAATCTGAGGACTTCCCTCTTTACTACTCAAATATAAAGAAATCATAACTAATCTTTGTCAATTTACTAACCTTAATGTGGTCTGTAAATGTGGTCCTGGCCCCTGCCTGCCTCTGTGGTTTCATCTTGTCCACCTGTCTCCCTCACTCGAATGTTTCTAGCCATCTGGTCTGCTTTCTGACCTCCAATGCTTCAAGCACTTTCATGACGCAGGGCTCTTCTAAATGCTGTAGTCTCTGCTTGGGGTGTTCACCCCCTCTGCCTTCTTGCTTCAACTCTGATAAAGGTTACAACCTGCTCAATGTCCATATTGAACTATAAATATCACTTTCTCAAAAAGGTCTTATGCAACATCTCCCAGTCTACATTACGTTCATCTACATTTTCCCAAAGCCTTCCCCATTTTTTCTATATTTACTTTATCATAGTTTGTCATGACACTTCTGTAATTATACCTTTTTTAACATAACCTGAGACACTAAATCATATGCTCCATGGCAGTATGAATCTTGTACATTTTGCTAACTACTGAAGTTGCTAAGCCCTAAAGTTGCTAAGGATTTGGACTTCCCATGTAAGTGCAACAAGAATTCTTCTCTTGTTTTGTTTGCAATATGGAGAAAATCTTATTTTAAGGAATAATTTTTAGGGGCGCCTGAGTGGCTCAGTCGGTTGAGCGCCCGACTTTGGCTCAGGTCGTGATCTCACGGTTTGTGAGTTCGAGCCCCGCATTGGACTCTGTGCTGACAGCTCAGAGCCTAGAGCCTGCTTCGGATTCTGTCTCCCTCTCTCTCTCTGCCCCTCCCCAACTTGTGTTCTCTCTCTCTCTCTCTCTCTCTCTCTCTGTCTCATAAATAAACATTAAAAATTTTTTGTAAAAAAAAGAATAATTTTTAATAAACAATATGAGATAAATTACATTTCAAAATTAACGATCTTTTCACTTAATAAAGAAAAGTAAAAATTAAAGCAGTTTCAAAACATGAACAGACTGATACAAAGTACAGCAATATAGTATTATAATACATGTAATTAGTGTAGCTTTTTAAATTCTAGTCATTTTTTTAAAGATTTCACATGGCTGGGGAGTTATTAAAAAATGAATAAGAGGATCTGCAGCCAATGCATTTTCTCACTTCTTATTCTTTTCAAAATATTCCATGCAAATATGTGGATTTTTCCCACTGGTATGCCATTGAGCAAATAATTATTCACTAGTGTTATGCCTTTTTTTTTGTGGTATAGTTTATTAGTTTGCTTAGAAGTCACTGGAATTCAGAATTCACTGAAAAAAATTTAACAGCGCAGAAATTATTAAACTTTTGAAAGCTAGCATTGTAGCAGGTTGGGCTAATGTTAGGCAATTATTAAATAAACTATTCAATAGGTTACTTAAATAAAGCATTTTAAAGTAAAAGAAAATGACAAAAAAAGGAATAAGCAAGAAATATTGAGACCATATACTGAAATATTATTTTCAGTAATTCTAATTTTTCCCAAAAGTATACTTTTGTATTTAAATCTACATTATTTAACCATATTCCACAATATTTTAGGATTTTTATCATTTTAAATAATTATTACTGATTTGTTATTACCAGCTAATAAAGATTCTAATAATAACAACAACAACTAATGGCATTTAGGAAGGTATATATTATCTTGTTTTAGGGAACGGTTTGCTTGTTGGTTGTTTATTTATTTTGTTCTTAAGTGACTGAAATGGATACTTGTATGCAAGTTTAGAGTTATACATTTATATATGCAAAACTTGATAGATGAGAAAATACGGTATTCGGAGCAACATTTTCTCATCAACTTAACCTTTATATTTTTCTTTTCTTATTAATGACATATAAAACTCTTTGCAATCTGAATTTTTTTGTAATGATATGAAAATGTGGTTTGGAGAATGAACAATACATCCATGATTATATGATTGTGACTATGTAATTCTTTGTAATTTCCTGTATATAATTTACTTCTTTCTTTATAGAATTTATTTCTAGCCGGTTCAGTTTCACTAAAAGAGTATCTGAAAAAAGTTAAAAGATTCTTTACTCTTTCCAATGTATCAGGAATATCAGCCTTGATAAATACCATGATGAAAGTTCCAGGACTTAGCTAACAGCCCTACTATTGTCTTCCCCTCCTCTCCTCCTGTGTTCCTTCAAATTAAAATCCAGTTGCTCTGTCTGCAAAGCAGTTTTCCAGATGTCTCCAAGTCTAAGTGAAAAAACGACAGATGAAACATAAAAATGGAAAAGGCTTAAAAAAAATGAAAGCCATAAAAATGAACCAGGTTGGGCTCAATGTAGTGTGTACAGTCTTGCCTCAATTTTCTTACCAACACCTGTTAGGATCAATATAAATGATAAAACTCACATCATTAGTCCTAAAATGAAATTCTATTAAAGAAAATATCAAACAGTGTAGCTTCTTAAATGCTCAATCATTCAATTTCACCAGTGCCAAGTCATTAAAAAATAATTTTATAGGTCTGTGCAATCTGAGCCATGGATATTTGTTTTTCCTAAGATGTTAAATGTACAATTTTAAATAGTGGGAAAGATCAACAAGAAATACTTCCTGAAGATAAGAAAATAAATGATTACAACTACTGTCACATTAAAAGTGATCAAGGTTTTCTTAGAAAGGGCCAAAGAAGACAGAGAAATCCTAGACAATTTTCCAACTTTTCCGTAGCCAGGGATAAGTATTATAGAAAAAATAGATGAGGAGAATGTTGCTGCCTAGTTAACAAAACATACCATCAACATCCAAACAAATCTTTCTTTTCTTTCTTGCAGGATTACTGATTTTATAATTAGAAATAAAAACACTGCCAGATCTCACCCATGTAGTTAAATACATTTCATATATTATTTTTGTTTTCTAATAAACTGCTGGTTTATTTTTCCTGAAGCAAATTCCTTGAAACAACTTTCCCATTAATTTTTTTATAGTATTTTCTATTAGCAAATATTTTGAATTCTTCATGCCTACCCCTTGTTCTTCTGTTCTCTCTGACTGAAATGTTCTTTCCCTGTCCCTACATGCTGTCTCTTTCTTGACAGATAGGACTTCCTGGCCACCTTATTTACATTACACTTCATTTATACCTTCCCTATAACTCCTTATTATATTATCTTAGGTTGTTTTGTTTAAAACAAATACTCATTTAAAATTAATTTTGCTATTTATATTTGTTATTTTATTTTCTATATTCTCTCTCATGAGAATCTATTGGCCCAAAGAGCAAGAACTTGTCTGACTGATTTACTACCATCTAGTGATTTGGATACTTTCACACATAGGCACTTCATACATATTTATTTAATTGCAGCATTTTTTTTTGGTAAAGAAAAAGAATAGTGGAGGCAATATATCTTTATTTTATATATACTTTCCAACTACATTCTCTTACTTTAAGAATAATAAAAGATTTTTATATTAACTTTAAAGCTTATATGTACATATTATTTTATTAACTTTACTAATATTGATGTTAATGTTTGTCTTGCTTCTCCAACAACATTTTAATCCATGTATTTGTCTTCTATTTTTTAATTAATTTTAAACGTTTATCTATTTTTGAGAGACTGAGAGACACAGAGTACAAGCAAGGGAGGGGCAGAAAGAAGGAGACAAAATCTGAAGCAGGTTCCAGGCTCTTAGCTGTCAGCACAGAGCCCGACACAGGGCTCAAACCCACGAACTGCCCTGACCTGAGCGAAGTCGGACACTTAATGGACTGAGCCCACCAGGTGCCCCTGTCTTCTATTTTTTAAATCTTTCCCAGGACCACTAGAGCTGTTAGTATAAAGACAGTGTTAACCGTGTTAGTTGAAACTGAAAGAAAACAAAAAGAATAAAGAAAACATTGAAGAAAGGAAGGGACAATAGAAGGAAGGAAGAATGGAAGGAATGAGGCATGTGTTGAACAATAACTTTTCATATGGTCGACACATTACAAAGATTTCTTTCAAGAAAACGTGACAAATAACCCATTATTTGAGAGGTATTTTTTTTTAACTTTCTGCTCTTTAAGTTTCTTCTCTATTTTTTAAAAAATTTAAATTAACGTACAATAAAATTAACTTTTTTCTTTTGATGCACAGGTCTGAGCTTTAGCTCGTCTGTAAAGTTGTGTAAGCACCCCAGATGCTTACAGGTTTCAGAGTGGTTCTGTCACCCCTAAACAAAACAAAACAAGCCAAAAAACAAAACCTGCCCCCTACCACCACTAATCCCTGGAAACCACTGATCTGTTCTCTTTCCTTACAACTTTGCTTTTTCCAGGAGGCAATGCCAATAGATTAATATAGCATGGCATGATTTGAGACTTGATTCTATCACTTAGCATACTTTCTAAAAAAAAAGTTTTTTATTTTTTTAAAGTTTGACAGAGAGAGTGTGAGTGGGGGAAGTACAGAGAGGGAGAGGGACTCCCAAGGAGGCTCCATGCTCAGGGCAGAGCCCAATGCAACCTGGTTCCAATATCAAGGCCTGAGGCAAAATCAAGAGTTAGATGCTGAACTAAGCCACCCAGATACCCCAACACTCACTATACTTTTGAGGTTAATCCATGTAGTGTTTACATACAGTTTGTTCCCTTTTATTAATGTGTACCATTTTAATATATGAGTATGTAAGAGTATATGTCCCATTTAAGGACATATTGACTGATTTCAGTCTTTGGTTATTATGAATACAGCTACATGAACATTGGTAGACAGTTTTTTTTTAATATTAAATATAATTTATTGTCAAATTGTTGTTAAATACAACACTCAGGGCTCATCCCAACAGGTGCCCTCCTCAAGGCCTCACTTTCCTCTCGCCCCCACCCCCATCCACCCTCAGGTTGTTCTCAGTATTTAAGAGTCTCTTATGGTTTGCCTCCCTCCCTCTCTGTTAACTTTTTCCCCCTTCCCCTCCCCCACGGTCTTCTGTTAAGTTTCTCAGGATCCACTTCCTTATGCATAAATAGACAAGGTTTTACGTGTGCATATGTTTTTATTTCCTTAAGGTAAAAAAAAAAAAGAAACTAGAAATTTCTTGAAAACTAGAATTATTAAGTTGTATGGCAACTATACGCCCAGTTTTATAAGAAATTGCCTAAGTGCTAAGTTTGTTTCATTTGTATTACCAACAGTAATGCATGCTGCTGATCTCTGCATCCCGTTAGTAATGCTAATCCTGTGTGTGTGTGTGTGTGTGTGTGTGTGTGTGTGTGTGTGTTGCCAATCTAAGTGGTGTGCTGTGGTATCTCACTGATGTCATCATTTGTCATTTCCCCACTCACTACTTATGTTGAACATACTGTTGTGTGCTTATTTGCCATCTTGTATATCTTCTTTGTTGCAGTACCTTTACACATATTTTGCTCATTGAAATAGAGTTTCAATTGATTATGTCTGAGTTTCAAATGTTGATGTTTATTATTGGTGAGTTTTGAGAATTGTTTACATATTCTAGACAGAATTATCTTGTTTGATATATGACTTGCAAATATTTCCTCTTAGTTTGTGGTCTGCCTTGACATTCTCTTAAGGAGATCTTTGGCATAGCAAACATTTTTAATTTTGATGAAGTCCTAATTACCATTTTATTCATTTATAGATCATGCATTTCATATCATATCTAAAATCTCTCTGCCTAACCCAGGGTTAGGCAAGTATTTTCATATTTTTCTCACTAAACATTTATAGTTTTACATTTTATAATTCAATATATGGTCATTTTTGAGTAGGATGTGAGGTATAGGTCAAGATTCACTTTATTTTTTTTTTTTAAATTTTTTTTTTCAACATTTTTAATTTATTTTTGGGACAGAGAGAGACAGAGCATGAACGGGGGAGGGGCAGAGAGAGAGGGAGACACAGAATCAGAAACAGGCTCCAGGCTCCGAGCCATCAGCCCAGAGCCTGACGCGGGGCTCGAACTCACGGACCGCGAGATCGTGACCTGGCTGAAGTCGGACGCTTAACCGACTGCGCCACCCAGGCGCCCCAAGATTCACTTTAAAAGAAAAATATAAACCTCTAAGTGTGTCCATTTGCTTAAAAACACTTTCATGTTTTCATTGATTGCCTTTACACATTTGTTAAAAAATCATATTTGTTTAAGTCTCTTTCCAGAATCTGTTTTAGATCTATGTCTGTCCTTATGCCAATACCACATTTTCGTTACTACAATAGTTTTATTGTTAATCTTAGAATCAGGAGTGTGACTCCTACATTTTTTTCTTTTCCAAAACAAATAGCTACTTTATGACTTTTCCCTTTTTATATACATTTTAGAATGTCTCTAAAAACCTTGCTGGGATGTTTTTGACGATGTTTTGCATTTAGTGCATATATCAATTTGGGGGAAATTAACATCTTAAGAATGTTGAGACTTCTAATTCATGATATATGAATTTCCAATTATTACTTTCCAATTATTTAGGTCTTTCTTTCTTTCTTTTTCAGGATTTTGTACTTATCGGTATATAAATCATGCATATATTTGTTAGATTCATATCTATAAACTTCATTTTGTTGGAGCAAGTGAAAATATTTTAGAGAAGTATTACTAATCATTGATTAGTAGCATATAGAAATATGATTGTAATTGGTAGTTACTCCTTACTAAATTCACTCATTAGTTTTAAGGACTAAAAACATGCTTTAGGAGTTCTTTAGTAGATTTCTTGAAATTTCAATTTAAACAACTGTATCTGCAAAGAGAAACATTTTTATTTCTTCCTTTTCAAACTGTATTTTTTTTTTCCTTATTGCACTGACCAGGACTTTAAGAACTGTATTGAATAATAATGATCAAAGGCGGGTCCCATCGTGTAATGGTTAGCACTCTGGATTCTGAATAATAATGATGAGAGTGTAAATAAATCCTTGCCTTGTTTGTGGTCCAAGCGGAAAAACATTTAGACCTTTACCCTAGGATGCTGTCTGTAGGTTTTTACTAATGCCCTTCATCAGGTTCAGAAATTTATTTCTCTTCCCGGTTTGCCAAATGTCTTATCTTAGATGTTGAATTTCGATAAATACTTCCGCATCAGAATGTTTTTAAAAATTATTATTTGGTCTATTAAAAGTGGATTGTTACATTTATTGATTTTTGAAATTGGAAACTGCCTTAATTTTTGAGATAATCCCTATTTGGTGGCAATTTATTTCACGTATTGCTGGATTGAATTTGATAATATGTTGTTAAGGATTTAGTTCATATGTTCATAAATAATATTAGTTTTCTTTCCTTTAATGACTTTAGATGACTTTGATATCAGGGTAATGCTGCCCTTATTAAAAATTTAGGGAATAATTTCTTATTTATTTTCTGAAAGTGATTACATGGAATTGCTATTGATTAAAAAAATACATATTTGAGGGGCACCTGGGTGGCTCAGTCAGTTGAGTGTCTGACTCCTGATTTGGGAGCAGGTCATGATCTCAGGGTCATGAGATCGAGCCCTATGCTGGGCTCTGCACTGAGTGTAGAGCCTGCTTAGGATTCTTTCTCCCCTCTGCCCCTCACCTGCTCACTCACACATGCTCTGTTTCTTTAAATACACACACACGCACACACACACACACACATACACACACACACCAGCTGGGCATCAGATTGCTTTTTCTGAAGGTATTGTATTATGAAATAAATTTATTTATAGATATGGTGCCATTCAGGTTATCTGGTTCTTCTTGAGTGAGTTTTCATAGTTACTGGCTTTCAAGAAATTCATGGTCCATTACATTGAAGTTGTTGAGTTTATGCACATGGGTTCCTCATAGTATTCTACTACTTTATATCCCTCCATGTAATATCCCTTTTCATATCTGTGGGATCCCTATAGATGCTTTTCTTTCACTCCTATAATTATTAGTTTATGTCTTTTGTTTCTTGTTGTTACAATTGTTTTTCAACTTGGCTAGAGTTTATCAATTTCATTAATCTTTTCAATGAACCAGTTTAGAGGTTTATTGATTTTTTCCATTGTTTGTAATTTTCCATTTCGCTGATTTCTGCTATTTATTATTTCTTTTTTTCCTGTTTGCTTTGAGTTTGTTTTGCTTTTCTCATTCTAGTGTCTGAAGGTAGAGCTTGTATTATTGATAGGAGACTTTATATTCTCATATAAGCATGTAATACTATGAAACTCCCCTCAAGATCTTTTTAGCTGTATCTCATACATTTTGATATATGTATTCTTATTTTGTTCTCTTTGAACTATTTCTAATTTTCCTTAAGATTTTCCTTTTATCAATGTATTATTTATATGTCTTGTTGATTTTTCAACTAATTGTGAGATTTTCCATACATTTTTCTGATACTTTCCATATATTTTTCTGGCATTCATTTCTGGCTTAATATCATTATGGTCAGGGAACATAATTTGTTAAGGTTTGTTTCATGAGTATCATGCATTTAAAAATACTATGTATTCTATTTGATATGATAGAGTTATATAAATATCAATGAGTTCAAATCAGTAGATCATATTTTTCACATCATCTATACCTTTACTGATTGTCTACCTACTTTTCTAATCTATTGCTTTGAATACAGTGTTGAAGTTTACTGTTAGAACTGTGGATTTGCTCTTTTCTTCTTTAGAGTTATTAGTTTTGTACTGCATGTATTTTATGGCTGCATAGTTAGCTTTATATATAATAAATTTATTATGTCTTCTTAGTGAAATAACCTTTGTATTATTATGAATGCTCAGGAAAGTCTAATATTATGAAGTCTACATTGCTTGATATAAATATAGCCTCTACCGCTTTCTTTTCTTTAATGTTTGCATGGTATATTTTTCTATCCTTTCCATTTAAACTATTATATTCCATTATATTTAAAATGGGATTCTTATATAAGGCTTAGAGTTGGCTTTCTTTTATTTGTTGAATCAACAATCCCCATCTTTTGTTTTGTATAAATCATTTACATATAAGTATTAATATGTCTGGATTTAGATCTGCCCATGCATTCATTACTTGTTTTCTGTTTGTCCTCTTTCTTTATTGCTCTGTTTCCCCATTACAGCTTTCATTTTGATTATTTAAATATTTTTTAGTATTTTATTTTATCCATTGAGTTTGTAACCATATCTATCAACAGTTTTTGGTTTTTTTTTCATTGTTTGCTTTATAAATTACAATACACATTCTAAATTCTTCACAATGTCAAGGATGAAGAAGTCCCAGATTTTACCTCGTTACAAAGCAAGCAGCATGAACTTCATATTCACATCTGTTCCCCTTTCCTCTCAAATCCCGTAAAGGCTACATGAAGAGTCCAGAGCATGCACTTTGGCTTTGCACTATTGCTGAAGAACTGAGTGGCTGGAAATTCACATTTTTATAATAGCTACAAGTATACTTCCCTGGATGGAGATATTATTTTATCATACCAGAATAAGTAAACCTGTCTTCTGTTCTGGATAGATACACTATGTCTGTCTTCAAAGTCTATTCGGTATACAAGCAGTCTTGAAGAGGTATTCTGAAACAATATCTCTGCTCATAAAACAGAACAACACAAAAGACCCACAGATAATTGTTTCCAACGATAATCATCCCTCATTTCACTTTTGTCTCAGCTTCTATCAGGTTTTCTCATTATACATCCCTCTGTTGGTCACTCTGATTAATGTGAACTACAGAGGTTAATTTAATTGGCCTTATACAGTTTTTAATTAAGACTACTATCAAGAGGATTCTAAGAAGCAGGTTAAGACCAGTCTTCAGGACTGACCTCAGTCATGGTTCTCAGAGTCTTAGAACCAACCAGGTAAACAAATTCCATACACCATTACAATTTCCTTAGGTTTCTGTATTGACCTCTGTACTTGGCCTGATGCATCAATCTAGGTACAGTAGAATGTATTAGCTATTGCACAGGCTGTTTGGGCCCATAAAAAGGAAAATAAGGTACTTTGTAACATTCATAACAAAACTGACCAGAGAGTTAGGGGTGACATGAATGACTTTCAGTGCTGAGGTAATGCCATTGTTAAATACAGCTAAAGTCAAAGGACATATTTCATGCCATCTTATCAGCTTGAATATTCCTCTTGTAGGGAAAGCTTCCCACAGGATGGATGTATATGATTCAGCTATCCACCTGGGAACTTTCTTAAGCATCACTTCAGAGTCCTCTCTTAGTCTTTCCTTAAGAATCAGAAGATCTTCTATGAAAACCCCTAATGTGTATGTCATCTTGTTTTAGAGAGGGAGACAAATTTATGCCTGGCTCCCAGAGTGTAATCTTGAAGGAACACATAATGATATCACACCCAAGGAAGAAATTGTGATAGCTATTGGTTTGTTTTACAAGTGTTGGGACCTATATCATTAGGGGCCATAGGTTTAAAGTTATCCTTATTGGCCCTTCTGACTGGTGAATAAGCCTTAGCATGCCAGCAGGGCTGGTACTATGCTGAAGCAAGTAGGGTAACTAGGGTGCAAACCTTAAGGAGTTCTTTATTTTCAGGTTCATGCAGATTCTAGTGCTAGATCTGGTAATGGGTCTTAATTAAGTGCAAATAATTGAGTCTAGCCTTTTTTTTTTCTTTTTCTTTTGAGGGTTTACTTGAAAAGAAGTCAGTTCAATCCATCTTGTTTAGGTACCCCAGGAGCTATGTGGCATTTGCTCACTCCAAGGAATGACAGAGTGACCACTACGAGAATGGGGGTGAGGGTAACATCTGGAAGAGAGGAAGTCATTTTGAGTGAGAGGTAGAGGATGTGAGGTATCCCCTGTTGCTTCTGATAGAATTCTTACAAATATTAAAGTGTGCTCAGAGTCATCAGGCAGAGAATAGCATATCTAGAAGTCATTTAAATTTAAGATGCTTATAGTAATTTGGAAGAATCATACCAGGGAGCTTAGTTATGTGAGAAAGTTTTTAGGGTCTTTTGAGTCTGGAATGGATGATACGAGGGAGAAAAAAACATAGACAATGCACCACTGTTTTGTCTGTACTTTGTGTTCTGGTTTCCTTTCCCAATTTATCTTCTGCCTTTAATTTATCAGTACCCTCACACAGTTGCTCCATATTTTCTATTTTGGTTTTCATGGTCAGGGTTGCTATAACTAAAAAAAATCAAAATACAGGGTGCCAAGTTAAATTTTAATTTCAAAGAAATAGCTCTTTTGCTATTACAAGTTTATCCAAAATACTGTATGGGGCACCCTTTTACTAAAAAAGTGTTGCCTGAAATTAAAACTTAACTAGATGCTCTATATTTTGTGTGTAGAATCTATGAGGAAGCAGAGCAAACTGTAATTATTATCATCTTAGCCAGAATCAGAACCAAACATGTATACTGAAGCACTACTTTTATAACAGAAATGTACATACTCAAATTCTTAAATAGCAGCATTTAGATAAATGATTTTTGGTACATTCATTTGATAGAGTAATACAAAGTATTTTTAAAAAAATAACAGAAGAACATTTAATCACATGCTAAAATGTTCATAGTTTATTACTACATAAAGAAATGTTTTACCCCAGCTAACTAGCTCCACAGAGAGAAACAGTGATAGATAGATAGATTTTCCTTTCCTTTATTAGGTGCCTGCTAAGATACACAATTTAAATAAGATCCTGAATCTTATGTCCACATTTCAATTAAAAAAAACCAAAACTCATCATACTTAGAACCAAGAAAATTTCAACCTAGATGAGAAAGGATAATCAATAGATGCCAGCATCAAAATGGCAGAGATATTGGAATTACTGACAATAATTTTAAGGTGTAAATCATAAAAATGCTTCAAAAAACATTCATGAACGCAGTGGAAAAAAATTAAAAAACATAAATTCTCAGCAGTCTCAGCAAAGAAAAAAATGTTACAAAGTAGAGCCCAACAGAAACTAAGAAATGTATAATACAATAGAAAAACCAATGAATGGGTTCAACAGTAGAATAGCAAGAACATAAAAAGAATCAGTGAACTTTAAAATTGAACAATGGGCATTACCCAGTGTGAACAATGACAAGAAAATTAAATGGAAAAAAAAATGAATAGAGTCTCCAGGACATGTGGGCATGTAACAAAAGTGTGGCAATCATGCCATTGGAGTTCCTCCTTTTCTAAGAGAGAGAAAGAGAACATGGTTGAAAAATCATTTGTGGAAATAATGACAGAAAAAGTATCAAATCTTGCAGATAAACTAAAATTACAAATTTAAGCAGATGAGTACATCCCAAACATAATAATCACACCCAAGGAAATTCACACCGATATAGTCAAATTTATGAAAACTAAAGACAAAGGAAAAAAAAATCTTGAAAATAGCCAGAGATATACATTCCTTATAGGAGAAAAAACTTGAAATAATGGCGGATTTCTGAGCAGAAGGAATGTGTCCTAAGAAGTGACACAATATTTTTCAAGTGATAAAAGTAAAGAACTATGAACCTGGAATTCTATATCCTACAAAGATGAAGAAGAAGAAATCAAAACATTCAAAGATGTAGGAAAACTACAAGAATTTCTCACAAATGCCTCTATCCTGAAATAATGGCTCAACAAAGTTCTCTAAACAGATAGCAGAAGGGAAATACGAACATCAGAAGAAAATAACTAAATTATTATTACTAAATAATATTATTATTTATTATTACAAAATTGTTATTATTACTAAAATATAAAATTATTACTAAATATAACAGACTTTTCCTTGTCTGTAGTTTTAAAAATTATTTTTGAAAATTGAAGCAAAAATTATAATCCTATCTTGTTTCTCAATGTATGTACATACAGTATTTCAGACAATTATATTAATAGTGGGAGAAGGTAAATAGATGCAAAGAGAGGTAATGCTTCAACACTTCAATTTATCTGGTAGAATGCTGACATCAGCATACTTTCATAATTTACATATATAATGTTAATCCTGACTGGCCACTTGAAAAGATATACAAAAAGATGCTCAAAATATCACATATAAATGAAAATGGAATTCTAAAAAAATAAAATAAAAAAGTTTAAGTAACCTACATTAATGAAGAAAAAAGAAAGCAGTAGAATTTTTAAAAAGAAAGATAATAATAAAAAAAGGCAAATGTAAGCCTTATATGTAACAGTTACATAACATATAAAGAATCTAAATATATAAATTACAAGTCAGTGGTTGGCAGAGTGGATAAAAAAAAATCATGACTAAACTATATGCTGTCTACAGAAGCTCAGTTGAAATATAATGAGATTTGTAGGCTGAAAGAAAATGATGAAAAAGATACAATATGCAAACATCAATCAAAAGAAGCAAGAGTGGCTACATTAACATCATGTAAAATAAACTTCATACAAAAGACAAATATCATGGAGGGAGGACTATTACATAATTATTAAAGGGTTAATCCACCAAGAAGTTATGGCAATCTTTTTTTTTATTTTTATGATTATTTATTTTTGAGAGAGAGAGAGACAGAGACAGAGACAGAGTGTGAGTTGGGAAGGGCAGACAGAGAGGGAGACACAGAATATGAGGCAGGCTCCAGGCTAAGAGATGTCAGCACAGAGCCTGACGGGGCTTGAACTCACGAACCACAACATCGTGACCTGAGCCGAAGTTGGACGTTTAACCAACTGAGCCACCCAGGCGCCCCTGGCAATCTTAAATGTATATATACAAATAATAATAATAATAATAATAATAATAATAATAAAATTAAAAAAAAGAATTATAAAATATGTGAAGCAAAAATAATAAAATTTGGGTTTTTTCAAGTTTTTATTTAAATTTCTGTTAGTTTCAAATAGAGTGTAATAGTTTCAGGTGTAGAATCTAGTGATTCATCACTTACATACAACAACCATTGAAAAATGATAAAATTTAAATGAGAATTAGATAAATCCACAATTAAAGCAGAAGTTTTCAACATCCCTCTCTGTATATATGATAAAAAATGACAGAGAACTATATATACACTCATATTGTACCAATGTCAACCTCTTGGTTTTGATACTGTATTCTAGCTATGTTAAGATGTAACCACTGGGAGGAAACTGAGTGAAAGACTTCTCTGTACTATCTTTGCAACTTCCTGTGAATCTATAATTACTTTCAATTGTCATTATTCCTAATAGTTATGTTCTATAAAGTCACCCTGAGCTCTAAATTAGCAAATACTGAACCACTGTCTTTGGGGGAAAATACAGCGTTACGCTCCTGTGAGCTTCTGGTCACAATATTTCAGAAGTGATGAACACATAACCTTGTTTTATGTGTGTTCCTGTTTTAATACATCTTATTTAATACGTATTTCTTTATATAAATAACTTATATAATTTGTTTAATTTGTATTCTGTTATAGAAATAATTAATTGTATCAAGCAGTTCTTCATAATAAAATACTAGCTGAGAAGGGTTTAATGATTTCCTGACCCAGGGTAAGTGGCCATAAATTTCTTTGACTTTCAGCTTCAGAGCAATGCTGTCTGTTCCACTTTATAATCAGTTATCATTTTATAAATTCACATCTTCATCATGCACTATAGATGTTATATGTAACTACAGATGTTACTTCTCCAAGCAGTGTGACATACAGATTAGCAAAATTCTCACTTTATCTCTTTCTCTCTCTGTTTTTTCTGAATGTACCATATTGGTGATTACCACTGAACTCATGGCCACCAGCACTGTAACTCATGACTGAACCAAGCTAATCTAACACAACATATTTTCTTTCTAAGGTACATTATGACATTCATGTGCTTGGGAACACTAGACAGTACTTCAGCACATTACAGTTGGCAGGAAGGGGGCAGCTTAAACAACAAAAACACTAGCAAAAAATACAAAAATGCAAAAATAAAACAAAACAGAACATGGCACTAACTAGACCATGAATATGACACTTGAGCTTGAAAGCTCAAACAAGAAGGCAGAGTATTGACTTGTTCAACCTCAGCTGGGAACACGTGCATTTGAGGACTCAAAAGGCTTTGTTACTCTGGGTATGTCCACAAATGATCAAGAAAGAACTGTGAGTATTGATTTTGGGGCTATAAATAATGTTAAAAAGAGAAAAAAAAAGGTGATTACCAGAGCTGAGGGTGAGGTGAAATGGGGAGATGCTGGTTAAGGGGTACCAGGTTTCAGGTAGGCAAGAATAAGCTCTATAGATCTAATGTATAGCATAGTGACTGTAGGTAACACAATTGTAAGATATACACAAATTCCCTAAGATGGTAAATTTTCAGTGATCTCACAACTCAGACATACACAAAAAGTAATGATGTGAGGGGATGAAAATGTTAATAACATTGATTGTGGTGATTACTTCACAGTGTATACATTTATCAAATCATCAGGTTGTACACCTGAAATATACACAATAAAAATCCAGGAGCAGGTGAATTTACAAGTACAGAATTCACAAAGAGGAATGACTATCTCAAATTATAGAGCTAAAAAGTTAGAAATTAAAAATAAGTGAATGGAGGTTGCTGTGCATGAACATCTTAGTATCATTTAATACACAAAATAGCTAGTGGCCTCTTCTGGAATTGTGCAATACATAATTCAGCACAATTATACACAGCAACCATGGGCATTACATATTCCAGGAGGTACACGGCACATAGTTTGACCATATATGTAACTGTTAAATCGAAAGCATTAGAGACAGACATCCTACTGTGGGAACTGCAGAGCAACAAAGGTGAAGCAACAAGTCATTGCACATCATTAAAAAATTCAGATATATTATTTTGGAATGTGGTCAGGAAACACAAAGCTAAACTGAAGAAACATTCAAAGGAAATCCTAGTCAATTTATGTGGTGCGGTGCTAATTGGAAAATAGCTTTTAATTTTAATTTTAAATTTAATTTTAATTTTAAAAATATTTTGCTAAATAGCCTTTTCAGCATTTAATTTTTTAAAAGTTATTAAAACATGATTAGTACTGGCAGAGTAGATATTAATGTACTGCAGCAACTGTGGCTTAGCCTTAGAGACTAAAAAAGTAAGCAACATATGTACAGATTCTACAGAGTAAATAAATTAAGCAATTAAATGTTTTTCTAACATCCTTGTCACTTTCAAATAGATATCAGTTCCAAGAAAAATAAAATTTGAATAAGAGAAATGATATTTAGTTAGTGCAAATGTTTATGTAGGAAATGAAAGATCAGGAAAAAGAAAAAGTAATCCACCCTTTATGTTTGGTTTAGAAAACAAATTATATGAAATAACAAAAATATCTTCAGCAAAGATCACTGAAGCTTTTAATCAGTTATTGATGTCAGCGTGGCTATAGTGAGATGGGAAAGAAATCTAAGATAGTCATTAAAATAAAGCTCTTATTAGTTGCAAATGTCTTTATCCACTTATTCTGTCACACACAGGCAAATAAAGGAGATTATGATTTGTCCTTTCAGAATAGGTTTTAAGTGCTTGGTAACATTTAACTGACACACTCTTCTGTAACAAATTTAATTAACTACAAGCCCTGGGTTTATTACTGATAATTATCCTACCATTGCTTGCAAAATATACCTGTGGCTAATTCCATTATAGTATAAGGCAACAGGCCTCTTACAGATCAATATTCCGTTTGTATGCCTGATTTCTGCTGCTGGGTAGGTGTGATTAATTAAGCTTAGTGTCACATAATTTTATTTAATGGATTTAAAACAGGATAACTTCAGGTCACAGAGAATAGACAGTGATTTCACAGTTCAAAGGTTAGCATTAATGCACTTCGGTTAATATATTAAAATTAGTCAGTAATAGTAAGTAGTCATCCCTTGTTAGGCAACTCTTCAACTCTTAACCATGTGAAAAGAAAATGTTCTCAATATATACTTTATTTCAATTGCTAGACCAGCGATTTCACAATGGAGACAATTATATATTTGTGTCTGTACCTATCTGAACTACTGGAAGAACTTGAACTTTTTCAATTATATTATTTTGTTCTCCTTAGTTAAAAACAATATAGGGGCACCTGGGTGGCTCAGTCTGTTGAGCGGCCGGCTTCGGCTCAGGTCATGATCTCGTGGTTTGTGAATTCAAGCCCCGCATCTGGTTCTGTACTGACAGCTCAGAGCCTGGGGCCTGCTTCGGATTCTGTGTGTGTCTCTCTCTCCCTCTCCCCCATTCACACTCTGTCTCTCTCAAAAATAAACATAAAAATTAAAACAAAAACAAAAACAATATAGATGTGCATTGTATTCATACACCATGAATTTCTTAAATAACACAGACTTATAATTTGAAATAATCAGGGTGAAGTCCAGACTGATTAATGATATCTAAATTAAAATATTTATAAAGGGATGTATTTTCATTACTGTTCTGTACTTCAAACGATGTTAATCATTAGATCCACTGACACCAGAGTAAATGAAAATACGTTTGAACTGTATGTAATGTTGCTAAGCCACTATGAAGTTTTAAAATACTTTGTTCTTCAAAAAAGTGAACTTAGTAATTTTTCATAGAATTTCATGAAAAGCACTAAATTGCATAGAGTACTTCCTTCTTCAAACAGGAATGACAGCAGTCGCAACTAAAACACTCAAATAATGTATATTGTATTTCAAGCACTTTAAGAGCTTTACATGTATTCCCTTATTTAATTCTCACAGCAACCTTACAAGATAGGCACTAAAATTATATTCATTTTACAACTGAAGAAGGTGAGGCACAGAAAGATTAAATAACGTTTCCAAGGTCGCAGAGCTAGTTAGTTGTGAGTTCAAGATGAAAATCCATACCACTTCGCTTTAGAGCTCATGTTTCATATTTACACTTTCTCTCCCGAACACTTAGTTACATTGCTAGTAAATTTTAGATGCTGGGCAATTGTAATCCTGTTTTTATACTTTTTCCCTGGATTCACTTTCATATTTAATACTCCCATAAATAATAGCATGAAGATAGGTAATTTTTAAACTTCTCAAGAGAAGGGGTCTCCTGTCAATGTGAGGGGACCCACACACTATTTGGCAAGACAAATATGTGAAAATGTAGTATAAATGTACACATTTATGTACGTATTCACAAAATTTACTCTATAGGCTGCTTGTAGCTCACCTTATAAAGCCCAGTTTAAAAATTCTTCCCCAAACCTACTCTACCAATCCTGTCTTTGTTTAAAATTTTGATAACTTGTCAAGGATGGGTGTTTTTGCATTAAATTTGATTTTTCAAAATGCATTAACACATTTATATTGATTATGTAGGGTGTTTGTTTTGTTTTGTATTGGTGTTCTCATGCCTAGGACTTGGAGTAAGTGAGTGAGACACAGGTGTCCCATCCTTATAGGCCAAACTTTGAAACATGAGTAGCTTTTATTGTGTTCAATAAAGGCAATGAAAGCTGACTTCTTAGGTCCCCTGGCTCTCTGTGTATTTTCTAATCATGTGAATGCAAACAGATGAAATTTATGGCCAATTCATGCTCAACATAACATACTACTAGTATATTTAGTTATTCCTAAATTTATCTTTAAATAATAAGATAATATTAAATAAGAAAGTACTTCTTTCATAAAATTATATTTTTATAATAAAATTTACATATTTAAGATGGAAAGTGAGATTATGTCATTATTCTGATGTATTTTCAGTTTCTGAAAAGAAATTCCTATGTAACATAATAGATTTGGGATTACTTATATGTTTCAGAACATCATATGTTTAATGCTCATAAATGATTACCTATGATTAACATTTATGAATGACTCTTCATCATTTCCACTTTTGCCATTAAATTTAAAATATTCTGTAACAAATCACTGGCACTGTCGCTGAGTCTTAAACCCAGAGGCTCTTGTCCATATGAAATCTTGAAGTCCAGATACTGGTACAAGTTTTCTACTCCATAATCTACATACCAGATCTTATAATAGATTATTAATTTATCAGTCTTTAATATATGAGTATGAATTATTTCATAAATATTTTCACAGCAATTTGAAAGAAGAAAACAAGGTGGAATTAGAAGTGGTGGGGCAAACTAAAAATTATTAGCTAATGAAGAGCCACCTCATCTTGGCGAGATATTACAAAAGGAAGGTCTAGAGAGACAAGGAGATACCTTGGAGGGTTTGAACCCTGAGGAGTAAACACCTGGAAAAGAGCCTGGGATAAACAAGGAGGATACGCTGTAATTGTGTCTAAATACTTAGGTTCAATGAACTGTCATTAGTGTATGTATTCAATTCATAATATAATACTTATCTTTATAAAACAAGATTGCCATGGAATACTTTGATAGTCAAATAAAGAAAAGAGATAGCATTGGATATTTATGACTGCAGATTGTAAACTCAAGAGTAACATTCACTGAGCATGAGAGGGCAGGAAAAAACTTATGAGTAATCAGAGATTTCATTTAACTTGTAGAAGCCACCAAAATATTAAATACCTGAAAACTACTATAACTTGGAAATGGATTATAAATCTCAGAGGTTTTGGCTTTGTTATAATAGGTATATAATTCACATTCTTGGTTTATGGGGAATACTGATTTTTGTATATTCACTCATTTTCCTATACTTATTAGGAATCCAAGTCTATTTAGAATATATCCATGACAGGACAAGAACATGAGAGTGAGTGAGAACAAGAGAGAGGGAGGCAGGGAGCAGAGAGCACAACCACCGGAATTTCTGCACTTTTACATGTGATTTTCTGAAGAAATGTAACTGGCTTGTTATTTATGCATTTATGCATTCATCAGATATTTATTGATTCATTTTTGAATATTCAAAAATTTCCCTGCTTAGAACCCCTGTTTGGGTTTGAACTCACGTTACTGTTTTTTTTCTTCTGAAACTGGTAATTAAATTTATTAGAAAGTTGTTGATCACTTCATATATAGAACCAAAGTAAAATTATTTCACAATGGTGAAAAACATATGGAAAAGAATATTCTCTGTGGCAGTGGTATAACTGTGGTTTGCTTTGGTGAGAAAATTTGAGAGGGAATGATGGGTGCCACTTCTGGGGAGAAGGTCAAGGAACCAACATGAGCTTCACAAGGTGTTTTCCCTTGCCACAAGACTGGTGATGTCCCAAACAGGACTCCTCCTCCAGTCTAAGTGTCAAAGTAAAGACATGGAGTCATGTGGCAGGGCCATAGATGACATATAATGAGGATATAACTCGAGGGAGAAATAAACCTTGGTTGTTGTCAACCATTGAGATATGGGAGAAGTTTGGTTGTGGTGCTATATAATTTAGCCAAAATTAACGTACTAGTTCTTCAAAATGTTAAAAAGTTGAACTTCATTTTAAATGTTTATTTATTGGGGTACCTGGGTGGCTTAGTTGGTTAAGCATTCAACTTCAGCTCAGGTCATGATCTCATAGTTAATGGGTTCGTGCCCCACAATGGGCTCTGTGCTGACAGCTCAGAGCCTGGAGCCTGCTTCAGATTCTGTGTCTCCCTCTCTCTGCCCCTCCTCCACGCTCTCTCTCTGTCTCTCTCTTATTTATTTTGAGAGAGAGAGAAAGAAAGTGCAAGCAGGAAAGGGGCAGAGAGAGAAGGAGAGAGAATTCCAAGCAAGCTCCATGCTAATAACACAGAGCCCTACGTGGGGATCAAAACCACGAACTGTAAGGACATGACCTCTGCCAAAACCAAGAATTGATGCTTAACCCACTGAGCCATGCAGGTACCCTAAACTTCATTTTAGAATATAAAAGTATGACTATTCCAGGTGATAGACAACTATTCTCTGAGAAGCTTTCGTGATCCTGATCTAAACGTACTTTCTGACTGTTTGAAAAACGAATGCCACAACACTTATTCTCCACGAAATTGCTTTGACATTGTTGGTCATCTCAAACAGTCCAAACTTGATAGCCATTACAAATATTACAAGATGTTCTTTTCACCTTGAGAAGTAAATCTGAACAGAGTGAAAAATCATTGAAGGAGGAAAACAAAGTGGAATAGGAAAATGTAAAAAAGAACCAATAAGAAAATATATCAAACACTTCTCACATGCTGATAGCTTACTCTGACAAAAAATTTAGATAAATTTTTATGCATCCCTTGTTCCTAGAGTCTTATGTAAACTTCATTTACATTAATTTTTTCTGACAAACTTACAAATATGGTTGAAAAACCCAACAAATATATATGTAAATGACAGATAAAAAGCTGAAATTTAACACAGTAGTCACTTAACAGGACTACCATATGTCTGAACATTCATTATGTAGAAAAAACAGTGCATGAGATTTTGCCTGAGAGACAAATAGATTACATCATATCCTGAAAAATAACATTTAAATGAATTGGAATTATTTTGAATGTTCCAAAAGCAATAAACTTTTCAGAGAGGTGGGAACTTAGTTTGGAATCTACCACAGCTTATGAATGATGATAGAAACACTATATAGAGGATATACATTTTGCAGAACCCCAAAATTCTGATGATCTTGCTTTGCTAAACGCAGATAACTTCTGAGAGAACAGTATACCGGGAGCTATTATGAACAGTTATCATAAATGTAAAATGATAAGTATTAAAGAAAAGATACTTATTCATATATCAATGAAAAAGAATTACTAAAAAATAATCTGGAGAAGTAAAAAGGAATTTTTTAAGTATAAAGTAGTATTTTAAAAATTCTTACAAGCCTTTCTGCACATTTCATCAAAAGTGCATACCCACTGGATTAAAAAAAAATCTACTCTGTATAAATTATGAGTGAGGCACTTGCTTTTACTTGATGCAATGGATATACAAGGTGCAAAGCTGCTGTTTTTTATTGTTCAACTTTGAAACTAATAAGGACAGGAAAAGACATATTATTCTTATTGTTATATAAATTGAGAAAGAAAGCTAAATTATATACATTTTGACATTTTTATGTTTTCCTAACCTTAATATTTGTGCTGATATTTAAAAGTCTATAAACCTATTTTTGCAAAATATAAAGCTATTTAGGGGTTTGCAGATAATGTTAGGATATACCATAGATCAGACAGCAAGATTTCACTTAATTTTTTTTGAAGCTGTAATACCAATGAACTTGAAGCTGTGACTCAAAGGTACTAGGTGGGAAGTGGCCTCTAAACTAAATTTAAAAGCATAACAAATGGGTTTTGACAGAGCTGATTTAGGATATTTCCACATGGTAAATCTCCACTTTTCAATCTAACTAAAAATGTGACCCAACAGATGTTGAGGCTCCTATTGTTGTTGAATGTGGTATCACCAGCCACATCTTTAAACTTTTAACAGCATTTAAAGTCACTGCACAGGATATAGGGCCTGATAAACTGACCGTAGTTAGGTACTAAAAAAGAGAAAAGTACAGATAAAAAATTGAAGAGGCTGTAAATTATAAGCCATTCTATTATCAGATACCCTTAGAGCTAACTTTGACACTGATGGAAAATGAAGTTTAAAGAATGACAGAAGTGTCATATTGTTGTTATGAAAATGCATGCATTTCTTTATTAAACATACCAGATGTCTAACCCTTTCTGCCACATGTCAGAACACAATAAAGGAAGATCATAGCTGTCGTCTATGTAGTCCCTAATTTATTCTTTTCTTCCAGATGTATCTTTTTGATCATATAATTTATTGAAGCACTGGATAAATCACAAAATATACATTAAAAACAAATATATCTATTAAAATATATATTTGCCATATAAAAATAGCATAAAATTTAAAATATATAGCTATTATACATTTTACCCTCACACATTTTGACCCATAAATTATTATAATATTTATAGCATATAAGTCTATACTAATTTAATATCATTTAAAATATATGTGAATAATGAGAAATTTATACCTAAGGAAATTATCTACACCAGTCTTTTAAGAACCAAATATATTGCCTTGTAAACTCTTTTTGTTTTTAAACTCCCAAAGTCAAAGTATAATGTTATTTTTTAAAATATTTTTGTAAGGATTTTTTTGTGCACCACAAGCCAAACTACCTGAAGATGAAAAGTACACTTTTGACCAAAATATCCCTTCCATTTTGTAAACACTCAAGGCGTGATAGAGAATAAAGGGTAATGGGTGAATTTTGATTTACTGTTTTTAAGAGATGGATAGCATCTCCAAGGTAAAATCTGCCAGATTAGAGGTGATCTAATACATCTAATTATCTTGTAGCCTTGCCTCACCAGACTTTGTGTGTGTGTCCTATGTGTCCTATGTGTCCTTTGTTGTTGTGTGTCCTATGGAGAGAGAAAAGGCACAACCATGAAGGATAATTCAGCTAGTGGTAGACTGTCTTCATTACAAGTACAGTAAAACCTGGGATTGCGAGTTAACTTGTTCTGTGAGTGTTCCACAAGATGAGCAAACATTTCTAGTAAATTATAACTTGATGAATGAGTGATGTCTTGCAATATGAGTAGTATGTCACATGATCACAACTGAGCTAATGGTTCTTGAAATTTGCTTTGATACACAAGTGCTTTGGACTACAATCATGTTTTCAGAATGCAAACCAAGGTTTTACTGTATATAAAATAAAAATACACATAGTCCCTGAATTATCCCTTATTACCTATTCTGAGACACAGCCACAGCAACAACTGCAATTACTGAGAAAGATTAACTATATTTTCCTGCTCATTTGAGTGGACTCCCAGTTCTGTCCTGTGGGTTGTCATGTAAAAATCCCAGCAGATTCTGTGTCTAAGTGAAATGTTCTATTCACTATAATGATATAGATGGACCACTTTTTCCTCCCTGATGATTTGAAATTGTAGGAGCTACTAAATTATTATTATTTTTTAAATGGTATTATTTATCTCCAGTATGGGGACAAAATAAAGCCTAATACAAACCAATCATCGATAGTCTATAAGTTGAAAAAAAAAGATGATTTATAAGCATCAATTTGCAAAATATGACAGTAATCATTACTTTAGGTTAAGCTCAACTATAAAGGATTGTGTAGGAAATGGGGGGGGTGCCTGAAAAAGAACATTTATGAGTAAGTGTTGAAATCTGAATTAAATGTAGACATTTAACTCCCCAGGCTTGTCACCCACAGATTTCATCAAAAATATTGTATTGGATGTTCTTCAGAAAGAAGGAAACTTGGTCTGAGATTTATAAAGCAATGAAGAGCAGAAAGGCATTGGTGAGTATGTGAGTATACCTAAACAAATACTGACTAAATAAAACAAAAGAAATAATGCCATGTAGGATTAAATACAATGTAAAACTCACATATGTAATGCCTAGTATATAAATCAAATGGGATCGCAATTGAAATTCAGTCCCTTGCATTTCAAGACGGAGGGTTAAAGGATAAGTGACTTTAGATTTTAAACATAATAAGAGGGGACAGGACTAAATGATAAACTGACATTTGAAGTTTGAACATTTAAAATTTTCTATGGTAATCAATAAATGAAGCTCCCAACGTAACTGAAGAAAAGTATAGAATATTAAAATTCCTCAATGTACAATGAGGCAGGAGTAGAGAAAATAAATGCATAGAAAGGCAGAATATATGGGAAGCACATAAAAGTGATGGCATAAATCCAAACATTATAAAAATAAAAATGCTTTTCTCACAAAAAAAATTGAAAGAATAAATTGTATTATTTACCAAAATCATATTAAAATGAGAATAAAAAATTAAAAGTAAAATGATAGAGTGGATACCTGCATGGCTCAGTCAGTTGAGTGGCAGAATCTTGATTTTAGTTCAAATCATGATCCCAGGGTCCTGGGATTGAACCCTGTGTTGGGTTCCACACTGAGGGTGAAGCCTGCTTGAGATTCTCTCTCTCTCCCTCTCTCCCTCTGCCCCTCTCTTCCACTGGCTCTCTCTCCTTCTCAAATTAAAATAATAATAATAATAATAATAATAATAATAATAAAGAAATGAAATAAAATAGAAAAAGTTATGCCAAACAAAAGCTTACCAAAAGAAATAATGATAAAATGTTCTTTACATATTTCACTAGAAATAAGGAGGATGTGCTTGAACCTAGCTTGTTTTCCCTTGGATCCACTCGTCAGTCTCCCTGGCCGTATCCATTGATACAGGGTTCTGGCCCCTGCAGGCTCTGTGTCACCTGATCAGGAGTGGCAGTGGCAGGAGACTGACGTGGGCAGGAAGGGAAGAGTAGAGCGTTGAACTGTCTCTCTGTGCATTAGGCTGTGTCTACCCCAGGGGCCCATTTTCCCTGTAGTTGAAGCACTGTATGGACAGATCCAACCTGGCTCCTGGGGCTCAGGTAACTCCAGCTCCTGCCTTCTTGCCTCCAGTCTAAGTACGGTAGAGGCTTCCTTCTTGTTGTTAATTCCTAAGCTGTCTTAACACTTCCTGTTGGCCTCTCCACTCTCCCATGAAAGTTCATTCTTGGTTTTCAATTCGCTCTCTTTGAACCACCTTGTGTGGTTTCTGTTTTTCCTGACTGGACTTTGACTTCATAGTAGAGATCACCATATGATGATGCGATTTTTTTTCATCAGAAATGTGTAATGATTTCAATTTGGTACCACAACTTCAAGAGATACAACACAGACAAAAAATGACAGAATTACAAATAGAATTAGGTAACAACCATCACACCAGGGGATTTTTTTTTTCTTAATGTTCATTTATTTTTGAGAGAGACAGAGAGACAGAGTGCAAGCAGAGGAGCGACAGAGAGAGTGGGAGACACAGAATGTGAAGCAGGCTCCAGGTTTCAAGCTGTCAGCCCAGAGTCAGGTGTAGGGCTCGAACTCACAAACTATGAGATCATGACCTGAGCCGAAGCTGGATGCTAACCGACTGAGCCACCCAGGTGCCCCGACACTAGGAGATTTAACACACCCCAAGCAAAATTTCTCCTCATCTACACCATTCTCCTAAACTTATTAGCTATGAATTCCTACTTCTAGGCAAACTGTATATAAGGCATCAAATGAAAAACAACTCTTGGGTGCACAATTTTCGTTTGTGCTACTCATCCTCAATCTCTGTGAGCACATCTGGAATACCCACTATGTACTAGTACTGCACACATGGGGGGGGGCATGCGGATGTCTAATTCTTTGGGAGTTCAATCAACTCACATCATTATGAAACAGAAAAAGTATGATGATAAGGACATGTGTAAAAGTGCCATAGGAGAGAAATTGCTTATGAAGGAAATTAAAACTAGGCCTTGAAGAATAAAAAGAATTTGTGAGGAGAAAATGTCAAAAGCATATTAATGTTTTTCTTGATATATCCAATTTTGCTCATACATTTAGCATGCCAGCTACAATTTCTGGTACCGAGCATAAATAGTGTAAAAATAGAACAGCTACCCTATGGAGCTCATAGACCACTGGTAAACCTGAGAAGACTCAGGACAGACCTGCTGTCCAGGCAGCAGGAGGGAAAGCCAAGCTTCCTAAAGGAGGAGAAGGAAATATAAGGATTTTGAAAAACAAAGAAGGTTGTATATCAGGAGAATGAGAACACTGGGCTTGGGGAACAAGGATGGGGAATGACACTGTTTCAGGAGGTGAGAAAATACTCCTGTAAAGGAAAACATCTTTTACTTTCCCTTAAAAAAAAGTCCCCTCTGTAGTCCACCGCTCTTGCAAACTGAATACCTGTTAACAAAAGGTTTCCTAGCATGACGTTTCTGTAACTGCAACTCCCAAGTCAGACTATTTTAAACATGGGGATGTTCTCAAAAGAGGTGAGACAAAGATTATACTTTGTATTTGAACTCTGTCTGGAGAACTGGCATTCGGGAAGACACCTTTCCACTTTAACAAGTCTTTTTGGATTTTGGTTTGCTTAATATCCCTTAAAGTAAAAAGGAAAGAAAGTAAATTTCCTAAAGCCCAGAAATATCAGTTGTTAGTTTAAGGCAACTTTGTTTACTAATAGCTCTAGAAGAAACTGTGAAGCAAGGAAAAATATAAAAACTTTATCTCCTTTAGGTAGAATGTTTTCCCTATTTTATTTTTCTTTCCCTAATTTTCCCTCAGATTGTCAAGTGTTTCTTCAGCTCCCATACAGTATGTGAGTCGCTGTTTGGGAAATGATACAGATTATGTACTAAACTCAAAATTGACAAACTTAATACTAAAGCCTTTCGAGTCTTAACACAAGGAAAGACGTTTTATAAAATTTCAGGCAGCATTTTCGGTTGGTCTGGTGTTCTATATATATCATAACAGAGAAGTGGGAAGGGATAAAGCCCTCTCATGGGGTAAATTATGTTCCTTTTCCCAGCAATAATTTTACCCCTTCCCTGAAATCTTATCAGGGAAAGTACCTCCTTCCAATAAAAGAGCCAAAAAACCCCTCTTGTCACAATTTTGTTCTCATTACTGTTTCCTTTTGCATTGAATTTTGATGCTATTCTAAATCCCTAAATATCCTAAAATCAAAATATTGAATCCTGAATACCCTATAATCTGCATAGAAGCAGGCTACAAATTCTAAGAGATCCAGAGAAGCACTATTCAAAATTGAAATAGAGGACCTCACAATTTCTAAAAAATATAAAGTTTTAGAAATCAAGTGTACCCGTTAGTACCACTGGCAATCAATGGCCCAATTCGCTAACACAGTTATCTACAACTGAGATGGATATTTAATTTTTGCAAAGTTATTGTTTTGGATTTTGCTTATTCTGTTCCACCTTAAAACACATCTGTATATTGCTGAATTAATCCCTTCTACAATTCATTTAACATTTAAAAGAACAAAGACATTAAGAAGTTTTAGCTATATTTTCATACAGGTTCCTAGAGTTATCCTTGTATTAAAAATTCCACAGATGTCAGATTACTCAAAAAAAAAAAAATCCAGCATTACCAAAGCAGTAGCATTTATTATTTAAACTAATACCTTTCAACACGCCCTCAAACTCCCAGACCTGCAAATATTACTCCCTAGAGAGAACTTATCAATCATACCTTTTATGAAAAGCTGTATCACTGTGCTATATTGCATTTCCTTTATACTTCACAAGAAATAGTTTTACTCAAATAGTAAGCTTAAAAATTATTTTGTAGTTTTCCCCAGAATCTTGACATTTTAAGTTTTTGAGGCTCCTGTGTTTTTTAATCTGACCTTTTCTACCTAAATATCATATTTTTGCATTGCATTTTGATAACTCAACAACATTTTTAAATGAACATTGTGTGCTTTCGACTTGAAAGTATACAGAACAACATGGAAGAGTAAGTTCCATTTTTTAATTTAAATTATTTTCATGGCTTTGAGCAAACTTTAACCTTTAAAACAGCCCGGGTACAATTCTGATTAACATCTCCACTATTTAGCCTGGTGATTTAGCAGTGATGAACTCTTTCCCCTATGGCAGTGGTAAACAAACTTTTTCTTATCTGAACCAATTGAGAAAAAAAAATATTTCCATGCCACACATCCTTTCATTCAACATGGAAACATTATTATTGATTTCCATGATGCAGGAATGGAGAAACTGTCTAAGTGAATATCAACAAGACAATCAACCTTTTATTAGACAGTAAAATATTATTATACAGGACTATTTGTGAATTTTCAGCATGAGTGCTTATCCCCAATACTTATATAGTACTTTAGAGTTCCAAGAGAATATTCATATACCTTATATTACCAGAAAAAAGTATGAGTTAGACGTTATTACATTATTTTGAATTAATAAATTCAGAGCCATGAAGTATGTTGCCTATTCTCACAGGAAAAATTAACTCTGATTATAGTCTTGGAGTCACGTTTTTATATTCCATGATTTATTAATTCTGATGTACCCTAGATATTCTACCACAAAAGAATAAGCCTTTTTATCCTAAACAAAGAAGGCATTTTTAAGAACGTCTATGTTGTGTGACTACAGAAACCTAGGGTTTTATTGGGTTCTAGTCCCTAAGTATATCTGGACCACAGGCTTCCGGTCACTAACAAAAGGGCTCTGGTTTGTGATCCAGCTCCTGAAGATCACCTAGTTACTTGTCCTCTCAGCCTGCCACCAGTCTGCCCATAATTCTCCATTCCAAACACAGGAGCAGATTTCTCCCTTAATACTACAAAACTCTGCTTAGTCCAAGCTGTAACTCTCAACTAAACTTTAGTGAAAGCTTGGAGAGAACAGGACGAAATTACAACTCAGAAAAGAAAATGTTAGCACCAGACAAGGGCCATAAATTCTCCTGGATACCACAAAGGATGAGACTTTACAGGGTAAGTCTTTCTGGCTCTCTCTTGCCTTATTGTCCATTCTCCTGCTGTCAGATGGCAGGGGCCAGTTTATCTCCCTCAATGGTGACGTGCTGAACCTGACTTCTACCTTAGCCTTCTCTAGATTGCTGCAGTGACAGAGGGAGAGGTTAGTTTCTATTTCCCTGCTCTTGCCTATGTCGATTCAAAATCTTAATAAACTTTAGAAATGCAAAAAATCAAGAACTAAGAAAAACTTTCAAATCAATGTGCAGAATAGTTTGGCTTGATATACTCCATAACAACTTGTAATTTGTTTTTTTTTTCCTTTTGCAAAAAAAAAAAAGCTGAATTAATATCTTCTATTAATTCAAAAAAAAACAGTTTTTGCTTAAAATAAAGATTAGAAACTACTACTTACAACCTTACAACAATTTCCCCCCCGCCCCTTTGTGGTAAAGACTGACAGCTGATCACCAAATTCATTCCCTTTGTTTTGGCCATACTTCCCGGCCTCCTTTGCACTTATGTGTGCCATATTAGCCGAAAGACTGTAAGAGTAAAACAAAGCACTTTTCGGCCATACCCACAAAAATCTTTTGTGCATCATCATTCATGCTCTTCCCTTTTGCAGTTTCAGGCAGAGGAGTATGGCAACCTTGGAAGCTACATATTGAAGGTGGCAAAGCCACAGACAGCAGCCAGCTCTCTCTTATTATGTATTGAATTGGCAAAGCCACAGACAACATCCAGGTCTGTCAGTCATCACTTGAAGGAAAACTCCTATCAGGGCAAGGGCACTGGACTATTCGGTAAAAATAGTTTTCTTGTTTTAAGATATAAAGTTTGTTTTTTTTTTTTAAATAACCTCATATTTCCTTACCTAATGCATCTCTCTTCTACCCTATTAAGTTTGAAAAAAAAATCGTTGTTTTTCAAAATATGTTTTATAGCTTTATGTTCTGGATTCTTTGGCAGAGAAGCAAGAGCAATGATGAAAGCAATAATGGCTCCAGTCCTTCCTGAATCTTCCTTTACTGGTTGTTGGAGGTTCTCTCTTTGCTGGGCTTTAGGAGAGCTGGATGAGAGAGGCAGCCCCAAAGTGTATCAGTGCTGCCAATTTACCTACTCTGTGCCTACAACACCTGGCTTAGTGTAAGCACTTACTACTCACAGGAAACGACGACAGATTATGGGTTTTAGTTCCCACATTTTTGGCCTTTGTCTTAACATCCCCACTGGACATTCTCCCCTGTAATCTCCAGTTTCTTCCTCAAATTCTGCCTCTTTCTCATGAGTTTGCTTCAGAAGATGTTTCCTTTCAGTTTTATTGCTTCTTAGTTGCTAAAAATCTGCGTTTGACAGATCTTAGGATTCTATTCAAAAGCAACATGTACCCAAAAACAAAAACAAAAACAAAAAAAAACTCCAACCCTACTTCACTGTGATACTCTTTAAAAGGAAGAAAAGTAATGCACCTTGCCCCAAATTGCATTACCTGAAATTGTATAATAAGGAACCCCATCCTTCCATTTCTGATAAAAGATGAGGATGCCCTGGTTAAGGAACAAAGATAAAGTAAAGGCACACTGGCAGGGGGTTTGGGATCACACCTTAAATGGGCAAAATGCCCAAAACTTCTAAGGCTGGAGACCTGAAAGATGCATACCACTCTGTGAACAACAATTGACACCGTTGATCCGGTTACTCTCTCAAGCTCTCAGGCTTTTCCTTATTAACCCCAAACCCTCTCAAAAGAAGTTCTTACCTGGTTGCTTTATTTGTTGACTACTTACCCACTTCTTAACTACTTAATTAACTTATGAAAATTATGTGAAGAGTCACAAATTCTGTGGAACACTGCAGTGGTTAAGAAATGGGCTTTGCAGTCCTAAAGACGTGTATTTGAATCCAGATCCTCCTATTTAACCAAGGACTAAAAATGTTGCTTGATCTCACTAAGTTGCTTTTTTTCACCACCAAAACATATATGAGAGTATTCAACTCATATGGTTATTATGACCGTTAAATGAGGTGAATGAAGGTGAAGTACTTGCTAAAATTACTGATGTGGGTAAATAATAAATGGTATTGTTAATCACTGAATCTAATCTCTCTCATCAGTCTTTTTCCCCTTGACCTATCAGAAATATTCAACAATAGTGAATTCCATGAGAATGTCCCCTTCTTTGGGCATCATTAGTATATACCTCCTCCTGAATGGGAAACACTCTTTATTGTGACATTCAATATATCCTGTCAGCCATACTTAGCTGTAGTTTTTCAATATTATTTCAAAAAAACACTCTTCATGAACTTTCACTCCACTCCAATGAAATTTGGATTAATCCTCCAGATATACATCTCAAATTCTGGATTTTTCCAACTCTTCATTCTAGTTCTTCTGTTTGCAATTACTTGCTAAGTCACCATTGCTGCATTTTCCATAATCTGAGGGGAATTCCTATACATTTTAGAAGCCTAGAGTTTCATAGAAAATATTATGATTTATTTACCATGGTCTAAAGTGATTGGATCATTACACAAATTGCTCCTTTTCTTTTTTTCTTAACTTCACAGAAACTGCCGTAACTTCTTGTCCATTAACATTTTTATTTGAGGATTATAAATATGCTTGGACTAGAACAACTGGATTTGTATTTTGTCTAAGCAACAAATATAAGAATCCTGATATGGATTGTTGTTTTTCAACAGAGGTGAGACAAATTAATCCAGCAAGTGACATTTTCTATGACATGTTTTATGCCTAGCTTGTCACTGGTAATTGAAACAGAAGGTAGAGTGGTTTTAAACCTTCCTGATAGGATATCACTTTACTGTGGTTTTTCAACTTTCGCTTCTCTTCCTGTTTCCAAACAGTTCATGGCTCAGATAAGAAGCCAAAGTTTATTTGAAAAAATAGTGTGGATTAGTTAAGGTAGCAGGAGTGACAGAACAAAGATAGAACCCACGATAGTGGAACCTGCAATTTCTAGGGGCACTTTTAATCTTCTCCTCTTAACTTAAGAACTTTGTGCACATTTCCTAAAGACAAGGACAAGTTGTTTTATGTCTCTTGTTATGTGCATTCAGGTTTTATAAAGATTGCTATGAAATTATCAACTACATGTTAATAAACCTTTTCAAAATACAACTTGCCAAGATATTCATGATCTCAAAAACTCAACAAATACAAACATTTACTAGAATATTTAATATAAATGTATAACCAGTATCTCTATTTCTGAGACTATTTCGGGTTAAATATTACTTATTTCCATGAAAACATATTAGTAGGTTTTTCATTTTTACTCTTTCCACACATTTATCTAAATGAGCATAGTGTGTGTGTGTGTGTGTGTGTGTGTGTGTGTGCACGCGATGGAATGATGGAATGAGAATAAATTCACATGAGGCTTATGTAAATTCAGGTCTTCTGACAAGCAGACTTCAATATGGAAACAAAAGAAAACACTAAAAGATGTATTAGGGAAAATGCCTATGTGATCAAATTAAAAGGGCAAGAGGAAGGTGGTGCCTGGAAAGCTATCCCACTGCAAGTAGCACTGACCTGGTGAAAGAGAGGGAAGGAAGGAAATGTGTTTGTGGCAGGCAGGGGAATCTTAGGTAGATGAAGCCCAGCACTGTTGGCTTCAGTCAGTTATGTTCTTTGATGTCAAAGTTCTGAGGGAACATTGTTATGGTAGGCACAGAACTCAAATTTAAAACCCTCTATTACAGAAGAAAAAGAAGAAAGTATACATAAACTTGTTCTTAAGTGATCAGGTTATGTGGTAGTATTCTTTCATTATTTTGACATTGTTATTTATGATGTTTGTACTTTTACTGTTGTTTATTAGAACATCCATTGATTTTTCCACTGAAAAAAAAACAGCAAAGTGCTTAACATGAATGGATCCTTTATGTCTATCTTTGAGGGCAACCAAGGAAAGGTTTGGGCAATCATCATTACAAACCACAGTAACTTCTGGAAGAAGAAGAAATTCAAAGGATAGATTGAAAGGTGTCTCCTTTAGAGAAGGAAAGTCACAAAGTTGAGCCCTTAAATTCTGCTACAAAGAAAGAAGGATAAGAACATATATAGTAAAACCTTGGTTTGTGAGCTTAATTCTTTGCAGAAATGTGCTTGTAATCCAAAGCGCTTGTATATTAAAGTGAATTTCAAGAACCATTGGCTCAACTGTGATCATGTGATTGTTGGCATCACATACTACTCATATGGCAAGACATCACTCATTTATCAAGTTAAAATTTATTAGAAATGTTTGCTTGTATTTGGAACACTCACAGAATGAGTTCCTCACAATCTTAGGTTTTACTGAATATATGTTCATCTATATATATGTACATACATATAGTACAAAAGTCTAATAAATATGTAGCTCTGATAATTCCTAAGAAAAAATTCAAGTATTTCAATTATTTACCATGTCAGATTCTTTACAACTTTAACAAAACATCAGTTGTTCACTCTTAGAGGTCTTCTGATTCACTAGACAAAGTTTGGATCTGCTTACTTTTAAAAACAGAAAGCTGCAGGGGTGCCGGGGTGGCTCAGTCGGTTAAGTGTCCGACTTCAGCTCAGGTCACGATCTCACAGTCCGTGAGTTCGAGCCCCATGTCGGGCTCTGGGCTGATGGCTCAGAGCCTGGAGCATGCTTCCGATTCTGTGTCTCCCTCTCTCTCTGCCCCTCCCCCGTTCATGCTCTGTCTCTCTCTGTCTCAAAAATAAATAAACGTTAAAAAAAATTTAAAAAAAACCAGAAAGCTACAATTTTTGTATTTGTGATTTTAAACTAAAACTTAGCAGTTAATGACAAGTGAATACATTGAAAGGATTTTTCTACATATTTCCTCTGTTAGTTTACATGAAGAATTTCCAAGAAGAGCTAAGAACTATACAGTTAGTAATATGTGGCCAATGAGAAAATGATCATAATGATATATGATTATATTTTTGCCAAATGTAGTCATCAGTTATGTCAGTAACTAAGATAAGCTGTTGTTCCTGCTAGAGGAGATGAAAGGCACTTGGAAATGCCTCACTCTCTTCTGGGTTCTTCATATCACAATGAAGACACCCATAGATACTTGGCACAGTTAGCATTAAAGCTGTTTTCCCCATATTTGCTGTTTATGATTGACCAATATCTCAATCACCATAAATATTATGTATTGATGTTGATTGGCTGTTTGTATGGCGATCTCTACCTCCTAGCATTGTCCCTGGCACCAGCTGTGTGCAGTGCTCTGAGCCACTGGTGTGACATTTTAAATGCTGCTTTATCAACTAGTATGAACTATTATTGGAGACCATGGAATGAGAAACTATGAGGAACATAAGAAAAACTAAAAATCAACAAAATTAGATTGTACAATCTTGAAAATCATGGATATTTTATTCCTGATGATTTTTCTTCATAATAGTTCCCCCTATTTTAAAAAAAAATATGTTTTTATTTTTGAGAGAGACAGAGATACAGAGTGTGGGAAGGGGAGGGGCACAGAGAGAGAGGGAGACACAGAATCTGAAGTGGGCTCCAGGCTCTGAGCTGTCAGCACAGAGCCCAACACGGGGCTCGAACTCATGGACTGTGAGATCATGACCTGAGCTGAAGTTGGACGCTTAACTGACTGAGCCACTCAGGCGCCCCAGTTCTTCCTTATTTTTTAAGTGGAATTTGTTATAATGATGGGAAGACAACAGACTAGGAGGCAAGAAGTGGGAGGAACTTGATTTTGCACTGCAGGTTTAACTTTGGGCATGATATTATTGCATTGACTTCTGTATTCATTACATTTCACCAATGGCCCCAAGATAATCCAGTACTGGGGAACAGGTTGGAAGCAACTTCTACTTTGATATACATGCATATAAATCAAGGGTGTAGCTATTGGTAATGAATAAGGTGGACACTTTATTATTTAAATTTGGGACAGGGATAAAAGAGAAAGGTAGTGATATAATCATGATCTACTACACAGATTTCCTTTCCTTTCTTTGTTAACAAAGCAGGACAATCTTAAGGGGAATTAGTTGGACATCAAGTGGAAACATTTTATGTTTTATTTTTATTTTTAAGTTTATTTATTTTGAGAGAGAGAGAGAGAGAACAGGAGCATCAGAGAGATAATGAGAGAGACAGAATCCCAAGAAGCCTCACACTGTCAGCACAGAGGCTGATGTGGGTCTCAACTCACCAACCATGAGATTGTGACCTAAACCAAAATCATGAGACAGCTGCTTAACCACTGAGCTACCCAGGTGTGTCTCAAGTGGAAACATTTTAAATGTTCACTTCAAGCGAAAGTTCAATAAATTACATTTTCTATACATAGTTAACAATGATAACTGAAATTTACTAAGACTTAGGTAGGTATCAGCATATCCCAATCACTTCACATGGATTATGTGGTTCAGAAAATACTCTATTAAAATACTCTATTATTTTGTTCATTTCAGGAGTGAGGAGTCTGAGATATGAAGTATGTCTAATGCTTGCCTAAGATCCTGCTAGCAGAAGCAAAACAATCTATCTAGAGCCTTTATGCTCAAACACTTGCTTTATTGTCTTCCTTGTTGCTACTGAGAGAAAGACCCCTACAGAGAGGGTATCTCATGGATAAACTTAGGCTATCAGTGTCTGCACAACTGACTTTTAAGATTTTTTTTTAGAGGAGGGGCGCCTGGGTGGCCCGGTGAGTTAAGGGTCTGACTTTGGCTCAGGTCGTGGTTCGTGAGTTCAAGCCCTGTCTCCGGCTCTGTGCTGACAGCTCAGATCCTGGAGCCTGCTTCAGATTCTGTGTCTTCTCTCTCTTGCCTTCCCTGATCACACTCTGTCTCTTTCTGTCTCTCAAAGATAAATAATAAAAACACTAAAAAAGATTTTTTAAAGAATTTTTTAGAGGAGATTCCTGAATTTGTTAAGAAACGATAAAAGTTGGATTTAAAGCTTTTAAGATTCTAACTTTTATAAATTTACTCCATTCAGTAACATAGTGATATTGTGGACCAAAAAAACCAAAACAACAATAACAACAACAAAAAAAAACCACGCGTTTGGTTTAAAGTAAAAGTACAAAGTACACACTTGTTTTATCAATGCCATTAAGAAGTCTTAGTCAGATTTTTTGGAACATGTAAAAGTCTTTGGCTACATAGCTATTAAATGGCCCAAATCCAGCAAACTGACAACACCAAAAGCTGCCCAGGATGCGGAGCAACAAGAGCTCTCATTCATTGCTGGTGGGAATGCAAAATAGCATGACACTTTAGAGAACAGTTTGGTGGTTTCTTACTAAACGAAACATGCTCTTAACAAATGATCCAGCAATTACACCCCTTGGAATTTACCCAAAGTAGTTGGAAACTTATATCCACACAAAAGCCTGCATGTGGATGTTTACAGCATCTTTATTCATGATTGCCAAAACCTGGAAGCAACCAAGATGTCCTTCAATATGTGAAAGGATAAATAAACTGCGGTGCATCAGAAAATGAATTTTTACTTAGCACTAAGAAGAAATGAGCTATCAAGCCATGCAAAGACGTGGAGGAAACTTAAATGTACATAACTAAAGGAAAAGCCAACCTAAAAAGGCTACAAACTGTATGATTCCAATTATATGACATTCTCAAAAAGGCAAAACTATGGAAGCAGTAATAAGATCACTGGTTTCTAGGGACTGAGGTAGGGAGAATGAATCGGTAGAGCACGGAGGATTTTCAGGGCAGTGAAAATACACTGTATGACACTTTAGTGAGGGACACAAGTCATTGTACATCCGTGTGTACCTACAGCATGCACAATACCAGGTGCGAACTCTAATGTAAACTTTGGACTTGGGATTATGATGGGTCAGTGTCCGTTCATCAATTGTAACAAAGGTATCACTCTCATAGGAGACGCTGATAATGAGGAAAGATATGCATGTGTAGGGGCAGGAGGAATATGAGAAACCTCTGTACCTTCCTTTCAGTTGTACTATACATCTAAAAGTGCTGTTAAAAAAATCTTTAAAAAGCAGTTGGAAACACTTGCTTTCATGTACTACAGAGGAAGAGCAATTTCTCTTGTCCCCCTTCTGTTTTGCAGAATCTCGATTTGTCGCTCAGCTTTTTCCTAATTACTACAATTCCTCGCCCTGTCAGAATCAGTTTCTCACTCTACACCCATCACATATACACTAGTCTCATTCTTCCTTCCTACCCTGCTATAATGCCAGTTAATTAGAATGTGGATCTGATGTGCTAAAAGAAGAGCAGAGAGAGAGAAGAGAGACAGGAGGAGGAAAAAAGAAAAAAGAAAGAAATATATCACTATTCTGGTATACTGCAGCTACCTGCTACCAGTTCAGAGCTTTGAGATAAAATGAATATGCAAAGGACTTGACTTGTATTCCTCCATCTCTTATTGTTAATAAATCTCTTCATTCATTTTCTCTAACTGCAGTCCTTGATAACCTCGAGCAGCAACACTGAGGATAGTAACAGAAGAGATAAGAGGGAAGACCTCTTCCAACCACTGCTCCTTAATTTCCCTGGATACCCATTATGTTCCTTACCATTCCTTTTAATATTTTTTTTCCTTTAGATTCTTAATGTGTTAAATAGAAACTTATAAAGTTGTCAGATATCCTAACAATCATATTTTTAAATAACTAAATATATTTATAATTATATATGTATATATATGCACATATATACATATGTATATATGTGCATATATATACATATGTATATGTGTGTATATATGCATATATACATACGTACATTATATGTACGTATATGCATATATACACACACATATATGTGTATATTTGTATATATATGTATATTTGTATATATATATGTATATATATAATTATGAGCAGGATATTAAATACAACCAGTTTCTGAGTTAAGAAGAGATTGCAGCTAAATCATACACATACACACACACACACACACACACACACACACACACACTCACACTATTTTTCTGGTATGGCTGTATCTTATTTATGTGGTGTAATCTAGTCCAGTATCTTGCATCTAAGGTCCTTTGAACCTGATATCATGGTAGGAAAATGGAGGATGAATTTGAAGATAAACAAAAAAACATCACTGGTATTATACCTATATTACTTAAAACAGCTCATCTACAACTGATAAGAAATCACAATTTGAAAGTTGTTTGTGTTTATATCTCTCCTTGTCTTTCACTTGTTCTTTAAAAAAAAGTGTAGGAAAGTTAAGGGGAAAGTTACAGAATATACTATATAAGGATTATGCGGTCAGATTTCATAAGTAGAAATTCTTACTGAACATGAGAAACAATATCCACAAGGAATAACCCATCTCCCACTAGAAGACATTCCCCCCACTCCCCACAAAAAACTACAAGATGGGTCCTGCTCTCACTTTAAGAAAGAACCTAGTCATTTGGTTAGGAAATTTCCACACATTTGGCAAGAAATAGGAATAAGATACAAATGAAGGTTTGTTCTCAAGTAAATTACTAGTGAATGGTGGATTATTTTGCTGAGTGAAAATTTTCTCTGTAAGACTTGATTCTCAGAGAAATAACCCAGGTTAGGTTAAAGATACCAAAGTAGAAGTGTTTTAAAGGATTATATACTGTTTGAAGTGGGAAGAAATATAGCCATCAATTTATACTTGACAGGTAAGAAAACTGACCTCCAAATACATTCATTAATTTATCCATGTATTAATTTCTAATTATTACAAATCTGAACGCCTAAAAGATAATACATCTGACTTCATAAAAATTAAAAGCTCTGCAGCACATAAATGAAAAATCATAATGAAAGTTAAAAGACAAATGACAACTAAGACAAATATTAGCAACTTAACAAAAAAAAAGGAATGCTTTCCTTTTACAGAAATAAGTGGTTCAAATTAATTACAGAAAGATGAACAACCCTATGGAAATGAAGCAGAGAACATGGACATACAGCTAACATGAAAATGCCCAATTAACTTATGAAAAACTATTCACTTACTAAAAACAAGTACCCCTGCTAACCTATAAAATGGAAAACGCTTAAATGTTGGATAGCACCATAGTTAAGTGATTGTGAGGAAGCACAATGAGTGGCGTACTAGAGACAGGTTTCCCAGCTCAGGAGAGCTGATTTGTTCATTTCTGCACAACTCTAATTTCAGTAACATTGTTCAGGTAGTTAGTATGAAACTGGTGTTGGCTGGAGAATTTTTGTTGCGGAGTTTGTCAATCACTATCAATAAAGATAGTTTTGTGGTTTTGGTTTTTTTGCTTGTTTTTGTTTTTGTTTTTTTAAGCCAGAGACCCACTCGTTAAGCATTCATCAGCATACCACTATGTATACTCACTATTTAGTATGAGAATTTAACTCTCTGAGGAACTTGCGGTTGCAGCTACAGCAGAGTTCTAGATGACCCGCTCCTGTTCCTGACTCAGCTCCGTTCCCTTTCTGCGAAGAACAAGTTCATCAGGAAACCACCACTCAGCCACAGCTTTTCAAGACTCCGGGAAGACACCCATGGAACCATAGGTGCCGATTCATCAAATGAGAATTAATCTACCTAGCAGCAACATAAAGCCTTTCGAAAGAGTATGTGCTGACTTGATCAGAGGCACAAAGGAAAAACATCTCAAAGTGAAAGGACAGGCCGATGCCCACGGTGACTCTGAGAATCACTACAAGAAAACCCTGTAGTGACGGTTCTAAGACCTGGGATCTTTCTCAAATGAGGATCCATATGCGACGCACTGATTCGCACAGTCCTTCTGAGACCTTAAGCAGATTGTTTCCATCAGTACTGAGCCAGGAGTCAACACTGAAGTCACCAATACAGATGTTTAAATCAACCTTTTTAATAAATCGATTATCAGTTGTAAATAAATAAATAAATAATTTAGTTGATACAACTTTCCTACCAGAATGCTATATATAAATATATAACCAACATTTTAATGTATGTATATATGTATATATATATATATATATATATATATATATATAGACTCAGCAATTTCACTTTTATTAGTCTATCCTTAAATGTATTTAGACAGGTGTGTAAATGACTATGAAAAAAAGATGGGCATGGTGTCACTTTTTTAAAAAAAAGAAAAACAAATGGAAACACTCTAAATATCCAATGATAAAAACTGACACAAAAAAACTATGGACATCTAGACAAAGGGAAATTTTTGCATTCATTTGAAAACAAAAAAGAAGTCCCACATATAATGATACGTAAATATCATATACCAAACATTATTTGAAATGAGAAAAGAAGGCAGGTCACCAAATAGTAGACATAGTATGATATCTTTGTGTTAATAAAATTGTATAGCCAAAAACAAACAAAGAAACAAATACATAAATAACATCTGAAAGGTTAAAAAATGTTAATTAACACTATTTGCCTTTAGAGAGTGGTACAGTATGATACATCAGGAGAAAATATATACATATATAGATACACCTACAGACGCACACATATTTTCTGTTCTTCTAATACACAGAATCTTATATGCACACACATATATGATACATACAATTTTATACATACATATTATATATACAATATTCTTTATGAATTATCCTGATTTAAATGTTTAGTTTCATCAATCATCATTTTTAAAGGGGAAATATTGCTTTGAATAAGATTAATAATTAAGTAAAATGATGACCTAGACTTTGAGTAAAGTATTATTTTTGTGTCTGTTCGCTTTAGTCTAATTGCTTAGTAGGTGCTAGAGTGTTGAGGCCATCCTGACAAAAGAGTTTTCTCTGAAAGCAGAGACACTATTACTCTCAATCAATCTGAGAAAAGAAATATAAAACACTTAGAAATCTCAGAAGGCTAGCCTTATGTGGGATGTGGAGAGGTTTATTTTCTTCTTTAAAAGAGACTTCATGATGGAGTGGATGTGTGGTTTATTGAACTTGTCATGAGTACACGGCTGAAATTAAGCTTGTATATGTATGTTTTGCTAGGGGCAGTATAAGTAATTACAGTATTTTGGAAAATTAGTTGGCAATATTCACTAAGTGCAAAATAAGTTTTAGTACTCATTGACCCAGGACTTCTATTTCTAGTATGTTCATTCTAATAAATAATCTGAAACAAGGAACAAGCTAATGGCACCAAGATGTCCAATCATAGCATTATCTATTTTAATGAAAAGTTGAACAGAGTTTAACTGTCCAGCAATCAAGAAATTCTAAACAAAATGAAGCATTTACATTCAATGGAACAAAATGCAGTAATTAGAACTCCTCAGTACAATAGTAACATGCTTCTCGATAATTTTATATGTTTCAGTACATCTTCTAACTCATGAAAGTGAACAAATCTGACCCTTATGCAGTGTTTCCTACTCCAGAAAATAGCACCATAATCCACAAACATACACAAATTTGGTGTCATTCTTTCACCTCTCCCTGTAAGCCACTCCTATATTCAATGCACTGCTGCATTGGTTAGTGTTATCTACTAAATATTTCTCAAACCCACATCCTTTTTTTCCCCTGTATCTACTACTAACATACTCACAAACATCACTTCTCATTTGGACTACTGTGACAGCATCCAAAACTGGTCTTTTAACATCTTAGCTCGTATAATTCTGATCTTCATATGTAGCCGAAAGATCTTTTCAAAACAAAAATCTGACAAAATTTTGCTGCCTTCTCTTTGTTCTTTGGATTTAAACAAAGAAACAAATAACTATACATATCACAATCATCATATTCTCTGCCACTAGGAGTTTTCCTGAGTTTATTTGTTTTAATTTTGTTATAGATGTAGAATTTAGTGATTCCACACTTAAATACAATCATCACCGCTGCTCATCACAAGTCCCTACTTTTTGACCATCAGCTATTTAACCCATTCCCCTGCCACCTCCCTTCCGGTAACCATCAGTTTGTTCTCTACAGTTAAGACTGTTTCTTGGTTTTCCTCTCTTCTCTCCCCCCATGTTCATCTCTTTTGTTTCCTAAATTCCACATGAGTGAAATCATATGGTATTTCTCTTTCTCTGACTTATTTTGCTTAGCATAATACTTTCTAGCTCTATCCATGTCAATGCACAGGCAAGACTTCATTCTATATCTAGTCTATATCATCTATATCTATATCTAATCTATATTTATCTATATCTATATCTATAGATAGACAGATGGATATAGATAGATAGATACATGGATAAAGAAGAAGTGGTATATATTTATACACATACCCACACACCACCTCTTCTTTATCCATTCACCAGTCAGTGGACATTTGAGCTCCTTCCACAACTTGGCTATTGTTGATAATGCTGCTATAAATCAGGGTGCATGTATCCCTTCGATTTAGAATTTCTGGATTCTGTGGGTAAATACCTAGTAATGCAATTGCTGAATCATAGGGTAGTTCTATTTTTAACTTTTTGGGCAACTTCCATACTGTTTTCCAGATTACTGCATCAGTTTGTTTTCCCACCAATAGTGCAAGAGGGCTCCCCTTTCTCACATCCTCTTCAACATCTGTTTTTTACTATGTTGTTAATTTTAGCCATTCTGACTGGTGTGAGATAATACGTCACTGTAGTTTTGATTTGCATTTCCCTGATGATGAGTGACACTGAGCATCTTTTCATGTGTCCATTGGTCATCTGTATGTTTTCTTTGAAAAAATGTCTATAAATATGTCTTCTGCCCATTTATTTACTGGATTATTTGTTTTTTGGTTATTGCGTTTGAGAAGTTCTCTATAAACTTTGGATACCAACACTTCCTCAGATATGTCTATGGAAATATCTTCTCCTGTTCCATAGGTTGCCTTTTAGTTTTCTTAATTGTTTGCTTCATGTCTAGAAATGTTTTCTTTTGATGAAGTCCCAATAGTTTATTTTGCTTTTGTTTCCCTTGCCTCAGGAGACATACCTGTAAGAAGTTGCTATGACTGATGTCAAAGAGGTTACTGCCTGTATTCTCTTCTAGGATTTTGATGGTTTCCTATCTCACATTTAGGGATTTCATCCATTTTGAGTTTATTTTTATGTATGGTGTAAGGAAATGGTCCAGCTTCCTTCTTTTGCACGTCACTCCAGTTTTCCCACTACCATTTGTTGAAGAGACTGTCTTTTTTTTCCATTGGATATTATTTCCTGTTTTGTTGAAGATTAATTGATCATATAGTTGTGGGTTTATTTCTGGGTTTTCTATTCTGTTCCATTCATCTGTGTGTCTATTTTTGTGCCAGTACCATACTGCCTTGATCACTACATATTTGTAATAGAACTTGAATTCTGGAATTATGGTGCCTCCCGTTTGCTTTTCTTTTACAAGATGGCTTTGTCTACTAGGGGTCTTCTGTAGTTTCATACGAATTTAGGATTGTTTTTCTAGGTCTGAAAAATGCTGATGGTATTTTTATAGAGATTGCATTAAATATATAGATTACTTAGGGTAATATAGGCATTTTAACAGTATGTGTTCTCCAAATGCATGAGCATGGAATGTCTTTCCATTTATTTGTGTCCTCTTGAATTTCTTTTATCAGCAATCTATAGGTTTCAGAGTATAGATCTTCTACCTCTTAGTTTATTCCTAGATATCTTATGATTTCTTGTGCAATTGCAAATGGGATTGATTCCTTGATTTATCTTTCTATTTCTTCATTATAGGTGTATAGAAATGCAACAGATTTCTGTATCCTGATTTTGTATCCTGAGACATTACTGAATTCATTTATCAGTTCTAGCAATTTTTTTTTTTTTTTGGTTGAGTCTTCCAGGTTTTCTACATAGAGTAATGTCATCTGCAAGTAGTGAAAGTTTCACTTCTTCCTTGCCAATCTGTATGCCTTTATTTCTTTGTGTTGACTGATTGCTGCGTCTAGGTCTTCGAGTATTGTGTTGAATAAAAGTGGTGAGACTGTACAGCCTTGTTGTTTTCCTGACCATAGAGGAAAATTTCTCAGTTTTGTTCCTATTGGTAATGATATTAAGTGTGGATTTTTCATATACGGTTTTTATGATATTGGAGGTATGTTCCCTCTATCCCTACTTCGTTGACAGTTTTTATCATGAATGGATGTTGTATTTTGTCAAATTTTTTTTGCATTTATGGAGAGGATAATATTGTTCTCTTCTTTTATTAATGTGCTAGATCATGTTGATTGATTTATGAATATTGAACCACCCTTGCAGCACAAGAATAAATCCTAGTTGCTTGTGATGAATGATGTTTTTAATGTAGTTTTAGATTCAATTTGGTAGTATTTTGTTGACAATTTCTGCATCCAAGTTCATCAGGGATATTGGCCTATAGTTCCTTTTAGTGAAGTCCTTTTCTGCTTTTTGGTATCAGGGTAATGCTGGCCTCATAGAATGAATTTGGCACTTTTCTTCCATTTCCATTTTTTGGAATAGTTTGAGAAGAATAGGTATTAACTTTTCGTTAAATGTTTAGTAGAATTCTCCTGTGAAGCCATCTGACCCTTGGCCTTTGTTGGGTGATTTTTGATTATTGGTTCAATTTCTTTGATGGTTTTAGGTCTGTTTAAGTTTTCTATTTCTACCTATTTCACTTTCAGTAGTTTATATATATATAGTTTCTGGTAATTTACCCATTTTTTTTCCAGGTTGCCCAATTTGTTGGCACATAGTTTTCATAGTTTTCTCTTATAATTGTTTGTACTACTGTGGTGTTTGTTGATATTTATCCTCTCTTATTTGTGATTTTATTTTTTTTCCTTTTTCATTTCTTTTTGATAGATCTGGCTAGCGGTTTATCAATTTTAATATTATTTTCAAAGAACCACCTCGTGGTTTCTTTGATCTGTTCTACTGTTTTTGTTGTTGTTGTTGTTGCTTGTTTCTACATCATTTATTTCTGCTCTAATCTTTATTATTTCCTTCCTTCTTATGTCTTTAGGCTTTGTTTGTTGTTCTTTTCCTAGCTCATTTAGGTATAAGGTTAGGTTATTTATTTGAAATTTTTCTTGCTTCTTGTGGCAGATCTGTATTGCTATATACTTCTCTCTTAGGCACACTTTTGCTGCATCTGAAAGGTTTTGGATTATCATTGTCTCATTTTCATTTGTTTCCATGTATTTTTTAAAAGTTTTTTTCTTTTATTTCCTGGTTGACCCATTCCTCATTCAGTAGCATGTTATTTAAACTCCATGTATTTGTGATCTTTCAAAATTTTTCTTGTGGTTGTTCATAGAATTGTGGTCAGAAAATATGCATGTATGATCTCAGTCTTTTTGTACTTGTTGAGGCCTGATTTGTGTTCTACTATGTGATCTATTCTGGAGAATGTCCCATGTGCACTTGAAAAGAATGTGTATTCTGCTACTTTCAGATGGAATGTTTTGAATATATCAGTTCAGTCCATCTGGTCTAGTGTGTCATTCAAAGCCATTGTTTCCTTCTTGATCTTCTATTTAGATTATTTGTCCATTGATGTATTTGTTTTGTTACAGTCCCCTACTATTATTATATTATTAACATTAAGTATTTTAATATCTGTTATTGTTTTATATATTTGGATGCCTCCATGTTGGATGCATAAATATTTATAATTGCTGGATCTTTTTGTTAGATTGTCTCCTTTATGATGATATAGTGACCTTATTCATTTCCTGTTACAGTCTTTGGTTTAAAAACCAGTTTGTCTGATATAAATATTGTTATTCTGGCTTTCTTTTGATGTCCATTCCCATGGCAAATCTTCCTCTATTCCCTCACTTTTGATCTGTGCAGTGAGAGTCCATAAGAGGTGTGTGTTTGGGGGATAGGTGAAAATAGAAGAGACACCATATGTCCATTAGTGCTGTTAAATTCTTAACTGAGACATTCATTTCAGTAGTAATATCAGATGTGTGATATATGACCAAAAAATACCACAAATAGCCAAAGTTATGTTGAAAAAGAAAACCAAAGTCGGAGGCATCACAGTCCCGGACTTTAGCCTCTACTACAAGGCTGTAATCATCAAAACAGTATGGTACTGGCACAAGAACAGATACATAGACCAATGTAATAGAATAGAGAACCCAGAGTTGGACCCACAAATGTATGGCCAACTAGTCTGTGACAAACCAGGAAAGAGCATTCAATGGAAAAAAAGTCTCTTCAATAAATAGTGCTGGGAGAACTGGACTACATGCAGAAGAATGAAACTAGATCACTTTCTTACACCATGCACAAAAATAAACTCAAAATAGATGGAAGAACTAAATGTGAGACAGGAAACCATCAAAATCCTACAGGATAAAGCAGACAACAACCTCTTTGACCTCAGCCACAGCAACTTCTTACTTAACACATCTCCAGAGGCAAGGAAAATAAAAGCAAAACTGAAATATTGGGACCTCTCCAGACAAAAAACTTCTGGACTGCAAAGGAAACAATCAACAAAACTAAAAGGCAACCAGTGGAATGGAAGAAGATACTTGCAAATGACATATCAGAAAAAAGGTTAGTACCCAAAATCTATACAGAACTTACCAAACTCAGCAACCAAAAAACAATCCAGTGAAGAAATGGGCAGAAGACACAAATAGACACTTTTCTAAAGAAGACACCAAGATGGCAAACAGACACTTGAAAAGATGGTCAACATCACTCATCAAAATGGAAATACAAATCAAAACCACAGAGATACCACTTCACACCAGTCAAAGTGGCTAAAATTAACAACTCAGGCAACAATAGATTTTGGTAAGAATGTGGAGAAATGAGAACACTCTTGCACTGTTGGTGGGAATGCAAACTGGTGCAGCCACTCTGGAAAAGTATGTTGGTTCCTCAAAAAACTAAAAATAAAACTACCCTAAGACCCAGCAATAGTACTACTAGGAATTTACCGAAATAATACAGGAGTGCTGATTCATAGGGGCACATGTACCCCAATGTTTATAGCAGCACTTTCAACAATAGCCAAATTATGGAAAGAGCTGAAATGTCCATCAACTGATGAATGGACAAAGATGTGGTTTATATACACAATGGAATACTACTTGGCAATGAGAAAGAATGAAATCCTTCCATTTGCAACAACGTGGATGGAACTGGAGGGTATTATGCTGAGTGAAATAAGTCAGTCAGAGAAGGACAGATATTTTATGTTTTCACGTGTTTGGAACTTGAGAAGCTTAACAGAAGACCATGGGGGAAGGGAAGGGGAAAAATAGTTTCAAACAGAGAGGGAGATAAACCCTAAGAGACTCTTAAATACAGAGAACTGAGAGTTGATGGAGGGTTGGGGAGGGGGGGAAATGGGTGATGGGCATTGAGAAGGGCATTTGTTGGGATGAGCAGTGGGTGTTGTATGTAAGTGATGAACCATGGGACTCTAGACCCGAAATCAAGAGCACACTGTATATGCACTGTATGTTAGCTAACTTGACAACAAATTATATATATAAGCAAATACAAATAAAATAAAATAAATAACTATAAATAGATAAATAAATTTTAAGAGAGTGAAATTGAGTGTGTGGGTGTGTGTATATGTCTATTTAAAATACCTATATGTGTTCACATTAAATGTTAGAACATTTTCATTTCATTGATGATAGAAACATAAATTGTTCTAAAAGTTACAAAGTATTCACAACATATTCCCAAATTTCCAATTTATTTAAAAGAAATTTATATTCGTGATTAAGCATGAAAATATCTTTATGAAAAAATCACCCTATTTGAAATAGTTTCCCTGGTATATAGTCTAGAGGGTTTTATTCCCTTTTTAATACTATTTCCTATTACTGCAAGATTTTATCGTGCAAATTTATCACTTTTTTCATTTTTAATTAATGATATTTTATTGTTGCTTCTGGAAACATTTTAGGCAAGGAGAGGATTTAATAATTAAAAAATGAACAAATATTACTAGGAAAAATGTGCCAGTGAGAGAAGGATTTTCAGTTTCAGTGTGCAGAATGAGAGCTGTCTGAATCACATTGTATTCAGGGAGATATGCTGAGAAAGGATTCACCAAGCAATATTAATGTTTTACTCAGCCTTTGGGTCATTTTTCAGCAAAAAAGGATAATCATCAAAGGTGAATGCTGTGGTATGCATGGTAAACACAAAAAGAGTGTTATCATGTGTCAAAGCAACAAGAGACTGATGAAGTTAAACAGGTAGAGGCTCTTGCTACAGAGGAGAGAGGACAGAGGACGGCTACCTTTTAAACTCAATTCTCCTGAAACAAAGAGAGATATTTTAAGAACTGAAAAGAGGGTGAGAAAGAGGGGGAACATAGGCCATTTGTAGTTACCAATTTGCCTACACAAAGGAAAAGTAAACTTTCTCATATCTTTATGAAAGGAGATCATTTTAAAATTTAGAGCAAGGCACCCCCTGATGCCAGGCTCCTACTCTCCCTCAGAGACCGAGGGCCTGTCTTCCTTAATGATTACATTTCAAGGGAATGGCCTCTGATCCTTAAGACAATCCTGGATAATAAATCTGGCAAAAGGCTTTAAAATTATTTTTTATATCTGAAAAGGGCAGAGGAAGAATTCACAATGACAACTTTTCTAAAGTAAATGATCTAAAGAAAGGGAGGTTAGGGCATAGATAAAATCTGGAAGAAGTCTGTCTAAAGTTTAGTCAACCTGAAAGAAATATTAGCACCATCTTGGTCACAAGACCTTTTTCTTAATACCTTGTTTTACAATGGTCATATAAGTTATTTATCGTTTTAAGATTCATGCTTACAAGGGAAGCAAAGTTTCAGAGAGCTTGGCATTAGCCCATGATTATACAGCTAGTTCAACTGAAAATTCAAGATGTTCTTACTTTACATGAGTGTTTTCACCTCTACCTTGTGTCAAATTCTTGACTGAGTGAGATATCACTTTATCTCTTTGGAAGAACATGCTTTTTTTCTTAATTTTACCTGTTTCAAAATCGTGTTCACCTTCCAGGGGAAAGAAGTGTGGAACTGACTGCTGTATTTATTTTTATCTCTATTAAATACAGCTGTCTGGAACCAGCATAGCACAATATAAAGTGTCCTAACTAAATGGCACAGCATTTACACTTGAGTATTTTGAGCCCAGAAGATATTATGATATAACTGATCTTCCCTTTTGCCCCCAAATCAGGGATAGGCTGTCTGTTCTTAAGAAGAACTTCCTTTAGAGCCTGACACCCAAACGAATCAGCAAAAGGGTCTTAAGAGTTCTTGACAGCTCTCTGTCAAGTACTCAGACCAACAGAGCATAGCTCTGTGGATCTGACAGGATGAGAGGACAAGCTGCTTGCTATGTTAAAGCAAGCATAAAAATAATGAGCAAAGAAAGTTCATAGACACCATTATGATAGTTGGAGCTAAATAATATATGACATTAATGGCTTGAACTTAACACAGCTTCTTATTAAAATCTCTTCTTCCCTTGAGGGATCAGGAAACACAATAAATTACAAGTCTTTGGTACATGAAGCATTGTAGACAGACGGGTTACTTTTACTTATAACTTGTAAATGAATAAAATTCTATCAAAAATCTAATGAGCTTTACCCGTCCAGATAGTTGGAAACTGAGTAATTTTTAACTTAGTTTTATAACTTTGCAATTTAAGAACACTCTGTTTTTGAATGTGTAACTTTTTGTGAAATATAGCTTTGAATAATTATCTTCCTTCAGAAGCATATCACGTGATTTCACAGATAAGCAACAATTGGGATGTGAAGCAGGTCATTATAAACTAAACATTTTTAACTCTTCAGACCCAGGAAGCATCCCAGCACAGTCTACCTAATGAATAGGGTAACAATATCTAAATAAGGATTTATATTATGGCAACATTTTACACTTAAACTTCTTATGTATTCAAAGTAATTAACAAAATGTCTGGTTAACAAACGGAAATTCAAAAATGTATTATTAATGAATAAAAGGAGGAAATAAAAAAGAAATTTCATGTCTTCAACAAATATTTGTTGAATACCCACTGTATATATTATATTCTAAGCACTTTGCCTCCTTAGGAAATAAAACTGGCAAAGAGTCAATGCTATATTATATATTTGGACATAGATATCAAAACTGTCAACAAAATGATGTTTCTGAGGTTTTAGTATGAATTGCATGGTTTTGTGGAAATTTTATTTTGTTACCTGTGGGAATGGACATCATTAGTTTATTGAGCTACTAGAATATGTAGTATTTATAAAAAGTATGACTTTTACATGAAAATGAAAGAGAATGATAAAGGAATTCCTGTTATGTAAATATGGCTACAAAATTGAAAGACATTAAATACATTAATAAGCTTCCCAGTTGCTAGTGGAATTAAAGCAACAGAACTCTAACAATAGCTTAGGTAGGGTTTGGAATACAAATTAAAAGTATTTTATGTCTTTTTTCATTTTATAAAACTTTTAATCAAAGAAAAAATTTGAACATAGAAACTTTTTCTTACTTTCTTCAGATCATTATCCACTTCTGCTTAGTTTGATCGTTATATGCAGATTTATTTGAATGTTCTTTTTCAGTTCTAACTAGATGGCCTGTTCCTATGTAAGCATAAAGGTAATTAGAGTAAAACTCATTAAAAAAGGTCTATAGTAAGTGAAAAACTGTATATAAAATAATTCATAATTTACAAAAATATAAAAACAATTATGTACTAATATCAAAATAAGGTATTCCTGGGTCACTAGGGTGGCTCAGTTAGTTGAGCAACTGACGCTTCATTTCAGATCAGGCCATGACATAATTGTCATGGGATGGAGCCCCACATCAGGCTCCATGCTGAGCATGAAACCTGCTTAAGACTCCTTCTCTGTCTCCCTCTGTCCCTCTCTCCCACTTGTGACCTCTCTCTAAGAAATACAAATAAAAAAATAGAAAAAAAAAGTATTGTTTATCCAAGCTCTTTACTTCACATCTCAATAAAACATTAATATACAAATATTATAAATATAAAAACAATTGAGTCACTGAATTCAAACTCAGCTTAGAATTTTTCAATCCAAAGACTACATAAGTATGAACCTGATGGTAAATTTTCATGTAAAATTCTAAATAAATCCTAGAGAATAATCTCTGAGTACAACTTTGACAGAAAATAAAATAAAACTGGTTTAGCACAAGGTTTTAGATGTGTGATCCAAAGAGTGCTTTTACATTATTTTATTTCCCCTTTATCCCATATAACCCCTAAAATTATCACTTTATCATACTTCAATTACTCTTGAAACTTTCTTAAAATCATGAGTTTTCTAGTCAGACAAATCTAGGCTCGTATCACAATTATAGCTCTTACTGGTTGGGTAAACAAGGCCAAACAATTTACATTTGCTACTTAGAATATTTCTCATTTATAAAGTACAGATTACATAGAAGTTAGAGATTTTCATTGGAATTATACAGATAAGGTCCTTAATATAGTTTCTGGCAGTTAAAAATGAGTCAAGGAAAGGTAACTATTATAAAAATTATTTCTATGATTCTTGTCAGTATTATCAGACACTTTCCCATATCTTTATCAGAATCAATCAGCACCTGAATATTCAAGTAAAATTGATATTTTTCTGTCAGGAAAAAAAATGTTTCTCACTGGAGGTTCTCAATAGATTACTATTAAATGTTATTCAGCAGACAAAACGTTAAAGAAAGCTCAAATATTTTAATTCTGCTAATGAAGGCAGCTTTTTTAAGGGAGGGTGGTGAAATATGCATAAGCAAAAGTAAACAAAAGACATATGATAGGAAAATCTCAGAGGAATGAAAAGGCAGAGCCACTAAAAAAGTAGTGATGGCTGCCTGAAACCATAGAATACCTAGATATGATGTCCTTTTCTAAAAGAATATTTCCCTAGATATCTCTTGTTGTGATGTTATTGGGCCAGCCTAGTTACTAGTCCTCTCAAACTATATTTTTAAATGTCTACTTTACACACAATGTGGTAAAGGAAAGATTTACTTAAAAAATAAGAGTCAAATAAACCGTGAGGTCCTAAGGAGATTCTTAAGTAAATTTTATCAGCTTAAAAATGTAGATAGCTTTCTCCATGGATTTTTTTTTTACCTAATATGTTACTCTTTCTTTCCAGACTGTATCTTATCAATTTGTTCTTCAATTGATTACTTGAAATATGAGGTTTTTTTATTGTGCAGAAATCATCACTTGAAATCATATTTATGTACCAAAAATAATATCAGCTGCTACTTACAATACATACTATTACACTGTTAAGTGAGTCACAGAAAGCATCTATTTTTATTTCTAATAACTCAATAAAATAGATATTTTTACTTCCACTTAACAAAGGATCTGAGACTTAGATAGGTTAAATTCCTGTCCAATATCCCACAAGTATTGTGGTAGACTACAAATCACAGAATTTAATTAGAAGAGTATTTGTTTTATATATAGGCTTCATTAATGTTTATTTAAAAATGAATTTAAAGAATGAGTGCCAATCTCATGTTTTACTGCGATATTTGATTCTTTAATATAGTTTGGTTATTGATTCTTTCTGCCAAAGATGTGAAACTGGAAACTGCCTCATGTCTCAGCCCATAATTTCACTCTGATGTCACAAATGCACATATATGAGTTGCATATATATGAGTAGGTTCTGTGAAATTTTCCTAGAAGTCATGAAGTTTATTCCAATACATTTACAATTCAGTATGTTAGTCTTGAAAACTTTATGGACATGAGGTCTTGCTAAATTTATATAACTACAATACAGTAAAATTAAAATAGTCATATGTTAAAAAAGTCATTGTCTACAGGAGTGTAAATCTAATACAGTAAGAAATGACTAACAGGTGTTCTCAATTTTATATTAATTGCTAGACTTCAGAATCTCAGGAATGAACGGGATCTTAGAGGACAGATATTTCAGTATCTAATATAATGTAACAATCTTTCTAAAATACTCCTGACAGGTGTCCAGTTAAACTTTGATTGAATACTTCCAAGGACAAGGAACATGCCACTTTGTGAGGCATCCTATTCCATTTAAAATGATATTAGCTACTGTCCTTAGTTTTTCATAAGCCTCAGTTCATTCTAGATTTTATGGCCATAATTATAAGTACTATAAATTACTTCTGCAGGTTCAAGTATAATAGCCTACTCTATTGATTTAACCCCATCCTTACTGATTTTAAGTTTAATTTAGGTAATGCCTAATAGAGAACTCTAATATTTTGACCTAATATACCTGCCCCACGTCTGTCTAAAATATGCAAGTATGACTTAGTGGCTTACAGTACTTGAATGAGAATTGTGCAGTCAATATCTAAAGAATATAAACCACAGAAATAAAACATGCAAATTTTTTAATGTGGTTGCAAATAATGAAGTGGTCTGAATATCTATCAACAGGTAATGATTGACTGAATTATAGTGCACCCATAATATGCAATAATGGAATAAAGATATGAGTTTCTTCTATCTATTTATAGCAAATACAAGATACAGCTCCTTAAGGTTATGCAAGTTGTAGAATGTTGTGTGCATTATGACAACTTTTTTTGACTTTTTATTGTAGTGAAATATACATAACATAAAATATATTATTTTAACCACTGATAGGTACAATTCAGGGGCATTAAATACACTTATAATGTTGTGTAACCATCACTGCATTGTTAAGGAAAATAGAAAAAAAAGTTACAGATGTTTTCTTGCATTTGAAAGTTAAAATCTTAAACAGGATGATGTAGTTTAACATTTTCCTAGAATACAGGATATAAGAGAGAAAATGCAGGAAAAATTGAAATGAAAATTGATGTAGAAATTCTTATTCACATAGGAAAAATACATAGAAATGTCTCTTTGTTGAAGATAGAGCCAAGTTCACATGCGCGCACACACACACACACACACACAAGCCTGGAATGATGAACAAAATGAATGAAGAGTGATATCTAAAATAATTATGGTGACATTTCAGAACTCTAAAAGGGTAAACATAGCATCCCTAGAATATAAGCTTCACAATGGCTAATATTTTCTTTTTATTGTTCAATTTTCTTTCTCTAGTTTATTTTTTTTTAATGTTTGTTTATTTATTTTGACAGAGAGAGGATAGTGAGCAGGAGAGGGGCAGAGAGAGAAGGAGACAAAGAATCCCAAACAGGCTCCATGTTGTCAGCACAGAGCCTGATGCAAGGCTTGGACTGACAAAGAGTGAGATGGTGACCTGAGCTGAAATCAAGAGTTACATGCTTAACCAACTGAGCCACTCTGGCGCCCTTCTTCCTCCAGTTTAAAGAAGAGTACCTATTTTATCTACAAGTGCTTATTAATAACATTTGTTTAATAAATTAAGGAAATAAAATGAGTGCCAATCTCACACAGTTATATTTTGATTTTTGATACTTTCCTTATTGTTTCTGCCAAAGACATGGTGTTGGAGGGTGAGTGACATAACTGAAACTGTTAACAATAAAAGAAAAAGAATATATAGATTGAACATTTCTGGAACTTTTCTGCATGCATAAGTAAACACTCAAAATATTATTTTTAAATTAAGTATTACTATGATAGGGCAGAGTGATAAGACCAGGTGAGGCAACAAAAGTCATTTAGAGTCAAACCTTTTTTTAATACTCAGATCCCCTCAAATCCATGTTAAATACACTCTAAGTTGTAAAGGGACAATTTTGAAATGCTAGTGAAAGTATCTGTAACTGAATTCTAGTATTGATTTTATACCTCCCTAATGATTTCACACAAACTTTATAACCATGTTGTCTTTCTGCATGAAGATGTTCTCTAGCTGTTAAAATATTTTCATTAGTCGATAGAACAGGTCAAACATCAGGGGTCTTAGGGTCCTAGGAGCAAACCTAAGGCAGTAAAGGACCCAGATTGGTAAGTAAATATTACACCCCTTGGTGGGAAAATTCAGAAGTTTATTGTACAGTTCCTCACAGTGGGGTTGAATCCCAATTGACCACGTGGTTATCCCAGTCACAAATGGATGTTTTTTTAGTTTTTCTCCCTTCCATACCAATTTCCTTCTCTATTACCAGAGTTTCTGAAGTCATTTTCCAGATAAACTATTTGCACACAAATGCTTTCTCAGCATCATCCTTTGGTGGAATCCAAACTAAAATAAATTTAATATTATACAAAGAGAGAAAATCTTTTCATGAAATAAAATTGTAGATTTCTCTGAAAAAAAAAATTTGTCAAGAAAGTACAAAACAGGGGCGCCTAGGTGGCTCAGTCAGTTAAGCATCTGACTCGATTTCGACTCAGGTAATGATCTCATGGTTCGTGAGTTCAAGCTCCATGTTGGACTCCACACTGACAGTGTGAACCCTGCTTAGGATTCTCTCCTTCTCTCTCTGTCCCTGCCCTGCTCTAAATAAATAAATAAATAAATAAATAAATAACTTAAAAAAAAGAAAGTACAAGATGAAACACCTAAAAGGGAATTATGAGGAGGTAGGTTTCAGCTTTGATATGTAAGAGCTTTGAAGTCATCACTCCTGTGCTTACAACAAGCAAAAAAGTTGAACAAAAAGAATGTCAACACCTTTCCTGTATATATCTGATAAATGTATATAGCAAACTGCTATCCTCAAATTTAGAGAGACAAACTTCAGAGAATCACAAATGAAATAAACTTTAATGGAACAGAAACTTTGGAGCCATAAAATGGTAGGAAAACTTAAATGTTAATTTTGACAACCTGCCAGTGGTTGAATGTGAACTAGTATGACAGTGAAAAACTTCTGGGAGTTCAGTCTTAGGGGGGCCCCCACTTTCATGGGTTTCACTTCTAGAAACACTATCATGTTCTCATGTTAAAGATCAGAGAAAAGTTCCCTTATAGATCTGGCAAGGGGAATGTAAAATCACCCCTTTAAAATACAGCCAACTTATTCTCCATTGAAAAGACTTACTCTCCAGGGAAAAAGAATACAGCTTTATTACACCTAAGAATAAGATTTTTATAAGTCCAGTCACTCTGGCCTTCCTGTCTCACCTAAAGGGAGGAAAAAACCTAAGAAACACTTGTGAAGAGACAGAGGCACACCAAGAGACTGACAATTTGTCATGTGATTATATGCTCATCCTCTTGTACACTTTATTACCACATCAACATGTTTCCAGTAAAATAACAAAAGATCACAGCTGAAAGAGCCATAAGGCACACAGACTATTTAAGGGGAAGTTGTTAGTGAAATCTAAACACAATCGGTGGATCAGAATAAGGACCCTATTTGAAGTTTCCGATCCCTACAGCCTCAGACAACATTAAACACTATCCAATTCCTATGAAAATTAACATAAACTCTTCTACTAAAGGTTGATTTATCTCAGTTTCTGTTACCTGACAAATCATGTTTGGCTTTCAACAAACAGATTAGAAGATGTGTCATAAACCAAGAAAAATTATAGTCTAAAGAGATGAAGCAAGCATTAGAATCATAATGGTATGGAATTATCACTCAGGGAATTTTAAATAATTATAACTAATATGTTAGGAGCTGTAGTGGAAAAGAAGAGACACTAGAATAGATAGGCAAAATAAACAGAGAAGTAGACAATCTAAGAAAAAAATCAAACGGAAATGGTACAAATAAAAAACACTATTATAAAAATGAAGAATGCCTTTGATGGGCTTATCAGTAAACTGAAAATGACTTAGACACAAGTAAGTGATCATGAGGGCACCTGGGTGGCTCAGTTAGACTCAGGTCATGATCTCACGGGTCTGAGTTCAAGCCCTGCATCGGGCTCTGTGCTGACAGTTGCTGGGGATTCTGTGTCCCTCTCTCTCTCTGCCCCTCACCAGCGGGTTCTCTCTCCCTCTGTCTCTCTCTCTCACACACAAAAATAAGTAATAGACATTAAAAAAAGTTAGTGATCAGGGAAATATGTCCGTGAAAACTTCAAAAACTGAAATGCAAGAAAAAAGAAAGAAAGAAAGAAAGAAAGAAAGAAAGAAAGAAAGAAAGAAAGAAAGAAAAAGGTAAGAGAAGCCAGACCAAATTCTAAGAACTGTGGGACGATATGAGATGTAACATACATGGTGACTGGGATGTCAGAAGAAGACAGAGAGAATGGAGCAGCAGAAATATTTGAAGTAATAAAGATTTTCCACAATTAATAACAGGCTCCATACCACTGATCCATGAAGCTACGAAAACAATAGGAGAAACAGAAAAAAACCAAAGACATCTAAGTGGATCATAATCTAATGCAGAAATCAAATACAAAGTAAAAAATCTTGAAAGAATTTAGAGGGCAGGGATCTTACTACAGAATATAACAACTGCATTATTATATAACAAGTATAACAATTATATTGGACATCTTGTCACTTACTATGCAAGCAAAGGAAAGTAGAACATGTTGAAAGAGTAAAACTCTACCACCCTAAAATATGACATCGAGCACAATTATTCTTCAAAAACAAAGGACAAAGAAAGAATTTCTTTAAAAAAACTGAAGAAATTCATTGCTAGAAAGTTTGCCTTGCAAGAATTGTTAAAGAAAGTTTTCAGTAAAACAAAAAATGATATAGATTAGAAACTCAAATCTACATATTTAAAGGAACAGCATCAAGGAAAGAATAAATGAAAGTAAATAAAATATTTTGTGTGTTCTTAACTGTTCTAAAATTCACTGTTTTAGAAGTAATTAGAGCAACAATATATTAGATTGGTGAAATGGATGACAGCAGCATTATCAGAAATGAGAGGAAAAAAACTTGGGATACTTTTATAAGGTACATGTGAATACTTTAGTGTTTGAAGGTGACTTTAAATTAATCATAAATGTATACTACAAACTATAGGGCACTCTTTCTTTTTTTAAGAGCATAATCAATATGGAAACAGATGACAGAAAATGAAATTCTATAAAACCTTCAATTAAAATCAGAAAAGGCAGGTAAATAGAGAAAGAAAAAGAAAGATAAGTGCAATAAACAAATTACAAATAGATACAATCCAACAATATCAATAATCATTTTAAATAGTAATGATTTAAATATATTAATAAAAATGGTAAAAAAGAGTATCATGGACAACTATATGCCTACAAATTTGACAACTTATATAAAATGGACCATTTTATTGAAAGGTACAAACTACCAAAAATTACGCAATAAGTAAATAAATCAATAAATTGAATTGGGCTGCATATTTTGAAGAAACTGTAAGTATAATTAACCTTCCAAAAAAAAAAAAGTAATGCATTACGGTTCTACTGGAGAAGTCTACTATTTAAAAAGAAATGGTACCCTTCTACACAACGATTTCTAGAAAGCAGAAGGAGAAGAAATGCTTCCTAACTCATTCTCTGAGGTCTGCATCACCCTGAGCAAAACCATATAAAAACCATTACAAAAACAAACAAACAAGCAAACAAACAAAAACTATAGATCAACATCTATCAAAAGCACAGATGCAAAATGTTCAACCAGACTTCAGCAAATTGAATCTGACAATATATAAACAGAATTACCATAACCAAGTAGGAATTATTCCAAATAATGTTGGTTGCAAGGTTGGTTGTATATTTAAAATCCAATTAATGTAAACCACCACATCAATACAATAAAGAAGAGAAAACACATGATCATATCAAAACACATGATCTACAAAGATAAGAAACAAGATAAGGATCACCCTCCCCATACTCCAATTGCACATCACAACAGAAGTCCCAGGCAGTGCACTAAGAAGGAAGGTATATGATTGGAAAGGAAAAGGTAAAACTATCTTTGTTCAAAGATGATAAAACTATCTACATAGAAAATCCCAAAGACCTAGAAAATTTTTCTGCAACTAATTAATAAATATACCAAGGCCACAAAATTCAAGTTTAATATCCTTAAATTGACTGCTTTCCCATATGTGAGTAATCAGCAATTTCAATCTGAATTTAAAAAATGCAATTTACACTACCAAAAAAAGTGAAATTCTTAAATATACATGTAGTGAAATATGTACAACATCGATATGCAGAAAACAGCAAAATCATGATGACTAGAATAAAAGCTGATTCAAATAAATGGAGAGATGTTTAGTTTTCAGGGACTGGAAAATTCAATATTGTAAAGATATTAATTCTTTCCAAATTAATCTATAGACTCATTTAAATTATGATCATAACCTTAAGAAGTTATTTTTTTAGATACCAACAAATTCTGAACTTTGTATGAAAAGACCAAAGACTGAAAATAACCAATACATTACTGATGAAGAAGAACAAAGTTAGGGAACTCACATTACCCAAATTCAGTATTTACATTACAAAGCTATAACAGTCAAGGCGGCATGATACTGATGAAAGAAGAGACACACAAATAAATGAAACAGAACAGAGAGTTAAAAAAAAAATAGACCCATATGAATACAGTAAACTTTTTTTTTGACAAAGAAACAAAGGCAAATCAAGGGACAAAGAATAATATTTCAACAAATAGTGCTGGAACATTTGGACATCACATGAAACAAGAAAAAAAGAATCTAGATACAGACCTACACAAAAATTAACTAAAAGTGGATCATATATCCAAATGAAAACATAAAACAATAACACTTACAGAAGATAGCAGGAGAAAATCTACACAACCTGGTTTTGGTGAAAAATTTTAAGATGGAAAACCAAAAACATGATTCCTGAAAGAAAACATTGATAATTTAGATATTATTGAAAATTAAAATCTCTGCTCTGCAAAAGACACTGTTAAGAGCATGAAAAGCAGGGTGCCTGAGTGGCTCAGTCCCTTAAGGGACTGACTCTTGATTTCAGCTCAGGTTATGGTCTCAAGGTTCACGGGAATAGAGCCCTGTGTTGGGCTCTGTGCTGACAGCATGGAGCCTGCTTAGAATTTTTTATCTCCCTCTCTCTGTGTCTGTCCCCTGCTCACATAGGCATGTGCACTCTCTCTTTCTCTCTCTCTCTCTCTCTCTCTCTCTCTCAAAATAAATAAATAAACATTTTTTAAAAAGGCATGAAAAGATAAGCCACAGACTTGGAGAAAACATACCTGATAATGGTCTTGCATTCAAAATGTACAAAACCTCTTAAGCTCAAGAATAGGTACACAACTCCATTCTAAAGTAGGCAAAAGAGCTGAATGGACACCTCGCCAAATAGGATACACAGATGACAAACACACACATGAAAAATGTTCAATATCATTTGTGATTAGGGAATTGCAAATTAATACAACAATGAGGAATCACTACACACCTGTTAGAATGGCTAAAATCCAAAAATCTGACAATACAAATTTCTGGTGAGGATGTGAAGCAACAGGAACTCTTATGTGTTGCTAGTGGTAATTCAAAATGTACCAAGTGAAGGAACATTATTCAGTGATAAAATGAAATGTTATCTATCCATAAGTAGACATGCATAAATCCTAAATATATATTGCTAAGCAAAAGAAGCTACTCCAAAGAGCCTACAAAATGTATGATTTCAGTTATATAACACTCTTTAATATACAAAACTATATTATAAAATTATACAAAGGTCAGTGATTGCCAGTGGTTCAGGGGAGGACTGGTTAGTTGAATTGGTAAAGCGCAAGTAATTTTGTAGTGTTGTAAACTATTTTTGACACTTTAATAATGGATAATTGTCACTAGGTATTATTCAAAACACATACATAGAACTTTACATCACAAACAGTGAACCCTATTGCCCATTTTGCCTTCCTTCCAAAGTGTAAGGGATGGAAAGGCAGGAGAACAGAGCACCCTCATCTTGTAGAAATGTGACTAACACTACTGCCATCGGATGATCAAGGTTCTCATTAACAGTGATAAATCTTGAGGTAACACGGATCCTTGATACAATACAATGAGAATGCAACTTTATCTCTATGGTTTTTCTTGCAAAAACTCAACCTCAGTTTCATCATGAGAAAAATGGACAAAGCACAAAGGGGCATTCCACAAAGTACCCTGACTCCTCAAATTTGTCACAGTCATCAAAAACGAGGAAGCTCTGAGAAACTATCACACCCAAGAAGGGTTAAAGGAGGCACAACAACTAACCGCAACCTGCTATCTTAGATGAAATCTTAAAACAAATAAATGTCCTGGGATGCCTGGGTAGCTCGGTCAGTTAAGCGTCTAGTTCTTGGTTATGGTTCAAGTCATGATCTCACTGTTCAAGCCCTGTGTGGGGCTCTGTGCTGACAGTGCAGAGCCTGCTTGGAATTCTCTCTCTCTCCCTGTCTCTCTGCCTCTCTCTCTCAAAATAAATAAATAAACAAACTTAAAAAAAATAAGAAACAGCAACAACAACAAAAACAAAATGATGTTAGGTCAAAACTAAGGAAATCTGAATGGAATATGGACTCTAATTAATAATTGTACATCAATATGGGTTCATTAATTTTAACAAGTGCACTATACTAATATGCTAATAGTAGGAGAAATAAGTTGAGGGTAAATGGTAACTCTCTATTATCTACTCAATTTATTGTAAGCCTAAAATAGTTCTAAACAGTAAAATCTTTTTTTTTTAAAGGCAATTATTGGAGAGTTGTGGAAATCATATATAAAATCTAGTAAATAAAATTATGCATTATAATAGTTGGACAATAAAAATATGTTGATATTGGAGACATACACATATCTAATATAAAGAGGAAAAATTTACTATCATTGCAGTAGATGTTAAAAAAGCATTGATCAAATTTAAAATATTACTTACCAGAATTTAGATGATCCACTAATAGGATTAATCTCTGTTAACAAGTTTTAAAAATAATAAAGCAAATGAGCAACCTGTGCAACACTAAATGAGTTTCATTATAGTGAAGACTAAGGAAGTATAATATCATTGTAATGATCAAAATGTGTGGTTGAAGTATTAGCTAATACACTCAGACACATATATTAAAAGTTAGAGAATAAATTTCAGTTGTTTCACAGAAAAGTGTTGTTTAAATATACTAAAATCAAATGAAAATCATTAGTACTAATATGAGAATAATATGGCTACATGGATTTCCTAGGGCTGCTATTACAAAATCTCACAAACTAGGTGGCATAAAACAAGGCAGATGTAATGTCTAAAGGTTCTGGAGGCTGAAGTTCAAAACAAAGGGTTGGTTAGGGTTATGCTTCCTTTGAAACCTCTACGGGGGGATCCTTCCTTGCCTTCTGCAGCTCTGATAGCCTCAGGTGTCCCTGGCTTTTGGTCAACTCCAGTCTCTGTCTCTTCTTATAAAGGCACCCGGTTTTGGATTAGGGTCTCTCAACTAACATGGACTCATCTTAACTTCATTGTATCTGCAAAGATCTTATTTCCAAATAAGGTCGCATTCACAGGTTCTGGGAGTTAGTACTTCAATGTTTCTTTTTTGAGGATACAGTTTAAACTTTAACACTGGTATACAAGATAAAAACACAGGTTTCTTATGCACCAATAACAAACAATTGAAAGCATATCTGCGTGTGAATATAAGTGTCTGTGTGTATCTATGTATTTATATATTTGTATGTATCTCTCATATTAACTTCCAAATAAGTAAAACATTAGAATATATGTATATATATATATATATATATATATATATATATATAACATATACATAAATAGGTATCACAGATAATATACAATGTATACTTATATGGTACGTACTTTATTTAAGTTCATTTATTTTGAGAGAGAGAGAGAGAGAGCGAGAGGACACCAGCAGAGGAAGGTCAGAGAGAGAGGGTAAGAGAATCCCGAGCAGGCTCCACTAGGCTCAAACCCATGAACCATGAAATCATGAAATGAGCCAAGATAAAGAGTTGAACACACTTAACCAACTGAGCCACCCAGGCATCTCTGGTATGTAATTTTATTACAAAAATATATCATAGTGTCTCCATCACATTGTAGCTCCATGACCTTAGATGGTTTCAAAAATCGCTCAGTTTTCTGTTTTCACAGCAGTAAAATGAGATAGTAGTAATACAGGCACCAAGGAGCGATAGTGATGATTAAATGTGTTGCATTTAGGAATGGGAACTAGCATAAAGTCAATTCATGATAATAGTATCTAGTAATTAAACTGTAAGAAACGTAAGCCCTATGTGAAGGATCATATAAAACTTTACCATGAAGCATTAAGAATAATTTATTAAATAAATATCGTATCTTGGAAAACATTCTAAAGATAAGCATTTCCCTCAATAAAAGTACAGATTAATGCAAACTCAATTAAAACCCAATTTCAATTTATGGAAAAACCTTACAATGATAACCATCTGTCATTTGATGCAAACTGTGTAACAACTCTGAGGAAATTTTTGAAAAATAAAGGTAGTAAGAGAAGTATTATAAGCTATAAAAACCTGATTTTAAAAACACTATGTTAATCAAACATAATGATAATGGTGTATGAATTAGACTTTTGTATTTATGTCTCATTTGGATCAGTGGATGAAGAATTATTAATTTAATATTGCTTCTGAGAATATAAATTATATATTAAGTACACTTTGAATTTATATTCAATATGAAAACAATTTTCAGATGAATATGACAGCTAACTGTATGAAAAAAAACTAACAAATCAAAGGCAAATATTTATTAAATTCTCATGGTAGAGAAAAAAATGGTGTATTAGTTTAAAAATATTTACCTAGCAATATCCAACCTCTGTAAATTTAAAAAAGGGAAAAGTACATTTGAAAAAAATATTTATTGAATATTAAGAGAAAATAACTAGAAGTAAAATAAATACCTATTAACAAAGAAAAGTTTAAATAAACATAGTACATCAATACAATTGAATTATATTGAGTATTATGTAACCATTAAAATATATTTTGTGAAATAATGAGTGAATAAAACCATCTTCCTATATAATTGTAAATGAATTAATGAGTATTAAACTAATGTATTCAGTGTGCTCTTTGGTTTGCAAGTAAATAAATGTGTTCGATAGAAATATATAAACAAATGTAATTATTTTTAATGTATTATATAATAAACTTCTATTATTTATATAATCCTAACAAAAAATAAGGGCTCGTTTTTGAAATTTAACATAAGCAATAAAACTTTGATTTATCAGTTCAAGATCTTTCAATGATACACTCACAATTCATATTTATCTCTACCTAATGCATTAGAATGGTTCTTTCTAGCAGCACTCTGCAGACAATCTGCCCCATTTTTTTAAAAGGGTAAGATTTTTCCTCCACTAAATCACAGGCTTATTATCTGACCAAATATGTTGTTTGAAATTATATACATTAAAACATTTCTTTATAAAGGTCCAAAATTCTGTAGGAATATCTGACAAGTGTAGACAGAGCCCCTTCATCGTATACCCAACATTTTACACTGTATTACACTAAAGAGCAATTTGTTTCTGTCTCTCAGGGTTGAATCATCCAAATAGAAGTCAGTTCTAAGTCAAATCCCATGAAGTCAATATCAATCACCAACTACTGATGTTCACCCAAATCCTACACACTGGCATTTACTCTTAATAATGAACAATCACTGATGAAAAATAAATATGGAAAAGTTTTCAGAATTTAACAAACTTTAAACAAATCAAAGGTTTGACAGGTAACTCATTTCCTTAATAAATTAGTGGTTTATTGTGGGAGAAAAAAATCCAAGAACACAAGTTACATAAAATGTGATATACTTTGGGTATTAAATTAAGGAGGCATTACTAGCTGAGAAGTTATCAAAACATAAATTAATAAAATAGTATGTACGTAAGAAAAATTAATAATATGCCTAACTTAAATTATTTTTAAAGATAATGTACTCTCAGATCAGGAAAAATAAAGTATGACAATACTGACATATGAAACATAATTACATTAAAAATACATGTTTTGCTTAAGCAGTTCTTGAATCAAGCGTGTAAAACGAGTCTTCGAATATTTGCTATTACCAAAATGGAAAAATTTATGGAGTATATATCAGAAGAGAAGTGAAGGTATTAATTTTTAGGTATAATTGAAAAGATTATTTATTGAACTAAATTTTCAGAGAGAAATGAAAGTGGTGAGAGGAAAAAGTCTGCTATTACTTGCTGGTGACCTTAGGCAAATACGTTTTCAATGTCTCAGTTTCTTCATCTAAAATAACATTTCTAAGCCTTGGGATTTTGGATCAGACAGGTTTTTTTATTTATTTTTTAATTTTAAGGGGTGTTCTATGCATTGTATGATGTTCACCAGCATCCTTGTTCTATACCCACTGGATGCCAGGATACCATTCTATATACATCCTATTATGTGGATTTTCTATCACTATTATATAGTAATTTTCACAAACATAAAGGTCTTATTCCAAGGTATTTTCAGAGAATTAGCAAAATTAATTTGGAAAAAATAGATATACAATCAAAGTACACAATATATACACTTAGGAATACATTATCTTCATTATATTTCACTTCATATAAAATCGTAACTTGGAAAGGAGGCAAGTTTCTTAGTCTTGCGATATATATCAAATGTGTTTCTTTTCAACATTTGATATTGAAAATGAGCAAAAATTTTCCTGCATTTAAAATTATCTACTAAATACAAATTGGTAGACTTATTTATTTTTCAAAGACTAAAAAATAATTACATGGGGCTTCAGTTATTCCTTATTTGGGTGGTTTAATTTTCTTTCTAGTATTTTGTGCTTTTACTACTATACATATAAGAATATTGTGTAATTTTTTTCAGTTGCTAACATTTATTCATTTTGTTTAATGGTTTTCCATATTTGCTTTCTAAGTGACATTTGCTAAAATGCTATGTTATTCTCCATATCTCTCTGCAGAGCACATTTATCCTCAATTATTTTATAATTCTTTCCTGCAATTATATGGGATTCTTTTTGTTATTAGAGATTGCTTTTTGCAGTAGAAGGACATTCTTCTCACTTTTAATTATGTTGTCTCTTAGAGGCACTTCCCCCCTCCCTGCAACAGTTGGAAAACTTGTTCTCAATGTACCATATGGTTGTCACCAAATTTTTTTATTTCTTCACATTTGATTAATATTCCTGCAGTGTTATGATTAGTAAACACATTACCTTCTGTCATGTTGTAAGTTTAAATTATTGACCTCTAAGCAAACATTTATGAAACCCCTTTTATTTTTTTTCTCAATATAAAATAAATGGCTCTCCTGAGGAAATGTATATTTTCCCTTGTATGTTTCCAAAAATAAAGCATTTATTTTGGAGGTGTTTTAATTTCAACATACAGCATTAACATTACTAATCTATATTAATAAAGAATTACAGATCCAAAATAAGACAGCCCCTTCTTTCAGTAAATCTTTGGTATTCTTGAGTTTAATTGTGGTTGTATCTTATTGGTATATAGGAGTCTGATTTTCCATGTCTGAGTTAACAGTTCCTGTGATGAGGTGGACATAATGATCCTGGTTAAGCAGGGTTGAGATGTGGGTGCATCTCTTATGTGGACAAGATAGGAAAAAATACAGACGACCCATATGTCCTACATATGTAGTATCATATCATATTATATAATGTTATAGATGTTGTTATATATGTTGATTTTATAAATATCAATCACATTCTGTAATTATGTTATTTTATTTAAAATCATAACTATCCTGAGTGAATTTATTACTAAAGAGTACCAACTCTATCTCTCTCTCCTAGCCCCTGCCTTTTCTTTTACATGCACTCACACATGCACACACCACTGATCATTTTGAGGTTCCCCCCTTTTTTTCGTAATATAGGACTTTATTGTCTGATCTTTTTTTACAAGTATGACTTATGTTGTAATCAGAAAATGTTACCTTACATAAATGTGTGAAACATTCTGTTGCAGATAACAGAAGTTATTAACCCAAACTAGTTTAATCTCACCTGGCAATTTTTTGCTTTAGACAACAGAAAATCCACATACACAATGTGGCTTCAGAAATGGCTAGATTTAGCTTCATAAATGATGGGTCTGAACCCTGCTTCTGTGTCTTAGCTTTTTTTTTTTTTTTTTCCTCTGATAATTCGATGTTCAAGCAGTCTTTTCCCACATGTAGTCAAAGGTAGCTTAACAGCAGCTCTTGGTTCACATTTTCCTGAAATCTTGTGAAGGCAGAAAAGATACTAAAATGCTTTTTCTCAATGATTTAATTACATTCCTGGAGAGGGGGCTGATTGTCCAGATTTGGGTTATGTCTCCATCTCAGAGTTAACAATTCCTGTGACAAGGCAGGCATAATGATCCTGATTAAGAGGGTTGAGTTGTAGGTGCATCTCTTATGTGGATGAGATAGGAAAAATTGCAGACGACCCAAGAACATGGAGATTAGATAGATAGATATAGATAGATACAGATATTTCTCAAAAAGAAAAAGAATGTTGAATAGATGGAAATAGGAGATGTCTCTTCCATGTGTGGTTAAGTTTTGGTCTGAAACAAATGCATGAACTATTAATTTCCTGAGGGCAGTGTCCACTGAATAAATTGTTGAAAAGGTAAATGAATATTTGTTAATAAAATAAATATATCCAGATGTGTTGGTCACATTAACATGCCTCTCTCATCCTCTATATGATAGGAATTCTAGCAGAGGACAATGTTGGCAAGTATCTTCTCAGATACCTTAAGGATACTCATAGGAACTTTCTATTCGCTATAAGAATTGACCAAACTATCCTCATTCTGTCAGACATACCTAGTCACGCAAACGTGGTACTCAAAAGAACTGACAATAAATAGGAGAACTTTATCATACTAATGATATCTTACCACTCCTTGGAAACCAGAAAGCTCAATGTACTATGCTGTTTTGTGTTAATCATGTATAAGTTTGACATTTTGCAGGCAAAACCATGGATCTTTCCTGCAAAGTGTTCAGAAACAGATCAAGGTAGATTTAACAAAGGATTTAATGCCTAACACTATTTACATATTTGTTGAATAAAGGAATAAATAAAGGAATATAAAATAAATTTCAATGAGCTAGAATTGAGTTAGAGTGAAAGTCTTGGTTTCTTAAAAAAATAAGCAGAAATCTCTTCAGTTATGATACTTCGTGAAGCTGAAATAAACATATTAATCACTTTCTAAACTAAAATGTATTAAATACTTCCTGTTTAGTAATCAGGGATTAAATAATAAAATTGAATCTTCCTGATATTTGTAGAACCTTTCTGTGCTCATTAACATAAATCCTAGAATCTGTGATTACCATCCACAATTTACATGTAAATGTGGAAAGTGTTGGATGTTGTGCAGCTCACTCAGTTCCACATACTGTGGAGATCACCCTCCCTTAAATAAACACCTGGCTTTATCACTTTTAAAAATTCCTGTAAGTTAAATAATTTTAAGTCATTCATTTATTTTACCTGAATCTCTTTACATCAGATGCTTGGTGGGACTTTTAGTGTAAAATGTAGTGTGAACTCAAGAAAGTATTTAGAGTCCCTAAAAAAGCATACAGAATAGAACTCTGAATAACACAGGAGAAGAATTAGCCATTGTATAACTATAATTATAACATAATAAACAGGGTAGCACTCAATAAAATATTACAGTAATTAATTGAATCCTATATTTGTGTATACAAATGGAATCTGCACATGTTAGACAAGCAAAGTAATTAGTATCTTCTACTTGAAACTGATTAATTCTCTTTTGAAACTGAGAGAGTTCAGAAGAGACTAAGTGTTCAATCCATTTTAAAATAAACTTCAGAATATTTTTTTAGATTAATGGAAAGATATGTATTGCAGAGGAACTTCAAATAAATGTGACAAAGAAGGGCCAGTATTAAAAGTAGATATGAAAAAGAAGATCAGAAAGAAAAATCTCACTTCAGAAATGTAACAATTAGATTTTAAAACAGGAATAAAGTACTGCACTGTGAATGTGTGGAAGAAAAATCAACAATCCAGAAAAAGCACAGGATTAAATGGGAGGGGTAAAAAAAAGACTTGTCCTCCATTAACAACATCATTTAAAATTGCAAACATACATGAAATTTCAGTTAACAATGTTAGAATTAATTTTGCAGGACAGCCAATTCTTGGGAAGGCTGGACTAACCTAAGGCATTTTAATCTATAAGTGAGGCTTTGTCCAAGATCCTGCTGGATACAGCACTCCTGAGAAGCTAAAGACTTGACAACACTCATTAATGTTCACACAAAGATGCTGTCTAAAAAATGTAATCCATGTTGGATATGTATTTCCAGATTAGATATGAAAGATGAATAAAAATATTCCCATAAATCTTTGATGTCTTAAAATTCCTTTGGTCAAAGATTTTCCTAACTTTTTTGATGCTAGGTAATGTTTGCTTTTGTTGTTGTTATTTTGTTTTCTTTTGTTTTCAATTGCTAGCATTTATTTTTAAATTAATTACTAAAAGCCCTTAAACATGTCCTGAGGTTTAGACATCTCTTTAATTTTGATTTTTATTCTCGTTATTGCTATTAAATGCCAGAATTATATTTGCCTCATCTCTGTAATTATTGCTTTATCTAAGAAGCTTTTTTTTTTTTTAATTTTTTTTTCAACTTTTTTAAAATTTATTTTTGGGACAGAGAGAGAGCATGAACGGGGGAGGGGCAGAGAGAGAGGGAGACACAGAATCGGAAACAGGCTCCGAGCCATCAGCCCAGAGCCTGACGCGGGGCTCAAACTCAGGACCGCAAGATCGTGACCTGGCTGAAGTCGGACGCTTAACCGACTGCGCCACCCAGGCGCCCCTCTAAGAAGCTTTTAAAACTCAGAGCCTTGAAACTGTTTTTTATTACAATTTAAGAGAACAATAGCTGAGGGTTTTTGTTTTGTTTGTTATTTTTTTTTTTTTTTGGCATATTTTCCAGGTTTTAAGGACAGAGAAAATCCCTCAGAATTTAATCACATGCAGATATTTAGAAGGAGGCATGGGAGGTAATAAATTTTATATTTAACGTAATTAATTGCTTGGCTAATCCTTGCAAGTTTGAATAAAATATCTCCATAATTTAACATTAATTTCCATTTGGATAATGCAATGAATAATGTATTATGCTTTGTTAACTAGATATCTTTTAATAGGAATAAGAGTGAGCAAGAACTAGACAAAAAGCTTTATCCATAGAATTGATTATAGAAAAATAAAAATATCTAAGAAATGTCAGGGGTTTTTAAATTGTTTTTTCTGAGCTTAAATATTAACATCACATCAAATTTTATTTCTTTTTATGTCCTTTTGTAAATGCTTCAGTGTACCGCAAAAAGTAAGGTAGTATCTTCTTTTACAAAGCATAATACCTGAGACATTGTGGGAAACGTGGCTATAAAATCTGTATTAAACCAAATAAATGATAGTATTAGATATTCTCTCCTCTTGTAGTCAAAAACTTAGCTAGTAATTTTCAGGGTGCCTTATTAACTTTTAAGGGCTGAGTGGAGAGTTCTAAGATTGCTATTTGATTGCTATAGATAAGGACTGTTATTGGCAGTATTTACAATATTACAGGTTTTCCCCTTTGCAGATATGAAAGCAATCATCTATAAAGGTTATTTAGGTAAAAAAGAGTTCACTAAAGCAGTAGGGAACATATCTTAACATTTCTCATTTATACTGTGTTTTTCTACACTTACAGTATGATACATGCAATTTAAAACTTTTACTATCCTTGTTGGCTTTAGTTAGGCACTTTATGGGTACATGAAATAGTAACATGATTCCGAACGGTCAACTGTACAAACACTGCCATTCTAGTATTAGATGTGCCATTCTCACCCATCCTGTCATAGAAAGAAAAATATCTCCTTAGATTCTGGTTTATCCTTGCTGTGTTTCTTCCTATACAAATAAATGGTATATATTTTTTAAATTATTTTTTATTTAAAAAAATTTTAACGTTTATATTTTATTATTGAGAGACAGAGCATGAGCATGGGACAGGCAGAGAAAGAGGGAAACAGAGAATCCGAAGTAGGCTCCACGCTCTGAGCTGTCAGCATAGAGCCCGACGCGGGGCTTGAACCCACAAACTGTGAGATCACAGTCTGAGATGACTTCAGATGCTTAACCGACTAAGCCACCCAGGCGACCCTTTAAATAATTTTTTAATGTTTATCCATCCTTGAGAGAGAGAGACAGAGTGCCAGTGGGGTAGGGGCAGAAAGAGAGGGAGACACAGAATCCGAAACAGCCTCCAGGCTCTGAGCTGTCAGCACAGAACCTGACAGGGGGCTTGAACTCATGATGGCGAGATCATGACCTGAGCAGGAGTCAGAAGCTTAACCGACTGAGCCACCCAGGTGCCCGTGTTATATATATATATTTTAGTTCTCATTTTCTATAAAGAGTGCTATACTGAAGATAGTCTTTCCACCTCACCTTTTTTGAAAAAGGTGACTAACACATCCCTTGGGATTTCCTCCACTTTATAAATATCCATATGTTTTCAAGTTTTTCGGGTATATTTTTCTACTTCTTTTTATATTAACACAGTAAACTTAAGATATTTTGTGTACAATTCTTTAATTTTGATATATATACAGACTTTTATAAACACCACTGTAATAAACACCAGCCCCGAATCTATTGGGTATTACCCGTTTGCAGTCACATCCTCTCCTCTTTCACCCTGGCAACCACTCATCTGTTCTCCCTGACTATAGTTTTGTGATTGTGAGAATGTCGTGTCAATGAAGCATATAGTTTTTAACAATTTGAAACTAGCATCTCTCACTCAGTGTAATCAAAACTATCAAAACTATTTATGCATATCAAGTTTATTCACTGTTATTTCTGATTAACATTCTGGTGGGTGGATGTGCCAGGGGACACTGACCCATTCACCCACTGAAAAACATCTGTGTTATTTCCAGGTTTGGGAGATTATGAAAGAGCAGCTATAAACATTGGTGTACAAGTGATTGTGTAAATACAGGTTTTCATTATTCTAGAACAAATATATAGGAGTAGAATTTCTGAGAAATACAATTAGTTTAACTATATAAAAAACTGCCACAACTGTCTAAAGTAACTACACCATTTTGCTTACCTACCATCACTTTACGCAAGTCCCATTTAGTCTGCATCCTCACCCACACTTGGTGTTACTAGCATTTTTCATTTTAACTATTCTATTAGGTGTGGAATAGTATCTCATTATGGTTTTAATTTGCGTTTCCCTAATAGCTCAGAATATTGAACTTGGTTCATATGCCTAATTGCTTTCCATATGTCCTATCTGATGAACTTTCTCAAGTCTCTGATTTTTTTTAATTGGGTCATTTTTCTTACTATTGAATTTTGAGACTTCTTTATATATTCTGGATAAAAGTCCTTTTTCAGATATGTTATCTGCAAATATTTCCTTCTAATTTGTAGCTTGTTTGTTTGTGTTTTCATTCTGTTAGTATCATTTCATCCTGTTAGTATCATTACTTTTCTATGGCATTTTAGGCATGCAGTTTATGTCTATTAAGTATAATTTGTCCATCTTTTTTTATGCATCTACATTTTTACTTGTAGTCAGAAAGCATTTCTGCACAGTCAGACAAAGAGGAATTCACCTACGTTTTCTTCGAAAACTTATTTGGTTTTATATTTGTATATTTAGAGCTCTGAACTCTAAATGTTTAGACTTGTGCAATGGTGTGAGATTTGGATCTGATTTTATCCTTGTCAAACGGCCAGCCAATTATCCAAATAATATTATTTAAAAAGCTTCTTGTTTCCCAAAAGATTTGAGATGCTACCCTCATCTCATATTAAACTGTCATATATTTTTAGTGTAATTCTGAACGTCTGTTTCTCTGGTTAGCATGACTCTTGCATCAGAACTATGTGTTTTAATCATGTAATGTCTATGTTATAATCCAGTGTAGGTTTATTCTCTTTCAAAGATTTTCTTTTTTTTATGGAACACGTCACAAATTTGTGTGTCATCTTTGCACAGGAGTCATGCTAATCTCTATATTATTCCAATCTAGTATATGTACTGCTGAAATGAGCACTCTAATGGTGTCCTTAATCAGTATACCTAATGCTAGTACCACAATCAATAAATATATGCTAATTTTTTCTTGCCCTATTTCCTTTCCTTATTTGTAGCACTATATTGTAAGATACACGTGACATACATCATATAAAGCATTTTATTCCAACATCATTCATACATTCCTTTTAGTCTTTAATCTAGAATTAAGTATACAAAATGTCTAATGTTAGTCCTTTTGTTGTTATTGCCCCTATTCTCTCTTGATTGGATGAAGTTCATCTTCTAATAGATTCCTCAAGAAGGGCTAATGAGTACACAATTCCTTGATCTCTTGCATATTTATTCTTTTCATGTAACCTTGATAGAAACAGCTTTGCGGTTTATGAAATTCTTTGTCCGCAATTATATTTGAGTTTCCTGAAAATGTTGATCCCTCTCTCAAATTTTTCTTGTTTTCCATAAGTACATATGATGGAGCATGGCCAGTAGCTTGGTGGAATGTGCTATTTATTTTTTCACTTAGAGCAAAGGTAAATTGAGGATGGCCTCTTATATTTATCCTAATAGCATGAATGGATATTTATAGTTTTATTTGTTCTTATTTTTATTTTATTTTTCTGTTTTAGAGGCGTGAAGAGGACATGTTGCAAGATTTATATTCATACAACCACCATTATTATTATAATAATTCAGAAAATATGTAAATGAAATTATTTTGCTACCAAATATGGAGACAAACATAAAATTCCTAGGTCATTGTCAAATCGGTAGCTTATTTTGTGTTGTAACTTGCCAGAGATAGTGACACCACTAGCTGTTTTTGCTTATATAGCAATAAGGGCAATGTGCTCCCATGTAGTTGGGCTTAATGAATGCTTATTGGCTGAATAAATACTATATGTTGCTGAAAAATTAGTCAATGGCATAATCCTACAGTTTATTCATGTTAAAATCAATCCAGAACACCAGAAACGATGCTCAGAAAATGTTATTCTTTGAGAGAGAGAGGGAAGATGGCGGCGTAGGAGGACGCTGGGCTCACCGCGCGTCCTGCTGATCACTTAGATTCCACCTACACCTGCCTAAATAACCCAGAAAACCGCCAGAGGATTAGCAGATCGGAGTCTCCGGAGCCAAGCGCAGATGAGAGGCCCACGGAAGAGGGTAGGAAGGGCGTCAAGGCGTTGCGCCCTCCGCGGACTGGCAGGAGGGAGCCGGGGTGGAGGGGCAGCCTGCCAGCCAAGCAGAGCCCCCGAGTCTGGCTGGCAAAAGCGGAGGGGCCTGACGGACTGTGTTCCGACAGCAAGCAGGACTTAGCGTCTGGGAGGTCATAAGTTGACAGCTCTGCTCGGAAAGCGGGAAGGCTGGAGGACAAAGGGAGGGAGAGCTGCTGAGCCCCCGGAGGACAGACCTCAGTTTGTGGGGAACAAAGGCGCTCGCCAGCGCCATATCCCCCGCCCATCCCCCAGCCAAAATCCCAAAGGGAACCAGTTCCTGCCAGGGAACTTGCTCGCTCCTCGCAAACACCAACTCTGTGCTCCTGCGGAGCCAAACCTCCAGCAGCAGATCTGACTCCCTCGCTGCCACAGGGCCCCTCCTGAAGTGGATCACCTAAGGAGAAGCGAGCTAAGCCTGCCCCTCCTGCCCCCGTGCACCTTGCCTACCCACCCCAGCTAATACGCCAGATCCCCAGCACCACAAGCCTGGCAGTGTGCAAGTAGCCCAGACGGGCCACGCCACCCCACAGTGAATCCTGCCCCTAGGAGAGGGGAAGAGAAGGCACACACCAGTCTGACTGTGGCCCCAGCGGTGGGCTGGGGGCAGACATCAGGTCGGACTGCGGCCCCGCCCACCAACTCCAGTTATACACCACAGCACAGGGAAGTGCCCTGCAGGTCTTCACCGCTCCAGGGACTATCCAAAATGACCAAACGGAAGAATTCCCCTCAGAAGAATCTCCAGGAAATAACAACAGCTAATGAACTGATCAAAAAGGATTTAAATAATATAACAGAAAGTGAATTTAGAATAATAGTCATAAAATCAATCGCTGGGCTTGAAAACAGTATAGAGGACAGCAGAGAATCTCTTGCTACAGAGATCAAGGGACTAAGGAACAGTCACGAGGAGCTGAAAAGCACTTTAAACGAAATGCAAAACAAAATGAAAACGACAACAGCTCGGATTGAAGAGGCAGAGGAGAGAATAGGTGAACTAGAAGATAAAGTTGTGGGAAAAGAGGAAGCTGAGAAAAAGAGAGATAAAAAAATCCAGGAGTATGAGGGGAAAATTAGAGAACTAAGTGATACACTAAAAAGAAATAATATACACATAATTGGTATCCCAGAGGAGGAAGAGAGAGGGAAAGGGGCTGAAGGGGTACTTGAAGAAATAATAGCTGAGAACTTCCCTGAACTGGGGAAGGAAAAAGGCATTGAAATCCAAGAGGCACAGAGAACTCCCTTCAGACGTAACTTGAATCGATCTTCTGCACGACATATCATAGTGAAACTGGCAAAATACAAGGATAAAGAGAAAATTCTGAAAGCAGCAAGGGATAAACGTGCCCTCACATATAAAGGGAGACCTATAAGACTCGTGACTGATCTCTCTTTTGAAACTTGGCAGGCCAGAAAGGCTTGGCACGAGGTCTTCAGTGTGCTAAACAGAAAAAATATGCAGCCGAGAATCCTTTATCCAGCAAGTCAGTCATTTAGAATAGAAGGAGAGATAAAGGTCTTCCCAAACAAACAAAAACTGAAGGAATTTGTCACCACTAAACCAGCCCTACAAGAGATCCTAAGGGGGATCCTGTGAGACAAAGTATCAGAGACATCACTACAAGCATAAAACATACAGACATCACAATGACTCTAAACCCATATCTTTCTATAATAACACTGAATGTAAATGGATTAAATGCACCAACCAAAAGACATAGGGTATCAGAATGGATAAAAAAAAACAAGACCCATCTATTTGCTGTCTACAAGAGACTCATTTTAGATCTGAGGACACCTTTAGATTGAGAGTGAGGGGATGGAGAACTATTTATCATGCTACTGGAAGCCAAAGAAAGCTGGAGTAGCCATACTTATATCAGACAAACTAGACTTTCAATTAAAGGCTGTAACAAGAGATGAACAAGGGCATTATATAATAATTACAGGGTCTATCCATCAGGAAGAGCTAACAATTATAAATGTCTATGCGCCGAATACCGGAGCCCACAAATATATAAAACAATTATTCATAAACATAAGCAACCATATTGATAAGAATGTGGTCATTGCAGGGGACTTTAACACCCCACTTACACAAATGGATAGATCATCTAGACACACGGTCAATAAAGAAACAAGGGCCCTGAATGATACCTTGGATCAGATGGACTTGACACATCTATTTAGAACTCTGCATCCCAAAGCAACAGAATATACTTTCTTCTCGAGTGCACATGGAACATTCTCCAAGATAGATCATATACTGGGTCACAAAACAGCCCTTCATAAGTATACAAGAATTGAAATTATACCATGCATACTTTCAGACCACAATGCTATGAAGCTTGAAATCAACCACAGGAAAAAGTCTGGAAAACCTCCAAAAGCATGGAGGTTAAAGAACACCCTACTAACGAATGAGTGGGTCAACCAGGCAATTGGAGAAGAAATTAAAAAATATATGGAAACAAACGAAAATGAAAATACAACAATCCAAACGCTTTGGGACGCAGTGAAGGCAGTCCTGCCTGAGAGGAAAATACATTGCAATCCAGGCCTATCTCAAGAAACAAGAAAAATTCCAAATACAAAATCTAATAGCATACCTAAAGGAAAGAGAAGCAGAACAGCAAAGGCAGCCTAAACCTAGCAGAAGAAGAGAAATAATAAAGATCAGAACAGAAATAAATAATATAGAATCTAAAAAAACTGTAGAGCAGATCAATGAAACCAAGAGTTGGTTTTTTGAAAAAATAAACAAAATTGACAAACCTCTAGCCAGGCTTCTCAAAAAGAAAAGGGAGATGACCAAAATAGATAAAATCATGAATGAAAATGGAATGATTACAACCAATCCCTCAGAGATACAAACAATTATCAGGGAATACTATGAAAAATTATATGCCAACAATTTGGACAACCTGGAAGAAATGGACAAATTCCTAAACACCCACACTCTTCCAAAACTCAATCAGGAGGTAATAGAAAGCTTGAACAGACCCATAACCAGTGAAGAAATTGAATCGGTTATCAAAAATCTCCCAACAAATAAGAGTCCAGGACCAGATGGCTTCCCAGGGGAGTTCTACCAGACGTTTAAAGCAGAGATAATACCTATCCTTCTCAAGCTATTCCAAGAAATAGAAAGGGAAGGAAAACTTCCAGACTCATTCTATGAAGCCAGTATTACTTTGATTCCTAAACCAGACAGAGACCCAGTAAAAAAAGAGAACTACAGGCCAATATCCCTGATGAATATGGATGCAAAAATTCTCAATAAGATACTAGCAAATCGAATTCAACAGCATATAAAGAGAATTATTCACCATGATCAAGTGGGATTCATTCCTGCGATGCAGGGCTGGTTCAACATTCGCAAATCAATCAACGTGATACATCACATTAACAAAAAAAAAGAGAAGAACCTTATGATCCTGTCAATCGATGCAGAAAAGGCCTTTGACAAAATCCAGCACGCTTTCTTAATAAAAACCCTTGAGAAAGTCGGGATAGAAGGAACATACTTAAAGATCATAAAAGCCATTTGTGAAAAGCCCACAGCTAACATCATCCTCAACGGGGAAAAACTGAGAGCTTTTTCCCTGAGATCAGGAACACGACAGGGATGTCCACTCTCACCGCTGTTGTTTAACATAGTGTTGGAAGTTCTAGCATCAGCAATCAGACAACAAAAGGAAATCAAAGGCATCAAAATTGGCAAAGATGAAGTCAAGCTTTCGCTCTTTGCAGATGACATGATATTATACATGGAAAATCCGATAGACTCCACCAAAAGTCTGCTAGCACTGATACATGAATTCAGCAAAGTTTCAGGATACAAAATCAATGTACAGAAATCAGTTGCGTTCTTATACACTAACAATGAAGCAACAGAAAGACAAATAAAGAAACTGATCCCATTCACAATTGAACCAAGAAGCATAAAATACCTAGGAATATATCTAACCAAAGATGTAAAAGATCTGTATGCTGAAAACTATAGAAAGCTTATGCAGGTAATTGAAGAAGATATAAAGAAATGGAAAGACATTCCCTGCTCACGGATTGGAAGAATAAATATTGTCAAAATGTCAATACTACCCAAAGCTATCTACACATTCAATGCAATCCCAATCAAAATTGTACCAGCATTCTTCTTGAAACTAGAACAAGAAATCCTAAAATTCATATGGAACCACAAACGGCCCCGAATAGCCAAAGTAATTTTCAAGAAGAAGACCAAAGCAGGAGGCATCACAATCCCAGACTTTAGCCTCTACTACAAAGCTGTCATCATCAAGATAGCATGGTATTGGCACACAAACAGACACATAGACCAATGGAATAGAATAGAAACCCCAGAACTAGACCCACAAACGTATGGCCAACTCATCTTTGACAAAGCAGGAAAAAACATCCAACGGAAAAAAGACAGTCTCTTTAACAAATGGTGCTGGGAGAACTGGACAGCAACATGCAGAAGGTTGAAACTAGACCACTTTCTCACACCATTCACAAAAATAAACTCAAAATGGATAAAGGACCTGAATGTGAGACAGGAAACCATCAAAACCCTAGAGGAGAAAGCAGGAAAAGACCTCTCTGACCTCAGCCGTAGCAATCTCTTACTCGACACATCCCCAAAGGTAAGGGAATTAAAAGCAAAAGTGAATTACTGGGACCTTATGAAGATAAAAAGCTTCTGCACAGCAAAGGAAACAACCAACAAAACTAAAAGGCAACCAACGGAACGGGAAAAGATATTTGCAAATGACATATCGGACAAAGGGCTAGTATCCAAAATCTATAAAGAGCTCACCAAACTCCACACCCAAAAAACAAATAACCCGGTGAAGAAATGGGCAGAAAACATGAATAGACACTTCTCTAAAGAAGACATCCGGATGGCCAACAGGCACATGAAAAGATGTTCAACGTCGCTCCTTATCAGGGAAATACAAATCAAAACCACACTCAGATATCACCTCACGCCAGTCAGAGTGGCCTAAATGAACAAATCAGGAGACTCTAGATGCCGGAGAGGATGTGGAGAAACGGGAACCCTCTTGCAGTGTTGGTGGGAATGCAAATTGGTGCAGCCCCTCTGGAAAGCAGTGTGGAGGTTCCTCAGAAAATTAATAATAGACCTACCCTATGACCCAGCAATAGCACTGCTAGGAATTTATCCAAGGGATACAGGAGTACTGAGGCATAGGGGCACTTGTACCCCAATGTTTATAGCAGCACTCTCAACAATAGCCAAATTATGGAAAGAGCCTAAATGTCCATCAACTGATGAATGGATAAAGAAATTGTGGTTTATATACACAATGGAATACTACATGGCAATGAGAAAAAATGAAATATGGCCTTTTGTAGCAATGTGGATGGAACTGGAGAGTGATGCTAAGTGAAATAAGCCATACAGAGAAAGATACCATATGGTTTCACTCTCATGTGGACCCTGAGAAACTTAACAGAAACCCATGGGGGAGGGGAAGGAAAAAAAAACAAAGAGGTTAGAGTGGGAGAGAGCTAAAGCATAAGAGACTGTTAAAAACTGAGAACAAACTGAGGGTTGATGGGGGGTGGGAGGGAGGGGAATGTGGGTGATGGGTATTGAGGAGGGCACCTTTTGGGATGAGCACTGGGTGTTGTATGGAAACCAATTTGACAATAAATTTCATATATTGAAAAAAAAAAGAAAATGTTATTTTTCTTGGCTATTTAATCTTAAATGTATGCCAATAAACCTAACAGTCACTGAGAAAAGGGAATCATGGAAGTTCAATAGCTGATTTGTGTTCTTTGTTCCTTACATCCATATGGATCTTTTTTACAACAATGCATAAGCCTTCTTTATCCACCTAATTGCTTTGAGGCAGCCTCCCTCAAGGTGGACTATTCCAAATCTCAAATGTCTGCAAGGAATGAAAGGACCACTCAGCTTTTAAAGTAGAGCAATAACAAATTTATATCATTTTGCCCTTTCAAAGCCTTGCTAATCATTAAAGAATGAGGCTAGGATAAGCAGCATCAACATCACTTAAGAATTTATCAAAATCACAAAATTTCATGTGTCTTCTCAGACTTAACTAAATTAGAACCTGCATTTCACTAATACCCCAAGTAATTCAGATGATTATTAAAGTTTGAGAAACACTACTTTATATGGAGTGGAAAAAAAATTTAATAAAAAAAATACTAACAAAAGATAAGGAAGAAAAGGAAGAAATCAAGGTTGCCTACAACAGAGTTGAATCTAGCCATAGTATATTTAAGCAACATCAAGAAAAAAGATGAAAAGGCTAAGACACCACCTACAGATTCAAAAGTCAAAGCAGATACAGATTCAAAAGTCAAAGCAGCTGAGAAAGGGACAAGTTCTTCCATATCTAGGTATCTTTTCCTAGATCTATAATCATACATTTTCTTGAGATGCTTAGGAATCTATAGAAAACATACATTTTTCATTCTGGACGTAAAAATAGCAAACCATATGAACTTGAAAAAATTAGTTTGTCTCTCAGCATCAATTTTCTTATGTGTGAAATAAAATGGTTGGCTAACAATTATAGTTTGACAATAATGTGAATACTGTCCTTCACAACAAAGAAAAATACTGTCAACTCAGACCATATTAGAAATGATGTTCTTCCTTTCTTCCTTCATTCCTTCTTTCCCTGTGTAGGAAAAAAGTCTCAAGGGCAGGGAACATTCTATTTATTTTTTAATCTTCAGAATCAAGCATAATAATGTCTCATGGTGAATTCCCAGATGATGTTAGTGGATCAAACTGACAGAATACAATCACCAATGTTGGCGAATTCAGGTATTTCTTGCTTAGTAGATATCTGGTGGCCTCTCTTAGTGATAACTTTTTGCCAAGTGTTAATTCAGTTTGGAATGTAGTAAAGTTTATAAACAAGGTAAGATGTAAAAGACAGACATTGTTCTGGGTAAAGACTATTAATGTACAACTCATTCCATTAATTTTTGTTTTCTTTTGAGAATATTTTATTTTGTGCAAGTGTACAAATGTCTGCAATGAAAATATTTACAAAAGATATGAATTTGCTGTTATGTTACTGCCTATATTTAGACATAAATGCAAATACAATTCTATCGCTAATTAATTGGCTAACACTTGACAAAAATAAAAATAAACATTAGTAAATGAAATCATTAAATAAATAAAAATATAAATATTTCAGATGCTCATTATTGACCTCTCTACAAATATTTGTTAGTATAGATTATTTTTTCCAAATGTTTATTTATTTTTGAGAGAGACAGCATGCAAGCAGGAGAGGGGCAGAGAGAAGGGGACAGAGGATCCAAAGTCGGCTCTGCACTGACAGCAATGAGCCTGATGTGGGGCATGAACTCATGAACCGTGAGATCATGACCTGAGCTGAAGTCTGATGCTCAACCAACTGAGCCACCCAGGTGCCCCAATACAGATTATTTCTAACACCTGGACTAGCTGAATGTATAATACGTATCTTTGGACCTGTAGTCATACTGGAAGTTTTGTACTGATACACATCAAAGCACCAAACTATTCTAACTTATATGTGCATGCATCTGTATTGACATTTCAGGATTATCTGTAAAATGCCTAATTTTATTCCAATATTGATACAGATACTAACACACAAATATTTAATACAATGAGCTGTAAGGTAATCAAATGAAATAACCTAGAATCACTAATTATCCTTTTGTGGTAGTTGGCTTGATCTCCATCTACTTCCTAATATCCTGAAAATGGGTAAAAATATGGAAGCACCTTCATTTAATCTTAAAAAATATCACATTTCATTTTCAACATAAAAATAAGGCACTCAGAGTAAAGGGTAAATTCGTTAGTTTTATTACTGGGAAAAAAGAGGAAAGTACTAAAATAAACTTTTTCTCCAATTTTGCAATTCATACCAATGTGTCTAGTAGTATCATTGAATTCTGATGGCCTCAAACAGACATAACCATAAATGCTAATTAGGAAAAAAGAAGAAAGTTAGGATGCTTCATTAATAATTAGAATGTGTTCTTACTATATAACCAGAATCAGAGTTCAAAAATAATTCATATTTTAATTAACTTCTTAAATATTTGCATGCAAGTCCAGTACAACTTGATCTTCAAAGACATACTGCATCAGTATTCTCTAAATATTACTGTGGAGAGTTTTAATAAGTTTATGGTTATTATAAGGCTGGAAGTTATAGTTAATTACTTTTTCTCTCTTGCAACCTATTAATAGTCTTCATGAAAATAAATTAGTCCTTTGCATATGTATGCATTATCACCAAGCCCAGCGATTTACTGATTACAAGTATAGAATGGAAAGGATAAGAACTGAAGTTCACATTTAGAGAAACAAACCTTGCTCCTACTCCACTTCCCACCTCTTAGGACTGAATCTTCTACTAGGTTAAACAATTAAAACTTTTAGGGGATTTTTTGTTTTGTTTTATTCTCATTTGAATGATCACAAATGGGGATACTAACAGTACCAGATTTAAATGTTACATTTTAGCAATATTTATTTTAATTTTATGCTATATTTTTGTAAACCATTTATGATTTCACCAAAATTCAAAATGCATTTCTCCTTGCTCTTAGATTTTTCACCATAACCACAATGCTATTTGTTTCTTTTGACTGTTTAATCATTTCACTTTCTCTTGCCTAACTTAATGTGCGTGTGTGGACATGTTTACATGTTGGTGCTTAAACAACAAAATAATCAAAAGATCAAGATCAGGATTCAGTTTCTCAAACTATTGCTCATCTTAGCTTAAAAAGTTATGGACAAGCTTCCCATCCCCCAATGTGTTGAAGAGATGTGAAGAAAAACATTTGCAAAGGCCATTAAGAGTCTAGATGTAATTAGAACAACACGATCATTCTCATGAAAGATATGAAAAGCAGATAAAACAAAATGGATCATTTTTTGTTGTTCTTTTTAAAAAAATATGTCTCAACAAAGCAAAAAAAAAAACATTGATTTGAAAAGATATATGCACCCTTATGTTTTATTGCAGAATTATTTATAATAGACAAGATATGGAAGCAACCCAAGTGTCCATCAATAGATGAATGGATAAATAAAATGTGGAATATTACTCAGCCATTAAAAAAGAATGAGATCTTGCCATTTGCAACAACATGGATAGACCTAGAGGGTATCATGTTAAGTGAAATCAGTAAGAAAAAGACAAATATCATAGGATTAAATTTATATGTAGAATGTAAAAAACAAAACAAACAATTAAACAAAGAATGGTCTCTTAAATATAAAGAGTAAATTGGTGGCTACCAGGAAAGTGGTGGGTAGAGGGATGGGCAAAATAGATAAAGAGGATTAAGAGGTAAAAAATCTTCCAGTTATAGAATAAATATATCACAAAGATGAAAAGGAAAGCACAGGGAATATGATCAATAATATTGCAATAATACTGTATGGTGACAGATGGTGACTACTCTTACTCTGGTGAGCATTGTGTAATATATAGAATTGTCGAATTATATGTTGTAAACCTGAAGCTAATATCATATGGTATGTTATTTATACTGAAAAAAGAATACAATCCAGGCCGTGGTGGTATAATGTAGCTCAAATTTTTATTCATTTTCTTATGTGTGGCCTGAACCAAGGTTCAGGAAAATTTGTAAGCTCCTGCTTCAATGAATGGAATTCACGGAATAAACTTGGAGTTAAATCTAGATCTTTGCTGAAGGAAAGTTATGTACTAAAAGACCAAGAAGCTAAATCTTACAACAAGGAGACTGTCCTTTTTAAGGGTGGTAATACAGGCCTGATTTTGTATGGCATATAGCCTTCATTAAGTAAATCCACATGAAGAACCCTGGATCAGCTAATTCATAGAGAAAATGTATTAGAGATATAGTACCTATAATAGACAAGTAGATCCTCATGGCTGATAAAAAAATATGATTTATTTTATATAGTTACCTTTTCACTTTAGCCAATTCACCACATATTATGTTTCAAATTTATAAAGTGCAGCAACATTCATTTACACCCATGTGCACACACACACACACAAACAACACACGTTAGGCTGCACATGGGTTCTCTTTCCAGTCATTACCTAATCCTTTAGGGACCTTGGAAACATTGGGTTCAAGAGATTCTGTAATTCTTTTCTAGGTTTTCTCATTTATTTAAATAAAGCCTCAGTGATGAACATATTTATATGCAGAAGTTCTCCCTTGTCTTTCTAGGTTAATTCTGGAAATATAAATTTCAATGTTATCGGCATATATATGGCAACTGAAGTCAGCAAGTTTATGTTATTCTTATTTTCATGTTTATGGCATTGGTTTATGTGTACCTTAAATTCACAGATAAACTCCACTTAGCCACAAAACATAATACTCCCATTGGATATTCCATTAGCAGCAGCCCATTTTATCCAAGTTAATTTTTACCCTGGGATTAAACATTAAATTCATAGCAAAGAGCAAGGCCTTCTAAGCTTGGGGTGACACTTGACTGTGGCATTTCGGGAGTGGTTTGTATGAAAACAATACATGGAACAATTAAAGGTATAAATATGCTGTCTTTATCAAGCCATGGATGCTGACTGAGGAATGAAGTGAAGGGAAATCTATTCTTTCTCTTTATGGTGACTATAAATTTGTAAATTTGGAGTGGATAAATATCCTCAAAATTTTAAATATGTGCAATATAAATATTAGGATTCATGGATTTTTCTTCAATGAAGCACATAAACAAAGTTAACAGATGGAGTGACAGCTTGGACTTTGATATTTACAACATCTACAACTGACAAGGGATTAGCATCAGGAATTTAGGAGGAACTTTTGCAAAACAACTAGAGACAGGAAAAACAATAGGAAATTGACCAAAGAATATGAATATGCCAAGAAGTTAAAGTAGAAAATTCAGATTAAATTAAAACTAAACTAATATATTCACACCAATGGAAATTCAGATTAATACAATAATGAGGCAACATTTTAAGATGATCTGCTTAGCAAAAACTAAAAGATAATACCAATGTAAGAGATCTGGGAAAATTCAGTGGCTCATGGCAGAACTGTAAACTGGCTATATTCTAAAAAGAAAAACATTGTGGAACTTCGTGAAATTAAGTAGCATACGTTAACATTCCAGAAATTCAGTACTGGGCATTTTTCACCAGAGAATCTCCCATTGACGTATAAAGGAACATGAATATGCTCATTTTCATGGTGGGAGAATTTACATGTAGGAAAATCTAGATATCTATTTTTAGGGGGAAAAATAAGTAGGATTCTTTGGATATATGCCTCAAAAGAGGCGTACAGGGACACCTGGGTGGCTCAGTCAGTTAAGCATCGGACAATGAATATTGGCTCAGGTGATGATCTTACGGTTCATGAGTTTGAGCCCCGCATCCAGCTCGGCACTGATAGCACAGAGCCTGCTTGGGATTTTCTTTGTCTCTCTCTGTCTCTCTCTCTCTCTTTCTCTGGCTCTCTCTCTCTCTCTCTCTGAAAATAAATAAATAAGCTTAAAAAAGCAGTATACTAAAAACAGAAACAGAAACTAGAACATATCTTAAACTTCTGATGTTAATTCTATTCTTTAACATTATAGTAGAAACCCTATTTTTTTTGTTTTTTCTTGTTCTTTGATTTATTCATCTTCACCCTAATAATGCTGAATTGCTTTGTTATATTTGACTGTCGTTTTCATAACTTTGTTTTATACTGTCTTTGTATTTGTCTTTATTTTTATGTTCCCTCTCTTAAAATATGGCTAATTTTAATACATTTCTCATGTTTTTAATCGTCAAGATAATTAATGTTAAATGTAGATTTATTAATGTAATTTAATTTATATTTCCTTTTTACCTTCTTTCTTTTTTTACATTTTTAAAACATTTTTTCTATGCTTCTATTTGTTCTTTTCTGCATATTTTGAATTATTATTCATCTTTTTCCTCTACTAGGTTATAAGTTATATGCCCTATTTCTATCAAATGTGTTGTTGAAATTTTAAAATGTGTATTCATTCAACTGGGTTCACAGATGATTACTAACATTCCTCTCCTCCTGAAAAATACAATAATATTAAATGGTCCTGTGAACTATGCTTTTTCTTATCCTGTGTTGAGTTACTCTCATTTGCTTTTTTACTTCCTCAGAGAGAATTATCATAGTGTTTTACAGCTGTGGATATTTAATCCATGTTTACAGTTTTTTCTTAGTATTTATCTTGCATCTTGAATTATTTTAGGTATCACTTTACACTTTCCTCTTCCTTGAGGACATACTGTAGAATATATATATATATATATATATATATATTATGCATATATATATATATATATATGTATAATATATATATATACACACACACATACATGTATATATATATTCTACATATATACATGCATATATGTATATGCATGTATATATTAGTTTTTAGGCTGCATACTACTCTTGAACACAAATAATACTTTCTTGTCTAAAAAGGTAAATCTGCAGTAAGTTCTGTAGGTATTTTGAAGCTATTACTCCATTATGTTGTCTTTATATACTTACTGTTAAAACATGTCTTCTTTTAACAAGTGAATCCCCCATATGTAATATCTTCTTTCTCCATATATAATCTCTTCTTTCTCTTTGATTATTTTTAAGATATTGTTTAGTAAGTTTTTGGCACACTAAATTATCTGCACATTATATGTAGTTTGTTACGGGCTAATTATATTTATCTTTGTTGGAATAAGCAGTAACATCAATATCTGAAAATTCATAGAGGATAAAATCAATATGATCATCTTAAAACATTCAGAAGAAGCATATTAAATAAAAATGTAACAACTACTTATGATTTTAAAAACAAAAGTAATAACCCTAGGAAGAGAGAAAAACATCCTCAATCTGATAAACAGCATTTTGGAAAAATATATAAAAAGAAACACAAAACTACAGCTAACATCATTGATAATGGTGAAAGACTGTATGCTTTTCCTCTAATAATGAGAAAAAGACAAAGATATGCACTAAAAACAACTATTTAACATTGTTCTACAATAAGTTAATAAGTCCAAAGGACAAGGGAATGGAATAAATAAATCAAAGCATGCACTTTGGTTATACAAAAATTGTACATTTACAAATAGAAATTTTATTTACAAAAGGAAAAATGGAATAGAAAGTATGAATGAAGGAAAAATAAGATAATATAAAAAATATAGAGAGACTTTACATTGACCAAGGATTGTAGAGAAGTTAACTCCATATAAGCTAGCTATCAAGCATATGAAAATGTACTCATATCATTAGTCATGAAGGGAATGCAGATTAAAATTACATTTTGAGGGGCGCCTGGGTGACTCAGTTGGTTGAGCGTCCAACTTCGGCTGAGGTCATGAACTCACAGCTCGTGAGTTCGAGCCCCACGTCGGGCTCTGTGTTGACAGCTCAGATCCTGGAGCCTGTTTCAGATTCTGTGTCTCCCTCTCTCTCTGCCCCTTACCCACTCACATTCTATGTCTCTCTCAAAAAATAAACATTAAAAACAATTTTTAATTACATTTTGAAACAGTTACAAACATACTATAATTAATAAATAGTTAAAATAATACTATCAAATGCTGACAAATATGAAGTCACTGGAACTTACAGACTCTTGGTGTGGATGTACAATTTTACAAGCCTATGAAAGCAATTTATTAGTTTCTTATAAATTGACACACACAACACAGCAATTCCTTCCAAGAGAAACAAAAACATAAAATGTTCCTTATCCTCAATAGCCAGAAACTAAAACATCTCAAATTCACATGAACAATGTAATTACACATGAATATGTAAACATGAATTACACATGAATATGTAAACATGAATTACACATGAATATGTGTGTGTGTGTGTGTGTGTGTGTGTGTGTGTGTGTGTGTGATTGTGTGTGTGTGTGTGCGCGCGTGTGCTGGCATGTGAGTAGTCTTGATGCTCTCAACTACCTGGCTACAGCCAGGTCAATGAGCCTATTCAATCATAAGTTCTTTCCTTGGCAATTTAAACCCAGGTGCAGAGGCCCTTCATAAGCGAAGCAGTGAGAATTTGGGGGCACACATCTGGTTTAAAGATAGCAATAAGAAAAACCTGATTTTTAAAAATCTTTTTTTTTAATTTTTTTTTTTTAACGTTTATTTTTGAGACAGACAGAGACAGAGCATGAACGGGGGCGGGGCAGACAGTGGGAGACACAGAATCTGAAACAGGCTCCAGGCTCTGAGCTGTCAGCACAGAGCCCGACGCGGGGCTCGAACTCACGGACTGCGAGATCGTGACCTGAGCCGAAGTCGGCCGATTAACCGAATGAGCCACCCAGGCGCCCCAGAAAAACCTGATTTTTAATAAACATGGACTATAAAAGCAAGTATCAACTAGCTCCGCTGAATTAAAAAAACAATAAGTAGGGGCACCTGGGTGGCTCAGTTGGTTAAACGTCTGACTTCAGCTCAGGTCACGATCTCGCGGTCCGTGAGTTCGAGCCCCTAGTCGGGCTCTGGGCTGATGGCTCAGAGCCTGGAGCCTGCTTCCGATTCTGTATCTCCCTCTCCCTCTGCCCCTCCCCCGTTCATGTTCTGTCTCTCTCGGTCTCAAAAATAAATAAAAAATGTTAAAAAAAATTAAAAAAAATAAGTAATTTGGATTTTAAGAGATACAGTAGTAAATTATTAATAGAAAATAAATATCAATAGATTATTAAAATACACTGATGACAAAAAAGCTTTTTCATGAAAAGCTCTCTTATGAATAATTTTATTATAGAAACAGTAATTATTTACATAGATTTTTAAATTAATGTGAATTTAATTTATGAGATTATGAATCATAGTTAATGTAACTATGGCAGGAATTTAGGCTATAGTTTCTGAATCTTTAGGTTTAGCAAATTGACTGAGCTAAACATTGGAGATTCATAACCACACTGGAGCAGGATTCTCCTACATAATGGAAGATAGAATAGAAAATTAAAAAAATATATATGACATTTAAAGAAATCCTCAATAACACAGAGCCAAACACTCTGCAAGATTCAGTGACTATTTTCATATCCAGTTAAGCAACTGACGAGACACAGATAATAGTTCACATAGACACCCAAATATTTTTTGAAATTGACAAGAAAAATAAAAAGTAACTCAATTACTAAAATGAAACTATTGAGGTAAGATGAATGTATCATGTGTTACATGAATATGAGCACTAGAAAGAAGGCTAAAACATGGATCTTTTTAAATATATAAAATGTATACAATCTAAATAGGAGTGGGATTCAAAACGAGTTAGCAATTGAAAGAAGACAAGAGGGGCAAGGGATTCGACAGCCAGAACTTGAAGGTTTTCCAGACTTATACAGGACAATTTTGAAATCCCAGCTATTATACCTGTGGAAGGCACCTAACTATAAAATCCTCTAAATAAATATAGTCAAAAGAGTAAGAGATTGAAGTGATCCAATCAATCCTCAGATGATTATCAGAAGACCAATAATCATCAGATCCACAAGGAGGTCAAAGTGGGAAGGGGGACTTCATATCACTGAAGGCATATTACTCAGAGATAGCTACATACAGTAAAAGGGAAATGTGAACGGGGAATAGTGGCAAGAGATTTAGGAAAACTCAGCTGTTCCCCTTTTAGTAGCACCTGCATGGTAAGGGTTATGTGACATTATCTTAGATAAGGAGTAAGGGCTTCAAGACCCAGCACGGAAAATGGAATAATACCTGCTCATCACCTCTATCACTTTACTTGGCCCCTAAATGAGCTTGACTACAACAGTGAATAATGAACATTGAGGTATTAGATTTTTCTTCCCCTTGTTGAACCCAAGTATTTTATAAATGTTCCATTATCCAGCATGAAGGATTACAGATGAAAATACAAAAAAAAAAAAAAAAATCTAAAGATACAAACATTCATGGCGCCTGGGTGGCTCAGTCAGTGGAGTGTCTGACTGATTTTCACTCAGGTCATGATCTCACAGTACATGAGTTCAAGCCCCAAGTCAGGCTCCACACTGACAACCCAGAGCATGCTTCAGACTCACTCACTCTCTCTCTCTCCTCTCTCTCTCTCTCCCTCTCTCTCTCTCTCTCTCTCTCCCTCTTTCAAAATACTACATTTATATTTGTATGGGATCTATGGTCATTAAGCCACAATTTGGGCTGCCATATCTGTGTCTATTTTGCTCCAAATACCTAATAATTGCTCTTTCCTGAAGACAGGTCTACATTAAAATAGGTCTTTCCCATAATTTTACAAGCTTTTAAATTATAAAATATTTTAAAGATAATATTGATCATCTCAGTTATTGTATACTCTTTTTTTTCTTAATACCTTTTTTTTTTTTAAGTAGACTCTAAGCCCAGCACAGAGCCCAGTATGGGGCTCAAACTCACAACACTGAGGTAAATACCTGAGCTGAGATCAAGAGTCAAATGCTTAACCAATGGAGACAGCCAGGTGCCCCTTAAAACTTTTTTTTTAATTGAGGTATAACTGACATATATTATATTCAGTTGTACATTCTAATGATTCCATATTTGTATGCACTATGAAACGATCACCACTAAGTAAGTCTGTCATCATCTATCAGCATAGAAGTCACAATCTTTTTCTCATGAGGAGAACTTTTGAGATTCATTCTTAGTGACTTTCAAATACACAATAAAATATTATTGACACTAGTCATCATGTTGTTCATTACATCCTCATGACTATTTACTTTAAAACTGGAAGTTTGAACCTCTTCACCTCATTCACTCCCCATAACTGCCAAGACCAATATCAAGGAGCTAATTGCTTATGTTTTCTTCTATAAGTTTTATGGTTTCAGGTCTTAGGTTGAAGTCTTTAATTCATTTTGAGTTAATTTTTTTAATATGATGTAAGACACTGTTTTAGTTTCATTCTTTTGCATAGGGCTGTCCAAATTTTTCCATCACCCTTTATTAGAGAATGTCCTTTCCTTATTTTATATTCTTGACTCCTTTATCACAAATAACTGACCATATATACATAAGCTTATTTCTGGGCTCTCTGTTCTTTTCCATTACTTGTGTGTCTATTTTTATGCCAATACCATACTGTCTTGATTATTATAGCTTTGTAATTTGATACATCCAGTTTCATTCTTCTTCTACAAAATTTATTTGGCTATTCAGTGTCTTTTGTGTTTCCGTATAAATTTTAGGGTTATTTGTTCTATTTCCATATAAAATCCATTGGAATTTGAGAGGGACTGCATTGATTCTGTGTTTCTTTGGGTACTATGGGCATTTAACAATATTAATTCTTCCAGTACATGAGCAAGAATGGTTCAACATCCACGAATCAACCAATGTGTCTCAAATCTTTCATTACTTAAGCAGCTCACTTTATTATTAACTGGAAGCCAGATGCTCAGTCAACAGTTTTCAAAGTATGCATATATATATATTGCATATATATATATATATGCATATATATGCATATATATATATATGCATATATATATATATATGCATATTCCTGTGGAACTGCAAATCATAAACACGGCTCACCTCAAAACCAGGCAGTCCTAGAGAAGTCCCCTATGTGACAGTCGCAAAAATTGGAACTCTATATGGGTGTGTAACTTCCTTCCTGGTCAGTACTAGTGAGCTGTAGTGAGGCCAAGGGAAAGCCCAAAGATGACACCCCCAACCCACATTCTCTGAGAGCACCTCAGTAGTCTCTAGATGTGTGGCAAACTTAAAGCATATCTTTCAGACTAAAGCTCCAGGACAAATAAACAGGCATTTTTCACAGGAAGACTGTGGTATATTTCAGTCTGCTGTCTGTGCAGTGCCCTGTGGGGTGTATACTGACAAGGACTGCCTCTGGTTGTTTCACTTCATTGGGTCCCAGACATATAAGCCCTGCCCCTTGCAACAAGAGGTGATAAGGGGCATCCCTTGTGTAGACTTCATATGCCCACTAGCTTTAGTGAGGCAGAGGGAGATAGCTTTAGTGAGGCAGTAGGAGGATCCTGTGGCTCCATGCACTTGCTGCCAAGGTAGAGGCAGAGTACAAAGATAGCATCTGCCAGTACCTCCATCCAGGCGAGAGTTCCAACAGGGCCCTGCTCCTCTGGGAGAAGCTTTAAGATTGGCAAACGATCTCTTTCAAATGCTGCTTTTGTGCTAGGTCCGAAGTAAATCTGAGTACAAATACTTTAAGAGCAGAAACTCAGTTCCCAATGGCCCTGTGAGTGAGATCCATTGGTTTTCAAAGCCAGACAGTTTGGAGGCTTGACTTTCTGGAAGAGTCCCAAGGCTGGGATGCCTGATGTGGGGCATAAACCCCTGGATCCTTAGGAAGAAGCTCCATATTTGTGAGACCCTCCTGATTATGGCTTGCTGCACCTGGGGTGAGGTTTTCTGTGAGACTATGCCTCTGCGTCTCCTAACCATCTTGATGTGACTCATCCTTTGTTGAGGAAAGGCTGTTCAAATAGTTTTGAGATCTTTTCCAGAGGTAACTGCTCCATATGTACCTAAAGATTTGGTATATCTGTAGGAGGAAGTGGGTTCAGGATTTTCCTATACCGCCATCTTTTTTAAAAAAATTTTTAATGTTTTTATTTATTTTTGAGACAAAGAGAGACAGAGCATGAGCAGGGGAGGGGCAGACAGGGAGGGAGACACAGAATCTGAAGCAGGCTCCAGGCTCTGAGCTGTCAGCACAGAGCCCGACATGGGGCTCGAACTCACAGACTGTGAGATCATGACCTGAGCTGAAGTCGGATGCTTAACCGACTGAGCCACTCAGGCACCCGGTATGCCACCATCTTTTAACTGCCTCCATATCCCTTCTGTGATGGCAATAGTGCAGAAAGTAGACAATCTTTCCCAGTCTAATTGGACAGAATTCCATAAACAGAACTCAGCTAAAAATAACCCATCATGAAATACTTTATATTGATACTTATTCAGTGCTGAGAACTCTATTCACATATTGGAAATACATTGGTAACAAGGTATACACAATCCTTCTATTTAGGGAGTTAAATATTCTAAAAGGCATATAGGCATTACATAAAAAATACCCCAAAATATTTAAGTAACAATTTTAGTAGGGGATACAGAGAAATATAGGATACTGAAAAACTATAGATGATAAAGATATTTTCCAGGGAGACAGCATTGGTCAATCTAATTTTTAATCTTACAACGCATATTCTAGTCACATTTCAATTACTTACAAGAGGTGAATTATGGCTAGTCAGTAGTATGAGAACATTTTATACTTTATACACTTTAACTGTATTTATGTAACACAGAATGAATTGGACGAAGCAAGTATGTGGTAAACTTTATCTGTATCCTGTCCAACTGGGTAATTTAGCTCCATAACAAGTGTATTGAAACTAGTGGGCAATTAGCAAATATTTCCTTTATTTCATGTAAACCTAGGAAAAATAGCAGGATAATTACTAAAATCCTTCTTTTAAGATAAATAGTAATTCCCTACTTGGGAACCAATAGTATAATATATGTTACATGAATATAATTTAAATAAAAAAATTGAAACCAACAAAAAATAAAATAAAAATACAGATAAAAAAATTCCATACTTAGTATATCATATTTTTTTCAGATTTCTGTATGACTTAGAAGTATTTCATAAACACATCAATTTATTCCCTTTTTAAAGCTGAAGAATCACAAGCAGAAATTTTCAGTGTACCTCATGTTACCATCTGCATTTTTAAGTGAAAATTTGAAACAATTTTAATATTGTATACCATGACCCTGATTTATCCTTATTATTTATCTTATAATGTAAAACACATTAGTAAATACAAATTCTTGGTGACAAATATTTCTCTTTCTCTAAGTAAAATTTAGGATGGATTAACTAAATGATTTTCCTAAACATTCTATTACTTCCTCTATTAATGTTTTTTTATGTGTAGAAAGTGCTTTTAATTATGGTTTATATACAGCAAGAGTACAAAGTAGACCCATAATGAGGAAATGACAACCTTGCCAACAGAGCCTAAGATCTCCTAATACTAAGTTCCAAACTCCATTCTTTTTTTTTAATTATTTTTAATGTTTATTTATTTTTTAGAGAGAGAAAGAGCACGAGTGGGGGAGGGGCAGAGAGAGAGGAAGGCACAGAATCTGAAGCAGGCCCCAGGCTTTGAGCTGTTAGCACAGAGCCTGACTTGGGGCTCAAACTCACAAACCATGAGATCATCACCTGAGCCGAAGTCAGACACTTAACCAACTGAGCGACCCAGGCACCCCAAACTCCATTCTTTACAGATATCCTATTTTAAAGAAATGACAAAACACTATTCTTTCACGTTTTTTCTTTAAAAAGATATGTGATTTAAATTTATTGTTTAAGGAGATAATTTTAGTTGCTACTTAGGCTAAATATCCATATATATTAGGTACATCACATATATATATATATGCTAATTGTATAATATATATATATATATATATATATATATATATATATATGCTAATTATACCAATAGCACAAACACACAATACATTTATAGACTCCATATGTATAGAAACCTGGATTTGTAAAAAAATAAATGTATTTGATAGAGAACTTACAGAATAGGCAGAATTTATTCTGTAGGTGTCTTTGTTTCTTCTTGTTGTTTTCAGTTGACCTATGAATACATAAAGAAATAATTCAGACCAAGCAAATAAAAGGGTACAAGAGCTTTGATTGATAGTAACACATAAATATATATGGTGATATTATCTCTGCTTGTACATTAGCCCAAATAAACTTTGGTATCCCTTTGGAAATAAGTAACACAAACTTTCTAGAAATACATTTTCAAAAACAAGACACATGAGAAATTACAGTAGCTATAATGTAAAGCAGTTTACTTGAAACATGACTGTATATATAACTCTAATGTATTTATAAATTTCAAATATTATATACATTATTTTACTAGTCTTTACAGAGACACTAATAAGAAGGAAGAGATTTGTTCTTACCTATATAGCTAGTTAAGCAGTTGCTTCCTGAATAAAGATTTGTTCTTTTCCACTACCACGTTTTATAGAACAGTTTGAAAATACTCACGGTGCCATGCCAATTATGTAAAAATCTCTATAGAGGTAAATCACCCATTAATTTATAACATTAATGAAAGTAAATTATAAATAATGGCATACAGAAATTTTATTTCTCTAATTCAATGAGGTTTACTGAATACATACACACATCATCAACCTAATTTTTAAAAACATTTTTTTTTATGTTTATTTATTTTTGAGAGACAGAGAGACAGACTGCGAGCAGGAGAGGAGCAGAAAGAGAGGGAGACACAGAATCCGAAGCAGTCTCCAGGTTCTGAGCTATCAGCACAGAACCTGATGTGGGGCTTGAACTCATGAACTGTGAGATCACAACCTGAGCTGAAGTTGGATGTTTAACCCACTGAGCCACCCAGGTGCCCCATCAACAACCTCATTAAGATGAAGAACACTTCCATCGCTCCAGAGAATTCCTTCATGTGACCAACACCCCTTGGAAGTCGATGTTATTATTTCAGTCACCAGAAATCAGTTTTAAAATTTGTTACAAGGGGCGCCTGGGTGGCGCAGTCGGTTAAGCGTCCGACTTCAGCCAGGTCACGATCTCGCGGTCCGTGAGTTCGAGCCCCGCGTCAGGCTCTGGGCTGATGGCTCAGAGCCTGGAGCCTGTTTCCGCTTCTGTGTCTCCCTCTGTCTCTGCCCCTCCCCCGTTCATGCTCTGTCTCTCTCTGTCCCAAAAATAAATTAAAAACGTTGAAAAAAAAAATTAAAAAAAAAAATTTGTTACAAAATTTAGTATAAATGAAACAATACATTGTATATTAATATGCATCTGATTTCTCTTAATAAACTAAGGTTTTTGAGACTAATCATTGTTTTTGCATATTTTGGTATGTTTCTTTTAAACTGTTGAGTAGGATTCCACCATATAAATCTAGAAAAAAATTATCTCCCCATTCGTTAGTTGATAGATATTTGGGTTGTTTCCACTTGCAGGTTATTAAAACCAACCTATAATGCATATTCGTTTAACGTTTTATTAATTCTACTTAATTTGTCTTTAATTTTTTACTATATTCTGCTTTTTAAGTTAGAAATTTAGAAAATGGATTTTTTAAATGTTTTTAATTTATTTCTTCTTTTATTTATTTTGACAGAAAGATAGTGATTGTATGAGCAGGGCAAAGGCACAAAGGGTGAGGAGAGAGAGAGAATCTCAAGAATCCTGATAGCACAGAGCCTGACAGGAGGCTGGATCTCACGAACCATGAGATCATGAACTGGGCCAAAATCAGGAGTCAGAAGTTTCACCAACTTAGCCACCCAGTCGCTCCCAATTTTTTTTTTTTAATAGAAGCACTTATACTAAGAAAATTCCTTTTAACACTGTTTTCACCACATCCCACAAAAAGTAATATACTGTATTATTATTATTCAGTTGAAAATAATGTCCCTTGTGGTATATATTTTAACCTAAGGGATATTTATATGTATGTGGCTTAAGTTTTCAAATACATGAATATCTTACTTTTTGTTAATAATTACTAATTTTGTTCTGTTTGGTCACTGAATATGTACTCCATAGGACAGCAATTTTTTTGAAATTTTTGAGACTAACTTTATGGCCTACCTTATGGTTATTTTGTTGAAAATTCTATGTTTACCTTAAACATATGTATTTTATTGTTGGATGATGTGTTCTAAAAATGTCAATTAGGGCACTTGTAATGAGCACAGGGTGTTGTAGTAAAGTGTTGAATCACTATATTGTACATTTGAAACTAATATTACATTGTATGTTAACTAACCAGAATTTAAATAAAATCTCTTTTTTTTTAAGGACATTTGTTTTTAGTGTTGTTGAAATCATCTAGTTCCTTACCAATTGTTCTGAATGTTCTATATGGCTACTTACAATATGCATATTTTACCTATTAAAAATAACTTCCATATTTTGGAACTAGGATTGTACATATATCTCTTTTTCTCTTTTATGTTTTTGCTGTATCATTTTCCTAACTTTGATTTTGAGTACCACCTGCTTCATTTCTGATATTTGTTATTTGTGTTCTTTTCCTGATAAGCATGTCTAGATGTTGGTAATAATCTTCTGAAGGATACAACTATTCTATTCACTAATTTTCCTTATTTTCTCGTTTTTACAGATTTTGCTTCTTTTTTTTAAATTTTTTCTACTTTAAGTTTCATTTTTTTAATTTAACTTTATTAAAAAGTATTTTAGAGCGATTTGGGGTTCAGAGCAAAATTGAGAGAAAAGTACAGAAATTTTCCATGTATAAAAGCATAGCCTCCCCAAGTACCAAATCCCCCACCAGAGTGGCACATCTCTTGCAAGTGATGAACTGACAATTGACACATCAGAATCAAAGTCCATACTTTATATAAGACTTTATTCTTGGTGTTGTACATTCTATGGGTTTGGACAAACGTGTATCATGTAGCCAACAAATAGTATCATAAGGAATAGTTTCACTGCCCTAAAAATCCTCTATGTTTCACTACTCATCCCTTTATTTCCCCCTTAACACTTGGCAACCACTGATTTTCTTACTCTCTCCATATTTTGCCTTTTCCAGAATGTCATTGAATCAAATCACACAATTTGTAGTCTTTTCAAGATTGGCTTCTTCCACTAAGTAATATGCATTTAAGTTTATTCCATGTCTTTGCATGGCTTGATAACACATTTTTTTACTGCTGAATAATATTCTATTGTTTGAATGAACCAGAGTCTAGTAATCCATTCACCTACCACAGAACATCTTGGTTGCTTACAAGTTTTTGCAATTACTATGTAAAAAAAATATGTTTATTTATTTTTGAGAGAGATAGAATGCGAGTGGGTTAGGGGCAGAGAGAGAGGGAGACACAGAATCTGAAGCAGGCTCCAGGCTCCAAGCTGTCAGCACAGAGCCTGACGCGGGGGTTGAACTCACAAGCTGTGAGATCATGACCTGAGTTGAAGTTGGACGCTAGACCGACTGAGCCACACAGGCGCCCTGAGTTTTTGCAATTATGAATAAAGATGCTACAAATATTTCTGTGCAGTTTTCTGTGTGGACATAGTTTTCAACTCTCTTGGGTAAATACTAAGAAACACAACTGCTGGTTTATGTTGTAAGAGTATATTTAGTTTTGTAAGGAACCACCAAACTGTCTTCAAATTAGCTATACCATTCTGCATTCCCAATAGCAATAAATGAGAATTGCTGTTGCTCAATATCGTGGCTTACGATATCGTTGCTCAATTATCGACAACTTAATGTTGTCACTTTTCTGTATTTTTGTCATTCTAACACGTATGCAGTGGTACTTGATTATTGTTTGAATTTGTATTTCCCTGAAGACATATGATGTGGAACATCTTTTCATGTGTTTATTTGACATCTGTATGTCTTACCTGGTGAGGTGTCTCTATAGGTTTTGGACCATTTTTTAATCAGGCTGTTTGTTTCCTTACTGTTGAATTTTAAGACTTCTTTGTATATTTTGAATAACAACCTGTATCAGATATATATTTTGCAAATGTTTTCTTTCAGTCTGTAGCTTGCCTTTATTCTCTTGATATCTTTTGCAGAGCAGAATTTTTAATTTTAATGAAGTCTAGCTTAATTCTTTATTTCATGGGTTGTGGCTTAGGCATCCTAATGTCATTATCTAACACAATATCATCTAGATTTTCTTCTATGTAATTTCTATGAGTTTTATAGTTTTTTTGTTCCACATTTAGGTCTATGATGCATTTTTTAAAGATTTTATTTTTAAGGAATCTCTGCATCCAATATGGGGCTCAAAACCGCAACCCCATGATTAAGAGTTGCATGCTCCACTGACCAAGCCAGCCAGGCATCCAGGTCTACAATCCATGTTGAGTTAATTTTTTATAAAGTGTGTAAGGCCCGTGTCTAAATTTTTTAAGCATATTCATGTTCAATTGTTCTATCACTATTTGTTGAAAAGACTATCTGCTCCATTGTACTGCCTTTGCAACTTTTTCAAAGATTAGTAGACTATATTTCTCCCTCAATATTGTGTTGGCTATTCTGAGTCTGCCTCTCCACATCAACTTTAGAATCAGTTGCTCAATGTCTACAAAACAATTTTCTGGGATTGCATTGAATCTATACATCAATTTTTAATGCACTTATTGATATGATATGATTTTTCTTTGTTTAGTCCATTGATATGATGGATTACATTAATTTTCAAATGTTGAATAAGCTTTGTATAACTGGAATAAATCCTTCTTAGTCAGGTGTATAATTTTCTCATAAATTATTTGGATTCAATTTGGAAATAGTTGGTTCAGGATTTTTTTCACCTATGCTTATGAGGCATTGATCTAGTTTTATAATGTTTTGTCTGATTTTGGTGTTAGGCTAATGCTGGCCTTGTAACTTGGTTTAGGGAGTATTCCTTTGATATATATCCTTTGAAAAAGATTGCAGAGAACTGGTATAAATTCTTCCTTAAACAGTTGATAGAATTCACCAGTGATCCTATCTGGGCCTGGTGCTTTCTGATTTGGAAGGGCATTAGTTATTAACTATACTTATTTAATAGACATAATATAGTTAGATCATCCATTTCTTCTTGTGTGAGTTTAGCAGAATGTGTATTTCAGAGAATTAGTCCATTTCAACTAGGTTATCAAACAGCAGGAATAGAGTTGTTCATAGTATTCCTTTATTATGCTTTTCCCATCCATGAGTTCTATAGTGAACTTTTATTTCTGTTATTAGTGATTTGTATTCTCTCTTAGCCTGGCCAGAAGAATATCAATTTTATATTTTTCAAACAGCCAACTTTTGGTTTTGTTGATTTTCTCTATTGATTTTCAGGTTTCTATTTTATTGATTTCTACTTTTATTCTTATTATTTCTTTTCTTCTTTGAATATAATTCACTCTCCTTTTTCTAGTGTCCTAAGGTAAAATCTCAGATAATTTTAGATATTTTAGATCTTTCTCTTCTTTAAATTTGCATACAATGCTATAAATTTCCCTCTACGCACTACTTTCACTGCATCCCACACATTTTGGCAAGTTGTGCTTTCATTTTCAGTAGTTCAGTGTGTGTGTGTGTGTGTGTGTGTGTGTGTGTGTGTGGAGAGAGAGAGAGAGAAATTACAGATTACTTTTTTAATTTTTTCAGAATTTTTAAAAATTTAAATCCAAGTTAGTTAACATATAGTATAATAATGATTTCAGGAATAGAATCCAGTGATTCATCACTTACATATAACAGTGCTCATCCCAACAAGTGCCCTCCTTAATGCCCATCACCCATTTAGCCCATCCCCCACCCAACATCCTACCAACAACCCTGTTTGTTCTCCGTATTTTAGAGTCTCTTATGGTTTGTCTCCCTCTCTGTTTGATCTTATTTTTGCTTCCCTTCCCCCATGTTCATCTGTTTTTGTTTCTTAAATTCCACATATGAGTGAAGTCATATATTTGTCTTTCTCTGACTGATTTATTTTGCTTAGCATAATACACTCGAGTCCCATCCACATTGTTACAAATGGCAACATATATATAGGTATAGATAGACAGATACACACATATCACATCTTCTTTATCCATTCATCAGTCGAAGGACATTTGGGCTCTTTCCATATTTTGGCTTTTGTAGATAGTGTTGCTGTAAACATTGGGGTTCATGTGCCCCTTTGAATCAGCATTTTTATATCTTTTGTATAAATACTTAGTAGTGCAATTACTGGGTTGCAGGGTAGTTCTATTTTTAACTTTTGAGGAACCTCCATACTGTTTGCCAGAAGGGCTACACCAGCTTGCATTCCCACCAACAATGCAAAAGAGATCCTCTTTCTCTGCATCTCGCCAAAATTTGTTGTTGCCTGAGTTGTTAATGTTAGCCATTCTGACAGGTGTGAGGTGGTATTTGTGTGGTTTTAATATGTATTTCCCTGATGATAAGTGATGCTGAACATTTTTTCATGTGTCTGTTAGCCATCTGGATAAATTCTATGGAAAACTGTCTATTCATGTCATCTGCCTATTTCTTCACTGGATTATTTGTGTTTTGGGTTTTGAGTTTGATAAGTTCTTACAGATTCTGGATATTAACCCTTTATCAGATATGTCATTTGCAAATACCTTCTCCCATTTCATCAGTTGTCTTTTAGTTTTTCTGGTTGTTTCCTTCTATGTGCAGAAGCATTTTATTTTGATGAGGTCCCTGTAGTTCATTTTTGCTTTTGTTTCCCTTGCCTCCAGAGACATGTCAAGTAAAACGCTGGTACAGCCACGGTCAAAGAGGTTGTTCTCTGTTTTCTCCTCTAGGATTTTGATGGCTTCCTGTATTATGTTTAGGTGTCTCATCCATTTTGAGTTTATTTTTGTGTATGGTGTAAGAAAGTGGTCCAGGTTCATTCTTCTTCATGTTGCTGTCCAGGTATCCCAACACAATTTACTAGAGACTGTATTTTTTCCACTAGATATTCTTTCTTGCTTTGTTAAAGATTAGTTGGCCATATGTTTGGGTGATCCATTTTTGGGTTCTCTATTGTGTTCCATTGATCTATGTGTCTGTTTTTGTGCCAGTACCATACTGTCTTGATGATTATCACTTTGCAATCATACTTGAAGTCTGGAATTGTGATGCCTCCAGATTTGGTTTTCTTTTTCAACAATACTTTGCTCTTTGGGGTCTTTTTTGGTTCCATACAAATTTTAGAACTGTTCCTTCTGGCTCTAAAGAATGTTGGTGTTATTTTGATAGGGATTGCACTGAATACGTAGATTGCTTTGGGTAGTATTGACATTTTAACAATATTTGTTCTTCCATCCATGAACATGGACAGTATATTTTTCAATGTCTCATGAGATTTCTTCTTTTATGTTTACATAATTTAGAAGTTTGTCCTCTAATCTCAATATAATTTGGGATGTTTCAAGTTATCTTTCTATCATTGATTACTAGTTTAATTATATTGTGATCTGAGAGCAGACATTGTATGATTTATACTCTTTTATATTTTTTAATGTATGTTTAGGGGCCAGAAAGTCTATCTTGGTCTATGTTTTTGTGAGCTCTTCTTTATTTATTTTATTTTATATTTATATTTATTTTTATTCACTCTTATTATTATGTAATACCCCTCTGTAACTCTGATAATTTTGTTTTGAAATTTGCTCTATTGAAATTCATATAGTTGCCCCTTTTATTAGTGTTAGCATGTTTCTCCATTCATTTATTTTATTATTTGTTATTTTTATTTTTTTAATTTATTTATTTTGAGAGAGAGAAGGCATGAGAAGGGGAGGGGCAGAGAGAGTGGGAGACGAAGAGAGAGAGAATCCCAAGCAGGCTCCATGCTGTCTGCACACAGTCGGATGTGGGACTCTGAGCTGAAATTGAGAGTCAGACGTTTAACCGACTGAACCGCCTGGGTACTCCTCAATTCATTTACTTTAAATCTATGTGTATATTTATACTTAAAGTGAGTTCTTATAGATAAGATAGAGTTGGGTGTTATTTGATTCATTCTGATCATCTCTGTCTTTTTACATGGTGTATTTAGATCTCTGAAGTTCAAAGTTACTATTGCATATTTGGAGTAATATTTATCTACTGTCTTCTATTTGTTGCTCTTGTTCTTTGTTCCAAATTTTGTTTCACACAATTTTTCTGCATTTTTTGGTTTTCACTGAATATTTTATATAATTGTATTTTCTCTTCCCTCTTAGTATATCGGCTATACATTTTTTTTTTAGTGGTTGCTCTAGAGTTTGTTATATGCATTTACAATGAATCCGAGCCATCTTTCAGAAAACATTACACCGCTTCATGTGCAGTCTGAGTACCTTATAATAACCAAATAATTCTAATTCCTCCCTCCTATCTCTTTTTTTTTCTGGTATTTATTTCACTTATATATAATCATTTGTACACATATATACATAAGTATACATAATCAAATATACTGATGCTATTTTAACTTGAACAAATTCTTACCTATTAGGTCAATTAAATTTTATTTTTACTTATTCCTTCCTCAGTGCTCTTTATATCAATTCACATCTGATTTATATTAATTTGCTTCTCTATAAAAATTTCTTTTAATATTTCTTGCAAACCGAGTCTACTGGCAATAAATTCCTTAAACTTTTGTCTGAGAAAATCTTTCCATCCCTTCACTGTTGAAGCTTAATTTCAGAGTAGTCACTCTTGCAGGTGACTATTTTTTCCCCCTCTCATCTGCTTTATCTATCAGAGCTCTTAGCATAACAGTCATAGCTGTTTTAAAATCCCAGACTGATAACTCCAACATCCCTTCCATGTCTACATTTCTTTTTTTTTTTTAAATATGAAATTTATTGTCAAATTGGTTTCCATACAACACCCAGGGCTCATCCCAAAAGGTGCCCTCCTCAATACCCATCTTTCTCTTTAAACTATTTTACTTTTGTTTGTTTGTTTTGCCTGTTAGTATGTCTTGTAAATGCCTTGGTAGCCAGACATGATGTACTGGTTAAAAGAAACTGCTATAAATAGGCCTTTAGTAATGTGGTGGAGGGTGTGGGGTAGACAGATGTTATAATCCTATAATTTTGGTTTCAGTCTTTTCATTAGTCTATGACTCTGGACTGTGAGTTTTACAACTACTTCTGAGTTCCTCCACTCCCACTCCTCCTTTGGTGGTACTGGATTACTAGAGTGGTCTGGAGTTGGATGTTTTTTCTTCCAATGAATTAGGCTCTGAAAAAACCCAAGGAGATTAGTAGCTGGCTGACTAGTTTCTCCTGAGGAATTTTTTATTAAGAAGAGCAGGGTGCTCTGGCATATTTCAAAATCATTCCTGTTTCCTTCCACCTGATGTAAACAGGAGGCTTTTTTTTCTCCAACATAGGGATAACTTGTGTTATTATACTTCACATTATTGTGTTTCACAGAGAGTGCATTTTTCTTCCAAATTGAAGATTAGTCATAACCCTGTGTCAAGTCCATCAGTGCCTTTTTTCCAAAGTATTTGCTTATTTTATGTCTCTGTATCACAATTTGGTAATTCTCACAATATTTCAAGGTTTTTATTATTATATTGGTTATGGTGATCTGCAATCAGTGATTAAAATTTTCCAAAAGCTCAGATAATAGCATTTTTAACAATAAAATATTCTTAAATTAAGGTAAGTACATTTTTTTAGATACAAAACTATTGCACACTTAATAGACTAGAGTACAGTGTAAACATACATTTTATATGAACTGGGAAACCAAAAAGTTAATCTGACTTGTTACTTGTGATATGCACTCCATTAGAGTGGTCTTAAGCCAAACTTGCAGTATCTCTGAGGTATGCCAGTATTTATAGTGAGAAAATGGCTGAACTCTTGGAGGTAAAATTCACAAAGCACAGGGTCCCTCTATGACTGGAGTTTTTAACTCTCAGAGCTGTCCACACTGAGCCTCCAGAGATTTGTCAATTATAGTTCAGGTTTCCCACTGTAATGGGGTGTATTGGTTTCTGCAGATGTTTCTCGACCAGGATGTTGTGATCCTCTGTATCCATTTGTCTGTTTCTCCATATAGGGGAGCAGTGGCTTCCCTGTGACTTCATTTCTCTTAAGAACCTAAGATTTGGGGGCGCCTGGGTGGCGCAGTCGGTTAAGCGTCCGACTTCGGCCAGGTCACGATCTCGCGGTCCGTGAGTTCGAGCCCCGCGTAGGGCTCTGGGCTGATGGCTCGGAGCCTGGAGCCTGTTTCCGATTCTGTCTCTCCCTCTCTCTCTGCCCCTCCCCCATTCATGCTCTGTCTCTCTGTCCCAAAAATAAATAAAAAACGTTAAAAAAAATTAAAAAAAAAAAGAACCTAAGATTTGTTCACTTTTCAATTTGTTTAGCATTCTACTCATAAGAAGAGAGGGGCAGCTACATGCTGAACTGGAAAACCTGTCCCTTATTTAGTTTCTTGAAGTGGACACTAAAGGACAAACCATTTATTTGAACTATTTCTTTCTTTCTACTATATGTCCTTCATGCTATATATTTAAATATAAGTACTGGTTTAGCTGGATTCCACAATTTTCAAAATATTTTGTTTTTACTTTCTTTCAGTTTATTTCTTCTAATTTTTCTGTTGATTTCTTCTTTGACACATGGATTATTTGGAGTGTTTCTATTTTTCAAATAATTTGGCATTTTCCAGATATTTTTGTTATTGATTTCCAATTTACACTGCAGTCAGGTTACATTATGTACAAATGGCTTGAATCCTCTTAAATTACTTTATACCCCAGAATGTTGTTCTACTTTGCAAAATGTTCTATGTGCTTTGTGAAAGATATGTGCTCTGCTGTTATTGAGTATAGTGTTCCTTAAGTATCAGTTAAGTCAAAGTATTTGTTTTATTCAAGTCTTCCATAACCTTACTGATGTTCTGTCAATTCTTTCAATCATTTATTGAGAAACATGTTGAAATCCCTGGCTGTGATATACTTTGTCTATTTCTCTTTATAGGCTTTTCAGATATTGCTATATATATATTAGTATATTGTAAATGTTTTATTATATGCAAAAATGTTTAGTATTTTTCTGTTATCCTGATGAATTGACACACTTATCATTAAAAATCATTGTGATAATTTTCTTTACTATGAAAATTATTTTGCCTGATATTCATATACCCACTACCAGTCACTTGTCATTAGCATGGTATACTTCTTTGCTTTTATTCTTATTTTGCTTGTATATTTATATTTAAAGTGTTTTTCACTGATGAATGGCTAGATGTGAGGCTGCTTTGTTAATATATACAGTTTGAATTAATCCTTCTCTAAATATTTTGTAAGTATATTCAGTTTCAAACCTGCCATCAAAACTAGTTAATAGCATTCCTTGTGCGTAAAGTTTTTCCTAAGTGAATAAAATTGCACATCTGCAAAAAAAAATAAATTGTTTTTATTGTAGGCAGCATATAATTGGCATTGCTTTTATATACAATCTGATAATCACTGCTTTCAATTTGCATTGTGAGATGATTTACACTTATGTGATTACTTATATGCTTGGGTTTAAATTTATACTACCCCTATTATTACAATACATTATTTCACATGTGTGAAAGAATTCTACATTTGTATTTTTTAAATTCTTTTTTTAACGTTTATTTTTTTTATTTTATTTTTTTTAATTTTTAATTTTTTTTTTTACGTTTATTTATTTTTGAGACAGAGAGAGACAGAGCATGAATGGGGGAGGGTCAGAGAGAGAGAGGGAGACACAGAATCTGAAACAGGCTCCAGGCTCTGAGCGGTCAGCACAGAGCCCAACGCGGGACTTGAACTCACAGACCGCAAGATCATGACCTGAGCTGCAGTCGGACGCTTAACTGACTGAGCCACCCAGGTGCCCTTAATGTTTATTTTTGAGAGAGAGACAGAGCATGAGCAGGGGAGGGACAAAGAGACAGATACAGAATCCGAAGCATGGTCCAGGCTCTGAGCTGTCAGCACAGAGCCTGGTGAGGGGCTTGAACTCACAAGCCGTGAGATCAAGACCTGTGCTGAAGTCAAAATCTTAACTGACTGAGCCACGCAGGCATCCCCAAAACTCTACCTTTGTAATTAAGGTTCAATTAACCAGCTGACTTTGAATTAATCAAAGCAAACTCCTCCTGGGTAGGCCTGACCTAATCAAATGGATTCTTTTAAAAGGCAGTCTAGAGATCAGAGAAAAACTCTCCTGCTAGCTTTGAAAAAGCAAGTTTGCCATGAGTTCCATAGTTGCAAAGAAATTTATTCTTATAACCACCACATGATCTTGAAAGAGGACCTTGGACCTCAGATGAGAATGTAGTCCTGATTAACACCTTGAATGCAGCCTGTGGAACCCTGTACAGAGAACTCATCAAAAACAAGCCTGGACTGGTAACCCAGGGAAATTTGGTAACAGAGTGAGATAATAGGTATACATTGTTTAAAGACACCAGGTTTGTGGTAATTTATGTGGCAAGTGAAACTAATACATGATTATAAAACTGTTCTGGCACTTACAGGTTAATTTAGGGTGTATAGTGTACATTGTTCACTTATCACACTTTACTAATAAATATAATTTCAAGTTTTATTTATCAAAAAATAATATATCAAGAAAGAACATTATAACAGTATTATTTTGGATTTCTTCCTTTCTGACCTGTGTGCTATTGCTGTCACACATTTTCCTTCTACATGATTCCCCCATGGTACAGGTTCATTATTTCCACTTTAGACAGTTAATTATCATTTTAAAGGATTTAAGTGATAATTTTAAAAATATTTATTTTATTTTTTTTTAATGTTTATTTATTTTTGAGAGATAAAGAGAGTGCAAGCCGGGGAGGGTCAGAGAGAGAGGGAGACACAGAATCTGAAGCAGGGATCCAGGCTCAGTGTCTGTATAGAGCCCGATGCGGGGCTCAAACACACGAACCATGAGATAATGACTTGAGCTGAAGTTGGAGGCTTAACTGAGTGGGCCACCCAGGTGCCCCAGTAATTTTAAAAATCTTTGCATTTATCCATAAAGTTACTGTTTCTGGTGTTCGTCATTCCTTTATTTTGAACCAGATTTCCATCTGGTACCATGTTCTTTCTACTTAGATAACTTTTTTTAGCATTCCTTGTAGTAGAGTTCTGCTGGGATGATATATTCTTTTAGCTCTGTGTCTGAAAAAGATCTTTGTTTCACTTTCATATTTGAAATACATTTTTTTTTTCTGGATAAAGAATTCTAAGCAGTCAGATTTCTTTCTTTTTTTTTTTTCCTTTTACTACTTTAAAATTATTTTCCACTATGTTTTTGCTTGTGTTGTTTCTAATGAGTGATCTGCTTTCAGTCTTATCTGTTTTTTTTTTTTTTTCTGTATATAACATGTCTTTTTCCCCTGGATGCGTTTACAATTTCCCACATTTTACTGTTGTTGAGCAATTTTATTGTGATGTGCCTTGGTGTGGTTTTCTTTATGTTTCCTGTGCTTGGGCTTGATTAGCTTCTTGATGAGTGAGTTAGAAGTACTGTGACACATTCTAACTATGCATTATAAATTCACACTGTGAATCAATGTGTTCATGCACTAATATAATATCAAGTTTAAAAGCAAAACCATCCAGAATGTCTCAGAGATTATAATGATATAATGTTGAATTTGATGGATATTGAATTTCATGTGATTTGAATGACTCAGTGTTTATTATTTTTAAAGAACTGCTTAAATTCACAATTATAAAAGGAAAATGTGGATTATATACATAAATGTTGAGATTGAAAATAGTATTATAGGTTATTGAACATTTTATTTAATTATCACTGTGTGCCTTGTGGCATTACCAGTAAAGCGAAGTCTCTTTAAATTATCTAGTCATGTACATTCACTGGGAATTTGGGGGAAGGGCCCTTTTGGGGGTAGTACTCTATTAATATGTTGTCATGGTCTTTTTTTTTCAAGTTTTTTAAATGTTTATTTATTTTTGAGAGACAGAGAAAGAGAGACACAGAACATAAGCAAGGGGTTGGGGGTGGGGAGCAGAGAGAGGGAGACACAGAATCTGAAGCAGGCTACAGGCTCTGAGCTGTCAGCACAGAGCCCTACGCAGGGCTGAAACCCACAAACTGTGAGACCATGACCTGAGCTGAAGTCGGAGGCTTGAATGACTGAGCCACCCAGGTGCCCCTAATATGTTGATAGTCTTAATGAACCTCAAAGACAACATCTATTATTACTATTTAAATCCTAGTATACACTTTCTGTTTTATGGCAACATTATGAAATCATACAATAAAATGCTTCAAGAAACTTTCAAAACTGGTAACACTTTATGGTCTGGCAGAGGCTAACCCAACACTCTTAAATAGCATGTTCCTGGCAGCTGCCCTGTGAGTACAGCACAGGAGATATTGGCATTTCAGTCCTGCCTACCAGTTTCACAATACCACCTGGCCTGAACATACCTGCTGAGAATGCTGGGGTCATGGAAGAATCCAAAGGTCAGGCTTCTGGTTTTGGTGTAGCTTCAGAGGAGATAGAAAAAGCTCGGAGGGAAATTTTCTCTGTATTTTTTCTCAGCAAAAGGAAAGTATATCCTCTAAAACCCTGTGTAAGAAGTGAAAAAATAAAAAGAGGACATTTATTCTGCAGCTAAAGTAGGACAAAAACACAACTTAGAGTCATGAGTTAAAAGTCAGTAAACATATTGTAGTTCTTTTCCAAAGAGCTCAGTTGAGATAACGGTTCTTTAGGAAGGTGTAAGGAATAATAGTACTTATGATTTGTAAAAGCTGTCATTTGAGGTGGTCAGAATGCAAGACTATAATGCTGAATTGAAGTATAAGACAAATAACAAGCTTCTGAAATCATAAATCCGGCATGCAATTTTGAGAAGTGAGGTACATTTGTTTTGAGTGGGCTATTGGTGAGCCTAGGCCAAACAGTGTTTGGAATTGAAAGCAAGGCTCATATGACTTGTTATAAATTTTATATGTTTCAGACCTAGTGAGGTTCAAAAGTGAGGAATTTGTTTGCATTCTGATGCAATACCAATTGTATTAACAGATGTTTAAGGATGAATGTTCTAAACCAAAGGCATTTGTTTGATATTTTCAGCATCATTTTTTCTACCCACATATGTCAAAACAATTCTGAACAGCATGCTTTCCAAACTGCTAGTAATTTCTTTAGAGAAATAACTTCAGAAGCAAAAGTAATTAACTAAGCAAATAAAGTTTGTATAAAATTAGAACCTATTCAAGTAGAACAAATTTTTTTTTGTTAAGAGCTAATAAAGAGGGATCACAGTGAATGAGATTAAATTTCTTTTTCACAAATATTATGTACTATTATGGGCTACGTATTCTGATTCAGGTATTAATAGTTGCCATAGTCCAACTGTTTCCGTGGTAGAGAAGGAAATGTTCACCTTTTATATTATCTTTTTGAATAATTTTTAAATTTACATTTTTTAGTAAAGAAATAAGCTTGGAGGTCAGCAAACTATACTTATAGAATCAATATTGGCTTATTGATGTTCTCCAAGGCATGTGCTTTTCTTCTATTTACCCACAGCATAAACTAAAAACTGTCAGTGTGCAGGACCCAGAGAAGAGCAGCATCGTTCTGTGGACAACAACCATCATATATACCTTGCAGCAGAAACTTACTCTATGGGTCATTCTCTCCACACACATATCAGTATACCCAGGTCAGGTTAAGCTGTTGAGTCATTTTGGTATCTTAGAGCACTTTTCCTTGTGTGGAATCCTCTTCTTTGTAGACAGGCCTAATTATAGTCATTGACGATTATCCAATGAACAAGTCTTCTAGAACATGTAGATACCTGTTTCCTACCCAACTCCTCCTTAAGAATCCCAGTACCTCTGGGAATCCTGAGAGAAAGACTGGAAAAGAAACAGACTCTTGGCAAAAGAAGTGGGCTGGAATTAGTTTTTGAATTCTCTAAACAATGAGTTTGCACAGCAATGGAACTTTAAACTGGTACCTCCACTAACCATAATTCTATAGAGTTGATTGCTTTGAAAGATCTGTAACATACCACACTGTAAAAATACAAATAATTAACAAGATGAATTATAGAATTTATTGTTTTATCTCAAGTCTAATTGGTTATTAAAATCACAGGAATATTTTTGAGTGTTAATCAGTGTATACATGCAACTTCATATCTCTATGGTAACTTGGTCATCATTTCCCTCAGTATTTAATTTTTATTGTATTAAATATATTAAATATTAAATACATATAAAGTATTACTTTTACCTTAAATTCCAAGTTGCAGATTATGTTCTTATTGCATACCAATGCAATGAAATGAGGAGCTATTTCTACTGCTAAAAAGCATGTATTGATTAAAGAGTTATAGCTATAATCATATTAAATCCCCAAACTGTGGCAGATGCTGGTTAAAACAAAAATGCAGAGGCACTGGGGTGGCACAGTTGGTTAACCGTCCTACTTCGGCTCAGGTCCTGATCTTGGGTCTGTGGGTTCAAGCCCCACATTGGGCTCTGTGCAGACAGCTTAGAGTCTGGAGCCTGCTTCAGATTCTGTGTCTCCCTGTCTCTCTACCCTCCCCTGCTTGCACTCTGTCTCTCTCTCTCTCTCAAAAAATAAAATAAAAAGTTAAACAAAAGTTTTTTTAAATACAGAAATCTCGCATATTCTCACAAAAGATAGGATAATCTCATTTTTTCCAATACAAAACCATTTTTGTAAATAAACAAGTCTTCTGTAATGTGAAGCAATTGCTTTTTGCAAAAAATGATACTTCAGTATAAAAAATTAATTCAGTTCATAGAAGATGGTTAGAGCTTGACAAGTTTTATTTCAAAAATAAATAAAGGTCTGTCACTGTACATTTCTCAGACTCTAGCAATCTTTCACACAAGGTATTATCTGTAATTTCATTGAAAATAAACATGACTACTTTCTACCATGCATAAAGATATATAGTTATATGTTATTCGAGGCCAAGTGAATTATTCTGTGTTACTGACTGGTTTAAATTAGGTAATTTGTGAGAAATAAGGAAATCCTACAATAACAAAGCACATGGATTGCTTCAAAATTGAAATGCTGCTATAAGGAAGCTCACACAGCAAGATGCCTTTCTTTGCACAGTAAGAGACCCACCTTTTGAGAAATACAGTCTGCACAGGTTTATAACATCATGATCTTAAAAAAAAAAACCACACTTTTCAGAAAGCTGTTCAGTATCTATAGATTCTATGAAGCAGAAGTCATGCTGATGTCTGACAGGTGTGAAAAAAAATTAGGGTTCAGCAGGGTTTTTACATGACCACAGTTTGTGCTGAATCCACGCAGCAAATTTTTTGTGTGTTTTTAGTCTTCAGTGGAGAACAAAACCAGTTGTATGCTAAAACAGCCCCTCCTTTCCCCACCATACTCTAGAATCCATCTCCCACGTGCTGGGGAAAGGGAAATCTTTCTTTTCCATCACTTTAGCAGAATGATGAATTCCCCAATCCAGTGGAATTTACTCTTCAGTTTAACTGTTTAAAAAAAAACATATCTGTTGTGTTATGTAGGCCCAGGGCCTCAGAAAAACAAACAGGCAAAAGCACAGCGACCCCAAAACTTCCCTGATCTAGGAGTTACGAAACCTGCTCGTGTCATATAGCACTGATCTATCCATTTATCTCTAGGGTCCTCAGTTTACCCGCTTACATAATTACATAGTTGAACGGGGTAACATAGTAGCTCCCTAAAAGATTTATCTGATTCTAAAACAGAAGTTTTTAATCTGATCATTCAGTATTGTCTCTCTGGTTTCCTACAAACTTAAAAGAGTCAGTAACTGACAAAGCTTGATTTACTGTGAAATAGATTCTTAAGAGACAATAGCAATTTATAATCACAAACTACTTACTATATCCTCTATTAATATTCCATTGTCACGTGAAGTAATTGTATTTTATTTTTTCCATTCTAGAAGTGTTAAGAAAATATCTCCATTGAACAAAAATACCTCCCAGTGACAATTTACTTTTTGTTATTATCTGCTCCTTGTTTTCTTTTCTAATTTTTTTTTTACTTTCAGTAAATTAGATGAAATAGTGAAATAGATTGAGCTTGTATTGCAATAGTAGTTGTTTCCTTTTTATTCCCATCAAGGTATCTTTCTTTTGTTCTGGTTAATGTAAGCTCACAGCTGCCTCAGACACTACCTAAGAAGAATGCCACTTCCTTATCCACAACATGAAGTTAGAGTCACACACCCCACACTCTTCTTTTCACATGGCTGTCCAAGGAACTACTATTGTTAATACAACCATGCTTTGAAACATTACTTTTCTCACCATCACTACTATTTAGTAAAGTTTAATTTGTATTTGGCTAAGTTGGAAAAAAGTTCAAATCTGAATAAAGCATGGCATTCTGTAAACAGACGCTTCAAGTAGTAACACAATGGACAGTAAGATGGGAACAGGGCAAACTAGATGTTTAGCATCAGCAATACAGAAAAAACAAAGGCTAAAATGCTATTTATTTTTTTGACAGAGAGAAAGAGAGAGAGAGCGAGAAAGAGAGAGAGAGAGAGAGAGAGAGAGAGAGAATGAATTCCAAGCAGGCTCCTCGTTGTCAGTACAGAGCTAGGCAGGGCTTGATCTCAGGAACTGTGGGATCATGACCTGAGCCAAAAACAGTGAGACACTCAACGAACTGAGCCACCCAGGTGGCCCTAGAATGTTATTTTAAAATTCAACAATTGGGTATTACTCTATAAATACTGGATACAAAACAATACCCAGGAAAGGCAGGGTAATTTAGTATGCAATAATTAAATTGGTATGTGGCAGAGGATAGAGTTATCCTTGAAACAATAAAAAAAAAAGTGTATTGCAAGTGTTGCTTTTTTCCCCAATTAATAACAGACGTAGCTTTCAATAAATGTATACACTAATATTTTTCTTTTTTTTAATTTTTTTTAACGTTTATTTATTTTTGAGACAGAGAGAGACAGAGCATAAACGTGGGAGGGTCAGAGAGAGGGAGACACAGAATCTGAAACAGGCTCCAGCCTCTGAGCTGTCAGCACAGAGCCTGACGCGGGGCTCGAACTCACGGACCATGAGATCATGACCTGAGCCGAAGTCGGACACTTAACCGACTGAGCCACCCAGGTGCCCCTACACTAATATTTTTCAATGTAGGAAGTTCACAGTGTAGAGAAAAGCTGAAGAACTGGAATTAAATAGGTAATATATTTCAGGAAATGGAAAGGTCATTTTCTCAAAGACATAAAGTAAAACTATACAGATATCTAGATCTAGGAAGTTATGTACTGAGAAAATTTCCACATACACATACACTGCCTGCCCTCTCACATACACATAAGCACACACAAATGTACAAATGGCAGTTTGTAGATAGAGTTAATAAAAGTAGAGAAACAGTTTAACTCAGAGTTCGAGTGGTAATAAGATTAACTTCCAAAGCATATTTTTTAGCTTTAAATGCTTGCCAATTTTTAAAATATTGTTCATTTTTGTAAAGAAAATGTTAGAAAAGGTTTGAACTTACATTGCCTTTTGTGGTAAAATGTGACACACATTAACAATGTTCACAAAACTACTCTGCACCTTAATAAAAGTATTTTATACATAAACTGTTTTAGTGTTTTGAGCCCTGAGAATGCAATTCTCTTCATTCTGGTAATTACCCCCTGGCCAATCACAGATGACAATTTCATTGTGCCTGATCTGATTCTTAACAAAGAAGATCAAATTAGAAATAGTCTTACATTGATAAGAAATTCTACTCCTTTATTATACAAGTTACATTTGTCAAAGTGAATTGAACTAAATAAAAATGTATGCCAGATTCATTTTGGAATTTTAAAATATATAGTTATTATTTATATTGCTCTCTATTAATTTAGCCATATTATAAATTGAGCAGTTTAATGGATTAACGTCTCCTGCTCATTGAGAACATTAGCAAGAAAAAGATCCACTACTCCTTTAGTATCACAGTTTAATTGCTAATATAAACCAGGATTTATCCTTATTCACATCATCTTCTTGCTTTACTTGATTCCTATGATTGCTGCTTATGTCCTGTCAACTTAATTATAATTTCAGGCTAACTTCTTTCTGCAATTCTTGCAAGGATTATCAATTACGTATTTATTTTTTCCATCCAGATGACCCCTGCTACTGTAGCTAGACATATCTAACATTGAACTTCTCACTTCTTTCTTCGACTCATGTATGTACATTTCCTTGAATTTCTCTCATTTCACTTGTACTGTCACTGTCCCCTTGTTTTTCCATATATGTTTGTGGGGATGGCTCTTTCAGTAAACTTTAAACTTCTAAAAGGAAGTCTATCTTTTTCATCTCTATATAGCTCATTCTATTGCATAGTACAGTTAAGAACACTGAATCTGGGACCAGACTGTCAAAGGTGAAATCTCAGCTATTTATTTTACTAGTGATGTGATATTGGGCAAATTGATTAGCCATTTTTTTTTTCTAGTATTGCAAAATAGGAACTACAATAGTTCCACCTCATAGGGCACTATTCAGGATTAATTGAGATAACAGATGTGAAATAAACAGAAAGCACTTAATAACTGTTAACTACATGGGGCGCCTGGGTGGCTCAGTCGTTGAGCGTCCGACTTTGGCTCAGGTCATGATCTCGCGGTCTGTGAGTTCGAGCCCCACATCAGGCTCTGTGCTGACAACTCAGAGCCTGGAGCCTGCTTCGGATTCTGTGTCTCCCTGTCTCTCTGCCCCTCCCCTGCTCAGTCTCTGCCTCTCTCTCTGTCAAAAATAAACATTAAAAATTAAAAAAAATGTTAATTACAAATTATTATTGCATTTAGTATTATTTCATTTCCACGCCTGCCACAGTGACTAAACTATACCTACTGAATGACTAAATCAATTAACGCAGGCAGCCAAGAACTAAATTGCAATAATCCTAAAATGTCCTTGACATATTACTGCAAACATCTGTGTTTCAAAGGAAAAAAAACATGTTACTTCAGATGTAAAATTATTAAATTAACAATTGTTTACAAATGATTTATAGTAAAGACGTTCTCTGGTACAAGAAAATACAGGCCAAATCCTAAAGGTATTGGCCATATATTTAGAGGTTACTGATACTATAATCTTCACAATTTCCTCTAGAATAGGAATTAAGAAAAAAATTTAGCTTGGCATACAATTTTCCCAAACATATTTGTTTACATCAAAGAAGAGTTTCTCAAGGTATATTCTTCAAAACATTGGTATGAGCCGATAGCTAGTACTTGGGAGAATAGAGCTCTCTGGCCAATAGTTTTGTGATATAATGTGTTAAAGAGCTAAGCAGATGTTTTCACTGCAGTAATTCTCATAACTTTTAATTTCATTATCTAACTTTCATTATGATACCTAGAAAAGGAAGTCTATGGAACAGACTTTTCCCTAAATTTATTAAACTTCAGTATGAGAGAATCATTTAGGACTCAGGGCTCTGTCAAGCAAGCAACTAGGAAAAAACTAATTTAAACTTTTATTTGTTTATTTCCTTATTGTTTGATTTGGATTCTACCAGCATAGTGGATTCAGTTCTTTACATAAAGGGGAACAGAATGCATAGGAACATAATTTTCCTAATAACACTGGACTCTTTGTCCCCTATTTATTTTGTCAATATTCTTTCTTGGATTTTGTAGGGCCAGTCAGTGGCACACTGGAACTTTAGGAAGGGATAAGGAAGAGGAAAGTTATAGAAGTAATGGAAAATTTCCTGAGGACATCTTAGTCTCTTTCCTTTCTTAGCATATTAGATGATACTGTATCTAGTGGGATTGCCCAAATATTTTTTTGTGTGGTCAGTAGGGAGAAGGGTACTTTAGAGAATGTGGAGGATAGTAAAAAAGTTTATTTTACTTAATAACTAAGACAATGTCATTTATATGTCTTCTTTTGTTCAAGGGAAAGGACTCAAAACTTAAATGCATGTTTATTCAAGTATATCTCATAGAAATTCATGAATTAAACTCATCTGCCTTATGTAATTAAAAGTCTTAGGGGTACTTATAATATAATTGAATTATAAGGTGCCCTGAGAGCTTTTGAGGGAGAAAACCATAAAACTTAAATGGCTCTCTGGCTGACTGCAGAATGAATGAGGCCTCTATAATTCATTAACGGATGATCCCAAGATCCTTAAAACTTGAATAAACAGTGAGACCTCTTAAGAATCTTTGTCGTTCTAAAATCTAAGTAAAACATGTTTAATTTCCTCCTTTTCTTTATTTAAAACACAAACAACACTTAAGCCTTCCAAATGATCCACATTATTTGTAGCTTATTTTTTTAATTCTTTTCCCACTCCAGTTCAAATTAGCTTATTTCCTTTTTTTTATTTTTCGTTTTTTTTTTGTCACATTTATGAGTATTTCCCCAACAAATAACATTGAAGAGAAAAAACATAAAACAGTGTTTATTATGCCACAGGTATGTGTGCACCTCATGCATGTTTATGTTTAATATAAATTTTTCTAAAAGTATATTACTAAGCCAAAAGAGGAGAGAAGGAGAGAGGGAAAGAGGGAGGGAGGGAGACAAAACAAACATGTAAAACACGCAGAACGTGGAGCTGAACTCTTGCCATTGTGAACCTTATTCCTTCCTCCTCCTTGCATGCATTTGTTCATTTTGTGAAAAGCAGAAGCTGACAGAAGATTCCCTATGATTCTTACTCAGTGTCTGGTGCCCATGCTCAGAGAGGAGAAGGGAAATGCCACAGCTGTTTACTCGCTTTGTGCACTCCCTCTCTTTGTGACCAGAACCATCCAATTACCATAATACTTCACTGTAACATGGTATAGTCACTGTAAATACTGGAGACTTAAATATACCAGTGAAAAAGAAAGACTGATTTCAGAAGATTAAAGAAATGTAAGAAAAAAACAGCAGATTCGTGAGGAAGTACTCTGAAAATCACTTTAGTTCTCTCAGATTATTAGGTCAAAAACAAATCACTCTTACTATTATATTTCAATTTATATTCTCATCTTTCCTATTTCTCATATCTGAAGTGCAACAACCAAATCACCACATCAGTCCATCAAATTTCCATATAATAGTATCCGTGTTCCATTTTCTTTCTTGGAGAATCTTGTTAACATTGCTTTCACACAGGCACTGATGCTAAGACTGAAGTTTACACAAAGGCAGGTTTACTCAACAATTCCATATGCCAATGACAATACCACCTTGCTGTAGAAGTTGGCACTTCCACTTAGATGTGGCACAGGTTTATTTCAATTTTAATTGTTTTATTACTTTATTTTATTACTTTATTTATTAATTTATGTGTCAGTCCTTGCAGTCCTATTTATTCCAAAGCATCATAGATCTCTCTGTAATATATACATAACCACTATTATTTAACAGAGAAATGATAATTACTGACCCTCTTAACAATATTTTAAGTGTATAATACAGTATAACATTGTTAACATTGTAACTACTGGTACAATTTTGTACAACACATCTCTAGAACTTCTTCATCAAAAACCAAGATAACCTTTTAGGTATTCAGACATACATTAGAAGCGTTATCTTCATTTCTACAACAGATGATTTTTTTCTTTGTGTGACTTTTCACTTACAAATAGTACCCGGTGGGTTAAGAAGCATCCATCTAATTCTTAAAAATTATATTTCTGTAGTTTACTCTTCATATTAAAGTCTCAAATTACCATGTTTTATTTATTTTTATTAATGTTTATTTAATTATTTTGACAGTGAGGGTGAGAGAGAGAGCATCAGGGAGGGATAAGCTGAGAGAGGAGAGAAAATTGCAAGCAGGCTGTCTGACACAGGGCTTAAACTCGCAAACCATGAGATCATGACCTGAGCTGAAACCAAGAGTCGGATGCTGAACTGAATGAGCCACCTAGGCACCCCTCAAATTACCATGTTTTAAAGTGTTAAGCTGCATGCTATTGAATGCTGCATGCTTCCTTAACAAAACTAATGAAACTAGTATAGATCAGATATATTGTATCTCAAGCACTGAAGCCAGGAAGTTTTCCATATGACAAAGTTGATACCTTTAGCACTTTCTGTAAAATTATAGGTCTCACTGAAAACAGTGGCTCAAGCTTTTCTTTCACAATCATGCTCAACTGCTAATATGAAATGCATGAGAAAATTCTAGTACTAGAGCACTGAGAAGAAAATGAACTTCAAAGAATTCCTTCTCATCAGATCTATGTGGTAATCTGAAAGAAATCAATAAATAGCAAAATAAGCATTGATTTTACTCTTTATTTCTTTCTTCCTCTCTTCTTTTCTTGTAATAAAAAAAATATCTCAAAGAAGGCAAAATGAGGCCAACTCTATTTGTTTCTGAGCACTTAAATACCCCATCTCCCAGACAAAAAAAAAAAAAAAAAAAAAGGAAAAAAAAACATATCAAAACAAAAATGCAGTCCTTGCTGTTAGAGATGTTCTTATTTATAGGCATTAGCACTTAACCTGCAAAACTTTCAAGAGAATTATCCATGGCAATTTTCTATGTTCTTAGGATGACAGACATCATGAAATACTTCATTTAAACTTTTTAGTATAACAAGAGATCATCATCAATCAAGTGAAACAGGGACATAACTTGTCAGTATTAACACACTCAGTTTTTTTTTTTTTTTTTTTTTTGTAATACTATTTATATTTATTTTTTTTTATTTTTTTATTTTTTTTTATTTATTTTTATTTTATTTTTATTTTATTTTTTTTTATTTTTTAATATATGAAATTTACTGTCAAATTGGTTTCCATACAACACCCAGTGCTCATCAACTGATGAATGGATAAAGAAATTGTGGTTTATATACACAATGGAATACTACGTGGCAATGAGAAAGAATGAAATATGGCCTTTTGTAGCAACGTGGATGGAACTGGAGAGTGTGATGCTAAGTGAAACACACTCAGTTTTTAGATAACATACAGTATACTTACACAAAATAAATACAAAAACTGAGATAAATAGGCGAGAAATATATTTATATTGCTTTTCAAAGGTAGATTAATTTTTCAACTAAAATATCTTACATGTCATCTTTGTTCCTGGTTCTTTGATAATTATTAAGAGAAATTAAGGTACAAACTATGTATATGTGGACACAATTTTATAGAAAAATTTGAAGTTTAAACATAGCTTACATAAAGTCCCTCTTGTTATTACTTCAAAAGTCCACATATACTATTTCATAATTAAACACACTTATGACATAAATATTCCAAAAAATAATATGATAAAACATTTAGCCCAGATGCACTCAAACTGATTAGAAAATCATTGTACTAGCTAATAGCAGTGCAGTAGTTTGTGGAAAGAGAGATTTTTTTAAATTTTGTTTTGTTTTCTTACATAATATGCACCACCCAAAGTCCATATGCCCCCAAATGGAAAAGATAAATCTTTTACTATAGCAGAGGCATAATATTTATTTTTTTAGTTTCACATTTTTATTTAAATTCTAGTTAGTTAACATACAGTGTAATATTAATTTGAGGAGTAGAATTTAGTTACTCATCACTTACGTACAACACCCAGTGCTCTTCAAGAGGCACAATATTTCTGTCTCACTTCAGAATTTTAAAAAACACAACATAAAATAGAACAAAACACCAGGTGTACCATGAACTGTTTTAATCTTGTGATATCCAGTCATTCCCTTCACAACACAGATATGCAAAGAAACACAAACACAAATGTCCATATACATTCAAATTCAAAAATTTCCCATACCATAATAATTCCATTAGTCAACAGTCATTTTTCTTTTCCTCAGGTAAAATAGTTCCAAATTTTTAATTGTAATATTTACTAAATTGATTAGAGCTTTGACATTAGATTAGCAGTAGTGACTAAAATAGATAAACATTATTAATTTGTGGGGATTTTTAAATGTTGACTCTCAACATTTGTATTTTTAGTATCTGATCCAAATGCCTACTAATTACCAATTTTTATGAGAAGTTAAGGGAAAATTTAACTTCCATTAATGATAGAGTGAAGACTTTGTGTAAGGACATCCTATTCTAAAATAATGAGACAAGCCAGAATCATATTTCAATAAATTTATAATCAGACATTCAAAGAAATATTTTAGAAGGATTTTTAGTATTAGAGAATGACTCATTTTAAAAAATGGAAACATACAAATTCATCACTTCTTATATTTAAATATATGAGTGTCAAGAGTAAATATTAACTCAAGAACAAAGACTTTTTATAGAGTCTAAAATGATTATCATTGAGGTTCCTGGGTGGCTCAGTTGGTTAAAAGTCCAACTTTGCTCAGGTCATGACCTCACGGTTCATGGGTTCCAGCCCTGCCTTGGGCTCTGTGCAGACAGCTCAGAGCCTGGAGACTGCTTCGGATACTGTGTCTCCATCTCTTTCTCTCTCTGTCCCTCCCCTGCTTGTGCTCTATTTCTCTCAAAAATAAATAAACATTAAAAGAATAATAAAAAAATAAAAATACTACCATCTATTTCTTGCAAAATTAATAGAAAAAGGCCTAAGGGTATTCATTTCTAGTTTTGCATATTATGATATCATATTCTGCATTCAGCTTACATCTTAGGAGGTATGATAGGAAAGCTTATCCAGACACCTGTTAAAATAAACATTTCATTGATTTTAGAGTATTGTTATTGGTATACATAATTGTTCAAGAAGAAAGTCAATGTTATGTGAAACTGTCACTATACATTTATAGAAAACTGTAACTATATGATAGCAGTTTCATCAATAAACTCAGTAAGTGAAGTAGCCACACACCATTATACTGCGGAGCTAAGGGAAATCTGCAAAAAAAACAAAAAACAAAAAGACAAAAAAAAAAAAAGAAAGAAGAAGAAAGAAAGAAAGAAAGAAAGAAAGAAAGAAAGAAAGAAAGAAAAGAAATTTACAAATTTACAAAGTGTTCAAATATTAGGAAACTGAAGTTGGGATTCATGGTGGCACGCCCCAAGTCTGGAAAAGTTGAGATTTTCTATAACTCAAAATAGAACTTCCGTCCTGGAATAACAAAATGAGCATGTGGACAAGCACACACACACACACACACACACACACACACATACACACACACTTATACACACACCATATATATATATACATATATATACATATACATATACATATACATACATATATATACATATACATATATATACATATACATATATATACACATATATACATATACATATATATATACACATATATATGTATATATATAATGTTTTCATATATAAAATATATATATATATATATATATATATATATATATGATATTTACCTAAAATTACTAGAAAATAAGTTGGAACTAAGTGTATCCCAAACTGACATTGTCCTGCTGGCCATGATTTAAACTTTTCTGCTTATTGGCATTGTGTGTGTGTGGGGGGGGGGAGGATGGGGGGCGTTCTTTTCTGTTTATTCATCCCCATGCTTTTTTTTTTAATTTATTTATTTCAATTCCAGTTAGCTAAAATATAGTGTAGTAATCACCCCTGCTATTTTCCAGGGCCCAGGACATTTGAAAGCACTAGCAATGTACAAGATGCAAGCAAACCATGGAAGATAGCAAACTCCAGATTTTCTTTGGACCTTATTATTTAGCTTTTAAAACAAATTATTCTTAGGGAGGGTATCTTTTCTGCTTTTCTTCAGTCTCTGTATATATTCAGGAAGACAATACTGTTAATCTTCTCAGGTTGAAGCATTCAAACAAAATCTGTATATATCTGCCAAGGGGAGTCTCTGTGAAGTTAGCTATTTAACTAAATGACCTTTAAAATTTCTCCCCCAAACAAGTGCCATTTATTTCATGAGAGGTTAACAGAAACAAATCAAAGTTCTTTATAACAATTCATTTTACTCAGCAGTCAAAAAATATTTAAGGTCCCACTAATGACCGGAAATTGCATGATATCAGAATATCACGGAAATAAAATAGATTTGGATGCTATCATCACTGATTTTTTATTCTAGTCGGGGAAAAAGATGACAAAATAAAATAAAGTGTTTGTAATGATAGTACTTGTAATAATGAGCTGAAATTAAGAGATGGGTTGAGAAAGCAGTAGATTCGTATAAAACCCTCATTTGTATAGGCTGTTTATTAGAGAAAATATCTCAGAAAAGGAAATATTAAAGCATATACCTAATGGATCAGAAGTTCATTAGAGTGGAAGCAGAACACTCCAGGTAGAAGGAAAAGCATACATGTTGGCACTCTGCCTGGAAAGATTTTGAAGTGGTTAATGAACTTAATCATCAGTTGGCCTAGAACACAATTTTTGAGAAGGACAGTCAAAAACAATTAAAATTGAAAATTAGGTAAGGACCAAATTATGACATGTCTTGGTGAGTCATTAAAAGGATGCCTGATTTTTTTTTAACTGCAATGAAAACTGAAAAAAGCACTGAGGTACCACAACACAATTATCAGAATGGCCAAAAACTAGAGCGCTGACATTAAATGTGGACAAGGACGTGGAACAATGGGACCTTTGTTCATTGCTGGTGGCAATGGACAACAGTGCAGCCAGACACTTTGGAGGTTTCTTACAAAACTAAACACACTCTTACCATAAGATCCAGATATCATCCTTTTGGTATTTACTCAAAGGAAGGAAAAACTTATGTCTGCACAAAAGCCTGCACACAGATGTTTGGAGGGGTTTTACTCATTACAGCCAAAACGTGGAAACAAGCAAGGTATTCAGTAGGTGATAAATAGTCTGTGGTACATCTAGACAATGAAATATTCAGTGCTAAAAGTAAGTTGGCTATCTAGCCATGAAAAGACATGAACCTTAAGTGCATATTATTAAGTGAAAGAAGTCATTGTGAAAAATCTACATGCTGTATTATTCCAACTATATGACATTCTGGAAAAGGCAAAACTATGGAAACAATAAGATGATTAATGACTGTGGGAGTTTGTTTAAGATGGAGGGAAAGGGGGAGGGAGAAGCACAGAAGATTATTAAGACGGGGAAAATACACTGTGTGGTACTATACTGAAAGCTACATGTCCAAACCCACAGAGTGTACACCATCAAATGTAAATGCTAATTTAAACTACAGACTTTGGGTAATTGTGATATGTCAATGTATGTTCATCAATTTTAACAACTGTACCATGCTAGTGGCGGAGGTTGATGCAGGGGTCCAGAGTGCATAATGGAAATTTCGGTACTTTCTTATCAATTTTGCTGTGAACCTAAAACTGCTCTAAAAATATAAAGTCTTTAATAAAAAAAAAAAAAACTGCAGTGAAGAGCTGTTAAAGGGATTTTAATGGAGATATTAACATGATCTAATGTACATTTTAATGGCACTTTTGTTGCTCTGTGGAGTGTGCAATTGAGGGGACAAGCAGTAGACACAGAAAAGCTGTTAGAGCAGTCAACATGAGAAATTTTTATATTCTCTGTCAAGGTGGCATAGAAAATTAAAATACACTGACGTATATATTATATGTATTTTGTAGATAGGTGGACTAGGTGTGGGGATAGAAAAAGAAAACAGAATTAACATGTATTAGCAGTTTCTACCATTAAAATAAAACAGTTTCTATCTTTAATAATTGAATGGATTATGGTAACATTACATTCATGGCTGGGGTGAACATACATCTTTTTCTTCTGGAACAATCCTAATTTACACTTTTATGCCCTAGAGTGTTCCACTTACAGAAAATGAGACGGTTGGCATGGTTTTAAAAAGAGTGGAGGTGGTAGTTAGCTTTGTATATGGTTGAGATATATAAATACATTCAAGGGGAGTTTTATAAAAGTCACAATTTTTATACATTTTCAAGTGGAGAGTCAGATGTTAGATGAATGTACGAACTGAATACTTTGATCAAATTTACGGATTGAAATACTCCCTTTGGAAATGCTTGAGATGTGCCTATTACCTTTGTGTAAAAGAAATATGATACTTAAGCCTATCTGATTTTATGAATCTCTTAGGAAGTGCCAACTTTTTAATGTGCATTTTATATTCTTCCACTTTCTTAATGTTTGAAAACTCCTTCCTGCTAACATAAAAATCATGCAAATGACTTTTATTTTCTTCCTTTCCTATGCTGATAATACAGATGAGAAAAAAAAAAACATGAAATTCTGTAATTTTGGCTTCATTCATAGCCATCCTGCAACTTCCGCTGTACCTCAAAACTGTTTGAATTTGATTAATTTTAGGTAACATTTTATTCAAAATTTTCAAACTTAAGTAAAGTACAAATGCTAAAATAAATTTCAAGCTTGCAAGAATCCTAAGTAACTCCAGGACTCTACTGTTACCAGTTTGATAAATATTTCTCTGAGAAATTGAAGTATGTCCTCTATGAAACAATCTTACTGGGTAGAAGAAACAGAGATCATAGTTCAGGGCTGCTAAGCAGGTGAAATTTGAAGATTAAGATACTGGAGAGGAGAGAACTATAAAGAGAAAAAGTTTAAGAAATTGGCATGTAGTACTGTGTGTCTCTGGCCAAATTACAAACTGGAGAGGCCTGGAGAAAACACGGACTGGAGACCATGTCTTGAATTACAACAACTCTAGCCCTCCTGAAAGGGCTAGTCTGGATCTTATCCAAGTAGGCCCAAATACACCTTGGCAGAGAAATCTCATCCAGTTGTAAATATATTTCCTGCAAGGATAAAAATCTACAATCTTTAAATAAAATAAAATCTACAATCTCAACAAAGTAGCAATCCAAGAGATCAGAAGTTTTTAATTACAAATTTATAATGCATGTGAAGAAACAGAAAAGTTAAATCCATAGTGAAGCAAAACCCCATCAATAGGACAAAACCTAGACATAGGTCACATACTAGAATTAGCATTCAAGCAACAAATATTAAACTAATGCGTGAACAAATGGGCAACACCAGAGAAGAAACAAACTATCAAAGGAATCAAATGAAAATTCTAGAACTGAAAAATAAAATATCTAAAATTTCATTAGAGGAGCTTAGCAGTAAAATGGATACTGAAGAATAAAAGATGAATGAATTTAAAGATACAGCCATTGAAATTATGCAATGTGAAGAGAGAGTGGAAAAAGAAAAAGGAATGAAAAAGAGAATAACTCTTCAGTGACCTGTAGGACAACATTAAGTACTCTAATGCATGTATCTGGAAGATACAGGAGAATAATTGTGGAGGAGAAAAAAAAAGTATTTGAAGAAATAATAGTTGAAAATTTTATAGAATGAACTGTATGGAACTTATTCTATATTTTAAAATATAAATACCAACTTTATGTCTTAAATATAAAATATAAAGTAAATGTGAAGGCTTGACTATATTAAAATCAGACAGAGTAGATATTTATAAATTTTTTTAATGTATATTTATTTTTGAGAGAGGACAGAGCGTGAGTGGGGGAGGAGTAGAGAGAGGGAGACACAGAATCCAAAGTAGGCTGGATGTTAACAGCACAGAGCCTGATGTGGGGCTTGAACTAGTGAACCACAAGATCATGACCTGAGCCAAAGTCAGACGCTTAACTGATTGAGCCACCCAGGTGCCCCAAGATAGATATTTACAAGATAAACATTTATACAAATGTGGTGGGCAAAATTGAAAAATGTGGAAAAAATATACAACATACAAACAGTAAGAAAAAAAGAAAACTTATTTGGTTCTGTTAATATCAGGCAAAGTATACTTCAGAAAACATAATACATGAGACAAAAATTAGATTATCCAATGATAAAAGTACTTTTCACTAGAAGGACATCACAGTCCTAAATATGTATTAAATTAATTAAATCCTCAAAATAAAGAAGTCAGATAAAGTTGGAGTTCCAATAATTGCTCTAGGTGCTAAAAAAAATAGACAAAAATCACTAGAGTGAAAAAATTGCATAAGTAAACCAATTTAACCTTATTGACATTATAGCGCAATATACCAAAAAACAAAACAAAATCAGTACAACAAATATTCTTTGTAAGTGCATACAGAACATTAACTGTGACAGACCATTTGTTTGGCCATATAACAAATTTTCATAAATTTAACAGATGCAAATCTTAAAAAAATAGTTCTTTAATGATTTCAATTAGAAATCAATTGCAAATACATCTTTAAAATCCCCAAATAACAGCAAATTAAATAATATATATCTCTACATAACTCATGCATTAAAGAAGAAATTTAAGAGAGAAATATAAAACACTTGAATTTAAAAAGTATAATGTAACATGTTAAATTATGAATTGCAAATAATGTAGTAGTTGCAAAAAATATATTAGAAAATAAGAAAGATTTAAAATCAATGATGCAAACTCTACCTTAGACAATTTGAAAATAAAGGGCGGCATACATTAAACACAAACTAATTAAAGGAAGTAAATAATAAAGTGACGTGTGTAAATTAAGAAAATAGAAAATGAACAAACAGAAGAAAAAGAAAGTTCTTTATACAAGATTAAAGCAACTTAAGAACCTCTAATAGAAAAAATAAGATAAAAAGAGAAAAAAGTTACCAATAATGGGAATGAAACAGAGAATGCCCCTTCAGGTCATTACAAACATAACAAGTGATTATAATGAACACATTTATTTAAAAACAGGGCATCTTGGATAAAATGGAAAATGTCCCCAAAATATTGCAACATTGACACAAGAAATGGAATATGTGAAACATTTATCTGTAAAACAATATTGAAAAAAGAAGGATAATGTTGGAAGAATTAGACTACCTGATTTCAGTTTACTCTAAGCTATGGAAACTAACAGACTGTTAAAAGCATAAGCATAAGCAAATAGACACAGGGAACAGAAAAGAAAGGCTAGAAATAGACTCATACGGTCAAGAGATTTTACAAAGGTAATGAAAGGTAATGAAAAAAAATCAAAGGTAATGAAAAAAAAATCAATGTTGTAAAGAAGTTTTTTCAACACATGGTGCTAGAACAACTCTATGTGGAAAATAATAAACGGATGTTACTTTCTAATACATATAAAATAATTTCAGATTGATCCCAACATAAATATTAAAGTGAAAGAGCTTGTAGAAAGAAACAAAATATCTTCATAATTGGAGATGGCAATGTTCTTTAAAAGGGAAAACAGATAGCAAATCTACAAAAGAAAAATTCTAAATTGTATTTCAACAACTACAAGCACTTCTCTCATCTAAAGAAATTTTAAGAAAATTAACAAATAAGCTATGAGAAAATATTCACATCACATATATTTGACAAAAAGAAGCCATGTATGTAGTATATATATAGAACTCCTACAAGTCAATAGTACACATGAGAAAATACTCAAATAAAAGTAGTTAAATGAGTTTAAGAAACACTTTACTCAAGATAACATAGAAATTGATACAAGTCAATGCACATGTTAAAAATCATTCAATATTATCATTCATAAAGAAAATGCTATTTGAATTACAATAAGATATCATTACAGGTCTGCCAGAATGGACAATTAAAGAAGACCAGTATCACCAGATGTAGGCAAGTATGGATAATAACCAACGGGAGTACAAAATGGTACAAAAACTGTGACAACTACCCTGGCAGTCTCTTAAAATGTTACATATTTCCTACATTGTGACTCAGTAATTCTGCTCCTAGTTTATTAATCTGGGTTAATAAAAATGTATGTCTACAAATGAATTTGTATATGAAGGTTTATTAAAGCTAGTATTCATAATAGCCAAAGCTAGAAACAAACCAAATGTCCTTTGACAAGAGATGCATATTACATAAAAGAAAAATAAATATTATACAATACCAGTAGAAGAGAATGAACTAACTACAAAATACACCCAACAATATGACAAATTTCAAAAGTAGTTTGGAAGAAGCCAGTCTCAAAAGAGTACGCATTTATGAGTTTATTATTATACTTACATGAATTTCTAGAACAACAGGCAAACTAATCACCTGTGTTTGAAATCAGAAGAGTAGTTTCCTCTGGGGAGTGACCAGGATTGACTGGGAAGAGCATGAGAAACTGGAAAGACAGAAACTTTGTATATTCATAGTGTGATAGCATCAGTATACACATGCATGCATTTTCCAAAACTTGTGAAGCTGGACACATAATATCCGTGCATTTTAATCCTTGTATTTTTTTTTTTATTTTATTTTTTTTATTTTATTTTTTTTTATTTATTTTTGGGACAGAGAGAGACAGAGCATGAGCGGGGGAGGGGCAGAGAGAGAGGGAGACACAGAATCGGAAACAGGCTCCAGGCTCCGAGCCATCAGCCCAGAGCCCGACGCGGGGCTCGAACTCACAGACCGCAAGATCGTGACCTGGCTGAAGTCGGACGCTTAACCGACTGCGCCACCCAGGCGCCCCTTAATCCTTGTATTTTAAAACTTCTTATGGGAGGATTTACTTAGCTCTCCAGTATACTTTGTAAGCACTTTTTTTTTGTTTTTCTCTTTTCCTATATAATTGGTGTCTACCTATTTTTCTTTTGTGAACTCTTCATAGACAGATACTGTATTAGTACCTAACACATCGATAGCTGCTACACACTTGTTGAAAGAACCATTAAATTTTAATCAGGGAATTCAGAAAGCAATACCTCACACTGAGAGATGATTCCAATAGGGGAAATGTCAGGCAGCTAAAAAGAGAGATGGGGTCAGTGGGAAGGGAATAGTGGTTTGCTGGAACCAGCTGGTACTGGCCCAACTGAGGCTATTATGAATACCCCATCCCAAGTGCTCACTGAAAATGGCAAATGCTACCAATCAGGGCTGCTCCTCACCACCTATGGCCCTCTTTGGAGTGTCTTTACCAGCACTGCACTGGAACTAAAACTCTCTTGCTTTATCTCATATCAAAACAGTTAGCCATCTCTCAGCTTCCAAGAAGCTTCTCAGCTTCTTTCTTCTTGTTATTTAGGAGAATAACAAGAATAGTTCATCTCTCCGGAAAATGGAAAGTCATATCATGTAGATGACTAATAGGTATATATTTCCAATGATAATTTTGACCATTTCTATTAAGAAATAGCATCATATAACTAAATAAAGGAAAATGAGAATACTAAGATTTTTAAAATAATTCACCAAGTAGGAAATAAGGAATGTGAGATAGATTCTTTAGGCTATTACAGTTACTGAAAAACAAAAACAAAAACAAACAAAAACAAAACACAGCAATCCTATGTTAACAACAAGAAAACAACAACAAAAAATGAAATAGCTTGAAGGGTAGAGCACTGATATAAGCATCATGGAGAAGAGCCTGGATCTAAACAAAACAAAAATAAAAACATATAACAACCCTCCCCCCCAAAAACTTTAATAAAACTTCATATGGAAGTTAATCAGGCTTATCTATCCTGGGGCAGGCACTACTTGAAAGGATTATTGTTTAGTACAGAGAAAAGGGCATAGACAAAATGGTAAATCTTTGACAAGCTTTCAGAAAGTCGAACGAAGTAGGCTTTTAAAACTCAGAATCATATTTTCTTTAAATCTTGTTGGACTCATCTTTCTGTGGCCTGAAGCAAGTCAATAGTAATTTTTAAAAAAGGATACTGTAATGTTACTAAATAATATAAAAAATTCAATTCAAGTAGAAATATCACATTGGAAGTGATTCAGCATTTGGGGAAAAATTTATGGCACCATAAGCAAGCATGATTTATTGCCCTTTAATAGAATATAAGATCCTCAAAACATGCCAGTTTTTATCCTTAAGAATTTACAAGACTATTCTTTAAAATAACTATTTAGGAAAGTTCCAATTTAGTGTAAATGTCCATTTTTTATAATTATATAAAAATACTAGAAATATATTTTGAACTTTAAAAGTCTAAGATAACTTTATAGGGGAAAAAATACAAATTAAGCCTATTCTGACATGTTGGCATATTTTCTAAACAATCCACTCTTTTCCCAAAGAATTTGGTTTAAAAAAAAGCAAAGATCCCCATAAATAGAAAATAAACACATATTTGGCAATATGATACAGCATTTTTGTGTTAGCCACTCCTTTAGCACAGAAGTTTGAGAAAATCAGTACTTATTCTGAGAAGTTTTTAAAACCAATGCATGTAGTGTAATGTTGAAAAATTTCTTTTGGAATTGTATTAAGTATTTTTCACTGAAAATTAATGTTTCTTTAGAAGATAATTTAAACGTGGTTATAAGGTAACTGTTTTCTTAACTGAAACATTCATTCAGAGCATAAAGTGATCTGTTCCACCTCATTATTATACAAGGAACTTACTTATAGGGTTTTCCAATGTACAGAAAGGGTAATAACCATCCTTTATAATCACTGGGGTTTAAATCTGTGATTTCTATTTCTCAGACCAAGGAATGATTGAAATTACTAAAATTTACCCAAGAGATCTGAAAAAAAATAAGTCTGGGAGAGGGACCCTAGAATATTTAGGAATATCAGATTTTACTGAGGACTAATGTCAGAATTTTTATAAGACAAAGTCTTCATTTTCTCTTTTATCAGAAAACTTAGGATATATTCCTTTTAATCAAGACTCATCTTTGACCAATTTAAATTATTTGGGGCAGCAGACACCAAGTGATATTCATGTAACTTACTATCCAACTAGAACTCGATGCAAAGGTAGGGATATCAGTTTTCCCTGCCATCAAAAAATCAGGCCTCCATCAGTTTCTTCCTGTCCCCAAATACCTGGCCTATTTTAGGACGTAAAATATTTCACTTGGGATTATTATATCATCTCCAGGATGTTAAAGATAAATATTTCATTTATTAATGTATTTACATACCAGGGCGTATTGAGCGATGTTGATATAGTCAGCATTGTGTAGATACAAAGGAAATGTAAGACACATAATCTTCCTTTGAGGACGTTAAAGTCAGTACAATTAAATAATAATTCTAGTATTCAACATCCTGTCCTCTCAATTAATTAGCTGAGCCAAAACAGTCAGCTTATATACTCAAATGAAAAACCTGGAAGGCATAATGCTTAAAGTCAGAGTAGCACAAGGGTTATATGCATCTACAAGTAAGTATACTCTTGTCTCTATCTTTTTTTTAACGTTTATTTATTTTTGAGACAGAGACAGACAGAGCATGAACAGGGGAGGGGCAGAGAGAGAGGGAGACACAGAATCGGAAGCAGGCTCCAGACTCTGAGCCATCAGCACAGAGCCTGATGCGGGGCTCGAACTCACGGACCGCGAGATCATGACCTGAGCTGAAGTCGGATGCTTAACTGACTGAGCCACCCAGGCGCCCCTACTCTTGTCTCTATCTTAAACAACTTATTCTTTTTTTTTTTTTTTTTTTTTTTTTTTATTTTTGGGACAGAGAGAGACAGAGCATGAACGGGGGAGGGGCAGAGAGAGAGGGAGACACAGAATCGGAAACAGGCCCCAGGCTCCGAGCCATCAGCCCAGAGCCTGACGCGGGGCTCGAACTCACGGACCGCGAGATCGTGACCTGGCTGAAGTCGGACGCTTAACCGACTGCGCGACCCAGGCGCCCCAAACAACTTATTCTAAAGTTCAGGTTTTGTATGACAGAGATGACAAATATAAAGTAGATAACTGCTGGAGTTTCATTCTTTAAAATTCAGATAAAATTATCTTGGGCTCTCATTCTAATATTCACTAGAGTTACTAGGGCGTGAGATGAAGGAACTGATCACATAGTCACCTTCAATTCCAGGTATATGGGTATGCTTCATTTCCAGTTAAGTTTACATATTGTATATTCTTGTTACATCCTCTTCTTTCTGCTCCATGTTGATCACATTTGGACAGCAACCCATTTCTATTTATGTTACCTACTGAAATTACTTCAGATAAAACAAAAGAAACAATGTTGTTCACACTCTGCAATAAAAGGATAATTCATGGTAGCTCATCTTAAGGATGCAAAGAGACCAGACTCCCGTTATACTTCCCAATGAACTAAGTCACCGGGAGAGAAAAAAAGAAGTCATGAAAATAGGTACATGGATTATGACTGAGGTTAAGTGTACACAGATTTCTATATATTTATAAAGACCTGCCTGACATTTTCAACAGTTATATAATAAGTCATATTGGTTGAACATTCAGGCAGAAAGCAATGAGAAAACTATTGTTGGAAACTAGAAAGATGGTAATCCATGCTATATATTGTTCATTCACTGAAAAATATTTAATGTAATTTAATTAATTTGAACTGTGATATTTTGGAAGGCAGATAATGAGAGTGACTATAATTTGCTAAAATGGTATATAGTTACAATGGTTGGGGAAAAAAATTAGGCAGGCCATTATTTAAACAGCAATTCTTGAGCACATACTATGAACCATGACTTGCATTCTACTTCATATCAGAGATTATATATATTAAAAAAGGAAAAATCTATATACTGTGACTTAAAAAGTTTATAACCTAGTTGGGGATAATAATTATAATAAAGAAAACAGTAAGATAAAAGTTATAGGGTGGTCTGCACAGAGCATAATGGATGTAAATATATAGCCTTATCAGTCCCAAGGTAATACCGCAAGTGATTTTACAAGTCTCATTAGAACTACTCACTGATATTTCAGTTCTTTTGGGGGGGGGGGGGTGGCACACATGACAGGACTGCATTTCTCTAACCTCTTGAAGTTAAATGTCACCATGTCAATTATATAATGCATCAGCAATTTAGGCTTTAAGTTCACTAATTTTCCCTGAGTTCACACCTTGTTAAAGAGAACAAAATGCTCTGGCATATTTCAAAATCGTTCTTTTACCCTTCCCCCTGCTGAAAGCAGGAGGGGACTTTTTTCAGATATCTACTATGGGAAGCTGGTTGAGTTCCCGGAGGCAAACCTCTAATATTATGAGACCTCTCCTATGACTGGGTATCCCTGGAGATTTTAAACCTCAGACTTGGCCACACGGAGTCTCCATCAATTTGTCAATCACAGTTCAGGTTTTCCTACCCTCGCACTATTTCTTGTGGTGGTTTCTGTTCTATGTATCTGCTCTAGTGAGCTAGGACTCCTTGAATTTGCTTCTCTGTCTCTCTAATCCCCAAGATTAGAGAAGGGCAGCAGTTTGCCCCTCCCTTTTTTATGTATCCAAAAAGCTGTTGATTTTTCAGTCTGTTCAGCATTGTTATTTTTTAATGTTTTATTTATTTTTTTGAGAGAGAGAGAGACAGAGTGTGAGTGGGTGAGGGGCAGACAAAGAGACGGAGAAAGAACCTGAAGCAGGCTCCAGGCCCTGAGGTCTGAGCTGTCAGCACAGAGCCCAACATGGGGCCTGAACTCATGAGCCATGAGATTATGACCTGAGACAAAGTGAGATGCTTAACCAACTGAACCACCCAGGCTCAGCTTTGTACTCTTTGTTAGGACAGAGTGATGACTTCCAAGTTCCTTACTTACATGCAGAACTGGAACAAGGAAGTATCATGTGTAGCCATGTGAAGTGTTTTGCCAATGAAATGTGAAAAAATATAGATATAAAATTTCCTGGTTACACCTTTTTATAGTAAGTGTGTAATTTATCATGCTTCATTCTGCCCAAGTGACCATGAACATCCATATTCTGATAGGGCATCCAACACCTGGTTCCTTGAGTCTGTTTACTAGGACTGCCATAAATAATAACAGAGATTGGATTGGCTTAACATAAATTAATTTCTCTCACACTTTTGAAGGCTGGAACTTTAAGATCAAGGTGTCCACAGGTTTGGGTTCTCCTGAGGCCTCTCTTCTTGCCTTGCAGATGGCCATGTTCTGGCTACCTCTTCAAATGGTCATCTGTGAACTCATACTGCTCATGTCCCTTCTTAAAAAAACACCAGTTCTATTGGATTAAGACCCACCTATATGAACTCATTTAATCTTAATTTCCTCTTTGAAGGCCCTATCCTCAAATACATTTATATTCTGAGTTATATGAGGGCTTAGAATTTCAACATATTAATTTGGGGAGGCATAATTCAGTCCATAACAGGCTCCAAAGTGGGCAGGGATATGCTACCAACCCACAGTGTGATAAGAAGCATATTAGACAAATATAATTACATTGCATTAAACTACAATACATTTTAGCATTTATTTTTAAACCACAACAGAAACTAGCCCATGTTGTCATATAGAATGTAATGTACAGAATTTACATGCTGCTATAACAAAAATTTTAAATATGAAATATTGGATTAGCAATTGTTTCACAGACAGTTAAAAAATGTTATTTGAAACCAAGGAAGATATTGATACTGGTTATATAATAGAAACATATTTTGCAAAACTCATCTGCCATGATTTGTACAGCAGATAATTAGAGTGAATTTGTTTGTTCAGTACAGTCCCAGTTTGTATCTACTGCCCAGCATTACTATTAATAGTCGACCCTTCCTCTCAAATGCCCTATATATAATTACAGACGATTTACTTCATAACTGTTCATCTCTATTGGAAGAAGGTAAAAAATGGATATTGGTTGTTAGTTATAATACGAATTATAATAAACAGATTGATTTAGAAAGGAATCATCTACTTTATAGCAGAAAAGAAAGGAATTCAGCTGATTTCCAGAAATTCACAGCCTTGAAATATTAGAAAATTCAGTTATTTTAAACGGATTTAGGAAGAGAAAATTTTGAAAAAAATTGAACAATGAAAGCCCAATACAAGAGTGAAATTAAGAGTAAAACCATTCATTCATTCTTAAAAACTGAGTAATACTCTTGACAGTAAAGGCCCAACTATGGGTGAGATATTAAGTAAAATCTTTTAAATGTTTATGTCAAACAAGAGGAAAAAAATACAACTAAATTTTATAATAATAAAGGTCTTATAGGCTCAAGTTAGCAATCTAATTTCAGAGAAGGAATGACACAAGGTCAGTAAAACAGAAATTACAGAAAATGCAAAAACAAAAAGTCACAGGGTCAAGAAAACACAAATTATCAAAAATTCAAAAACAAGACTCAAAAATATGAGTGTGTATGCTCATGGAAATGATTTAAGTTAAACAGATGGAAAACCTACCAAGTACATGAGAGATGCGTGCCACTAAAGAAATCACAAGTAGGGAATAAAAAGCAAAACCGCCTAAGATCTAAAATGACCCTTACCCTTAAACAATTTTTGGCATAATAAACCAAAAATGGTATATACTCCAACACTCCCTTCATATGTGTTGAAGGAAGATTTAGAAAATGAAGAATTCTACTGGGTATAGAGCCTAAAGCCAAATCTGAAACTCGCGAGGAAACTATAGGGTGCCTTTACCTTTGAGCTTGATGCCATAACTGAATAAGACTTTATTAGTCTGATATCTTTGGGAGAGGGTCAGAATATTTCTCACAAGGGAAAATATATATTTAATATATGATATATAGCCAGCCCAACATTAGGGGTCATTCTAATTATCTCTCAAACATGAGATAACATTGTATTCTGTGTAGAGAATTTTGACACGACTATATTGGAAGTCACAAAGCATTTTATACATCCATATACATTAAGATTTGTGTGCTAGTGAAATTATCTGTTAAAGATAATTTCCTTGAACTGTCATTGCTAGATCTGTGGGAGTGCACATTATCAAGGCATTAAGCATATACTGTCAAATTACTCTCCATAAAGAGCATATTAACATAATACCATACACAATGGATGACAGTTGCTGTAAACTGCATTATCTCGAACATTGCACTTTTTGTGTGATTGTGTATGTATACATAGCAATAGGTAACACCATGACCTATTATTTTTCCTAACTATTCATTTTGTTTTTTTCTGAAGTAAATATTTTTTATATATTTTGGACCAATTGTATTTATTCTCCTCTGTGAATTGCTACTCCTTTGCTTTGTGTATTTTTTCTGTTGTAATAGTATGGTTAAGAACACAGACTTTAATATGACAAGAGGCAAATGTTTCATTCCCACCTTTGTACTGTAACAGATTGTGTGGCCTTGGGTATTTTACTTAAAATTTCTGTAAACCTCAGATCATAGTCACTCATAGACCCAAGATGACAGATGTTCAATCTCAATCTATAATTCAGAGTCACCAAAGGAGGGAAAGGGAAAATGGTGAATTGTATACTGGCTCTTAAAGCTTCCACCTAGAAGTATTATTCATCACTTTCATTCGCATTATATAGGTCAAATCTAGTCAGATGGCCACACTTTCTTTCAAAGGGGAACAGGGATATATAATCTTATCATGTGTCAGGATTTTTTCTGAACAGCCCCATAACGACCACAATCTGCCTTTGTAATGTTCATTCATGCTATCAGGTTCAAAATCCAAGGTTTCTGGGTGATGTGCTATAGATGTTCTCTCTCTCACACACACTCTCTCTCCTCTAAATGAACTTTAGTTTAGCATATCAGGTTTTAATGATACACACATATTATCTTTACTTTAAACATTTTATATAACTAAAAGGTGCCACAAAATGAGTTGTATCTTTCCTCTGAATTACATTTAGTTTGTTCAGAGTTTTTGATAATTGGTGTGAAGGCCTGGGTCTAATCCTTCTGTAAGACTTATTCTCAAACAGATTTTATAGCTCAGATTTTATATTGTGGTTGACAAGCAATTACCTCTTCCATTTGGGCAATGGACTTTTCTTTCATAGCTACATGAGGTCTTAATTATAAGGGAATCTGATTACAGGGTATATGGGAACTCCTGTGCTATCTTTGCAATTTTCTGAAAATTGAAATGTGTTTAAAATAAAAATGTTATTTGAAAAAGTATACATATTTGGACTATATAGAAATTACATTCTAGAATTCAGAAGTAGGGAATGAAACCTTGTTTTTCTGTTAGTGAATTAAACTTGTTTATAAGATCTTATTTCTGTTGATGTGAGGGCAAAATATTAGCCTTTTAAAATAAGTTAGAGTAGGGGCGCCTGGGTGGCGCAGTCGGTTAAGCGTCCGACTTCAGCCAGGTCACGATCTCGCGGTCCGTGAGTTCGAGCCCCGCGTCAGGCTCTGGGCTGATGGCTCGGAGCCTGGAGCCTGTTTCCGATTCTGTGTCTCCCTCTCTCTCTGCCCCTCCCCTGTTCATGCTCTGTCTCTCTCTGTCCCAAAAATAAATAAAAAACGTTGAAAAAAAAATTAAAAAAAAATAATAAAATAAGTTAGAGTATTCTTAATTATAATTTAATTTCTTTCAGGTAACTTGAATCAGTTCAAGCATCTACCCCTCTCCCCATTTTTTAATTCTGTCTTCAGATAGCTCTGGACACCTGGAAACTTACTTGCCATAATGACAGTGAGGTTTGAACTCTGATTAATGTAAGGATGTCTAGGATCTCATGGACTTTCACCAAGACACCCAGTTCTGGGTTTGTTAAATTTTCTTGTTCCCTTTGTCACTGGGATATGTGTGACCTAAACTCCTTTCTAAATTTTTAGCTATATACCTTGTATTCAAGTCAGTTTTATCTGATATGCAGTCAAATTTCTTACATTTTTATATTTGTATCCTTTCCTTTTTTTAGTGTTTATTTATTTTGAGAGAGAATGCACATTTGAGTGGAGGAAAGGGAATAGAGACAGGAGAGAGTGAATCCCAAGCAGGCTCCCCGCTATCAGTGCAGAGCCCAAAGGGGGGCCTGATCTCATGAACCTTGAGATCATGACCTGAGCTAAAATCAAGAGGATGCTTAACTGACTGAGTCACCCAAGCACACCTGTATCCTTTTATTTTCAACTCAGGCTTAAAATGCCTCTCCACATCCTCTCCAGCACTTGCTTTTTTGTCTTTTTGATAACAGCCATTTTAATAGGCATGATGTGCTATCTCATTGTGGTTTGATTTGCATTTTTCTGATAATTAGTGATGTTGGACGTCTCTTAATGTGCCTGTTGCCATCTGTATGTCATTTTCTTTGTAAAAATGTCTATGCAGATTCTTTGCCCACTTTTTTCATTGGATTTTTTTTTTGCATTTGAGTTGCTTCTTTATATACTTCAGATATTAACCCCTTGTTGGGTATATGATTTATAAATACTTTCTCCCATTCAGGAGGTTGCCTTTTCATTTTGTTTTTAATTTCCTATGCTGTGCAGAAACTTTTTAGTTTGATGTAATCTCATTTGTTTATTTTTGTTTTTGGAAACACAACCAAATATTCAACATCAAGATCCATGTCAAGGAGCTTACTGCCTACGTTCTCTTCTAGAAGTTTTATGATTTCAGGTCTTAAATTCAAGTCTTTAATTCCTTTTGTGTTAATTTTTGTGTATGGTGTAAGACAGTGTGATTCATTTTTTTTCATGTGTCTCTCCAATTTTCCCAGCACCATTTATTGAAGAGACTGTACCTTCCTCATTGTATATTCTTGGCTCCTCTGTCATAAATTAATTGACCATACATGTCTGAGTTGATTTCTAAGTCTCTATTCTGTTCCATTGATCTATGTATCTGTTTTTATGCCAGTACCATGTTGATTTGATTACTAAATGTTTAAATTATAACTTTGTAGTACAATTTAAAATCAGAGAGCATGATAACTCCAACTTTTTCTGTCTCATGATTGCCCTGGCTATTCAGGGGATTTTGTGGTTCCATATAAATTAAAATATTATTTGTTCTACTTCTGTGAAAAATGCCACTGGGATCTTGATAAGGATTGCACTGAAACTATTAAATAGAATGGCTATTATCCAAAAGACAAAAATTTGCTGGATAGGATGTGAATAAAAAGGAACCCCTGTGCCCTATGGGTGGGAATATAAATTGGGGTGGCCATTATGGAAAACAGTATGGAGTTTCTTCAAAAATATTAAAAATACAAAAATAGAACTACCATGTAATCCAGCTATTCCATTTCTGAATGTTTATCAAAAGAAAGCAAAAATATTATTTTGAAAAGATATATGCACCCTTATGTTCACTGTGGAATTATTTATAACAGCCAAAATATGAAAACAATGTAGGTGTCTACTGATGGATGAATGGATAAAGAAAATGTACACACACACACACACACACACACACACAGAGAGAGAGAGAGAGAGAGAGAGAGGAACACTATTCATCCATACAAAAGGAAAACCTTGTCATTCCTCAGAGCATGGATGGACCTGGGTATTAAGCTAAGTCAGACATAGAAAGACAATATAGTTTCATTCACATGTGGGTCTACAAAAACAAAAGCAAAAGAACAAACAAAACAAAACCAACCTCAGAGATACAGAAAACAGACTAGTGGTTATCCAAAGGCAAGAGAGTTGGAGGGTGGTGAAAAGTGTTAAGCGGGTCAAGAGCTACAAACTTTCAGTTATAAATAAGTCATGCAATGAAATGGGTAACAGCAGCGAATTATATGGTAATGGATGGTAACTAGACTTATTGTGGTGATCACTTTGTAGTGTACACACAGATAAAATTTATATGTTGTATAACTGAAACTCATACAATGTTATATACCAATTTTACCTTAGCAATATTTAAAAAATGTGCTTGTCTTATAAATATTATATAATCAAATTTGCTTTTTTATCTAGTGTGGCAACCACTGCCTCATAACCAAACAGCTTAATCCATTACATGTAATGCAGTTATTCAGCCAGATGGGTTTCTTTTACCAATTCTATGGCAGTATGTGCTGAAGAATAATTCTCTCAACTAGAATAATCCACTCAGTTTAAAAACATTTAAAAATGTTTTTGCCTATTTTCAAAGGAGAGTTTTGTGAGATATCAAATCCTAGCCAGACTTTTGGGTTTCTTCATTGCCTCAATAGTTTCTTTAATTAAGAATTTTTACCATTCTTTATTGTTTCTCTCACATAATATCTTTCTTTTACTTGGCCCCTTAACATTCTTAACATTTACTGTTAGTTTTCAATAGTTTGCCTACAAAATTTCTAACTATTGCTTCCTTAGTATTTAGCCTGATTGAGGCTGAATCCATGAAACCTTCCTGAGTCCATGAGTTAATATTTTAGCCAAAATTGACAAATGTTCAACCAGCAGTACATTAAACGTCTTTTTATATTCTCTCTTTTCTTTCTCTATGCGCTTGAATGACACAATTAGAATGCTTGATACTGTCCTACATTTCACTGAGTTTATGATCTTTTATTTATATTCTGTTTTTTCTTTATATTTTAGTTTATATCATTTCTGTTCTCTTTTTAAAATTCACTTTTCCTTGTGCATTGCACCTTTGGTTTTAAGTGCCATGTAATAAATGCTTTATTTCAGAAACTGCATTATTTCTAGAATTTCTTTTTGTTAGAGCTTTTTTACATTTTCCCTGATATTTGGCATATCTTTAACTGTAGCATACAATTATCCCATAAAATCTTCAGCAAATTCATCAATTTTTGTACAGATATTGTACTAATTCCAACATCTGGGTTATCTATGGTTCTACCTCTATGAATAGTTCTATCTCTTTATTATTAATTACATTCTCCATTTCATTTCCATTTCTATTGCTTTCTTTATTGTATACTGGCCATTGTTGCTCAAAGAATGTTGAAAATTTTCCAGCCAGGCAGTCATCTAATAAATGGATCGCTTTAGTTCACTAAATGCTTGTTTTTATTCTTTGTTAGGGAAAATGTTTTGATATTATCCTTAGAACTGGTGTTGAGATCTTATTTCTGAAATATGGTTAATATTTCTAAGGCCTATCAGACATTTTAATAGAAAGTCCAATGTATCCAACGTAAGAGAACTTGAATACTAAACTTGTATCTAATATAGTATTCAGTAGCTGAAATTTTCCATTTATTTACTTACTTATTTGTTTGTTTGTTTGTTTTGCCTTGCAAGTGTTTTCTCTTAGGTTTCTTGGAGTCACAAACCTCACAGGAACACGTCAGTAGTCAACCAAGTATAGATGAGAGTTTGTATTCAGATGGGGGCTTCCCTCTTAGGAACACTGGATCCCTAAACTCTGACCCCATAAGGCTGGAATTTACTACTTGAGTTATGTTCCCATCGTGTTTCACTGTCTTGGGTCTGCCATCAATGGAAAAAAAGTCAATCAAATATAGATCTCATGACATTTTTCCCTTCTTTCAAAGGCTGTATCTTAAGTTTCTTCCTGCTTTTCATCAACCTGTACTGCCTTCAGGTATCATTTTTTCAAAAAAGAGTAAAAGTTTATCATTCTCATAAAAATATTTAGGATAAGTTACTCTACCAATACCAGAAGTAAATTTTTTTAAAAAAAATATAGTATAAATGTTAATATCAAAAGAGTAAGACAAAATAATAAATTCCCATGTATCCATTATCAAGTTTTAGTAAACAGCAATCTTTTGGACAATCGTGTTCACCTATTCCCCTACCCACCATACACATATTTTTATTTTTAACTTTTTCTAGACCTTATTTAACAGAAAATCTCAGAAATAATGTCATTTAACCTGAAAATATTTAACATATATTTATGAATAACAGATGCTTTTTGTTTAAGGTAGACATATGATAAAAATATATTTGTTTCATTAATGTTTATTTATTTTTGAGAGAGAGAGAGAGAGCGTGAGTGGGGGAGGGAGAGAGAGAGAGAGGGAGACACAGAATCCAAAACAGCCTCCAGGTTCTGAGCTGTCAGCACAGAGCCCAACATGGGACTCGAACTCACAAACCGTGAGATCATGACCTGAGCCAAAGTCAGATTCTTAACCGACTGAGCCACCCAGTCACCCCACCGTATAATAATAATAATAATAATAATAATAATAATAATAATAATTAAAAGTTATTTTAATATCATAAAACATTCAGTTCACATTGAAATTTGCTGAAATGTCTGAATAATTTTTGTAGCTTCTTTATTTGAATCAGAATCTAACAAGATCAAATTTGCATTAATTCGATTGATATGTCATTCAAGTCATTTTTAATCTATCCATTATTAACCTTTTCCCTTTTATATATATAATACTTAAGGTGGTTATTGAATAAACCGTGTAAATTGTGCTGTGGCTTTTAGTTTTCAAAATAACTATCAACTATCAGAGACAACCTGAACTTCAAAATGCTCTTCATTTGTAAAAACCAGGCTTCCAAAACACAGCAATAATTTGTAACTTTTATCCTTGGCTTTTTAAATCAGAACTAGATCTGGAAAACATAAAATATGAAGTTTTTATGCTGAACAATAATGTAGAAGAGAGTAACTGTTGACTGACATTAAGATTTTGGTTGATAAACTGGAACACAGGAAGGAGAAAACCCTAATATAAGTATTATATATTTTAAGAGAATGAAGAATTTATCTGAATATTATACCTAGGATTTTAACCAGAAAAGCCATAAACTTATTTGGTATTTCATAAAAATATGGTGCATAGGTCATGAGTTTGAAGAAAATGTTTGAATTAACGAACAGAAGAAAAGCTCTATAGAGATTGTCATTGTATTAGAGAAGATTTTCCAAAAATTTCCCTGACTCTCCCAGCACCCATTTACTCAAAATGACTAAAAGCATGATGTTGGATACAAAAAGCAAGGGATTAAGATAAGATATAAGCAAGGTATTCAGACGTCATGAAGAGGGGCCATGACAGGTGTTCGCTGATATCTGTCACAAAAGCCGATAAACTCAACTCAAAATATTATTTGAACAAGATATGCTGCAGGGATGCTCAGGAGGACAGAGGATGATACTGGATAAGATTCTATTTCCCCAAAGGCAGTGACTAACACTGCCTTTCTGGCACTTTAAAGTATATGAATATAATAGGAAATGGGTACAATCCTAAAAACAATGACTGGTAATCCTAAAACAAAGAAAAATTAACTGGCTTTCCCAGAACTCCTAAATCATTGGAAACAGTATCTCAAAAGCCAAGTGAATTTCAGTTACGGAGAAATAAAATGAGTTACCTCACAGTACATGTAACTTTGTAATTGACAAAATAATAAAGCCCCAAACATACGATTAATATTATCAGAAAAATAAGTCTTGATTTGATATGTCTAAAACTAACCATATTTAATGCCTGGAAAGTTTAATGTTAAAATAATTAGTTGGCATTGGGGCACCTGGGTGGCTCAGTCGGTTGAGTGTCTGACTTCAGCTCAGGTCATAGTATCACGGCTTGTGAGTTCGAGCCCCATGTCAGGCTCTGTGCTGTGACAGCTCAGAGCCTGGAGCCTGCTTCTGATTCTGTGTCTCCTTCTCTCTCTGCCCCTGACCCACTTGTACTCTGTCTCTCTCTGTCCCTCAAAAAGAAATAAATGTAAAAAAATAAAATAAAATAAAAAAAACAGTTGGCATCTAAGCTTTCTAAATTCATATATGCATTTTCCCCATGAGACTGAGATGAAAAATCTTTAATGCAAATAAATGAAATATCTAATATAATTCTGGTTGAGAAATCGGAAGCTTGGAAGCAACTATACTATTTTCCAGAAAAAAGGAAACAATTTCTGCACTTACCCATAAACCTCTAGGGTTCAAATAAGAAGACATCTTCAGGAAATGTAAAATATCTAAACAAATTTTCCATTTTTCTTCTACACTCTTCCAATCAACCTGCTAACAAATAAATGAAATAGCAGCTGAAAATAAGTTATAAACACACTGACCTCTTTTAAATGCATCCATATAATAGTTATTATTAATGACTATACATGATTAGCATGGCCACAGGTGACAAATCTCATGCTCTATAACAATTCATTGCAAGCTTTGCATTTGTTTCTTCTGAATTATGCCAATATTCATTACAATGTCATTTGTTGAAATTCTGGAGTGTTGTTTCTCTCTCTCTCTCTCGTCCAGTTGATCACATCTAGATGTGTGTAGTCAAGGGAATAAAAATTCTAAGAGAGACACTTAAAATGTGGCTTCTAGGTCAATGCTCCGACTAAAACTGTCTTCCTTGATTATAATCTAAGAACCAGATACAGAATATATTTCCAGCTTCAGGCTCCATAGCTTTATCGTAGGGGATTCTGAGTCTGGTTTTTATCATCAATGAAGATCGCTTCTGAGAAAATGGGGAAAACTTTCACATTAGTTTTATGTTTCTTCCTTAAAAAGTTTCTTTAACTTCTTCAAGTAAGTTTAGTGAGTCCTGCAGAAGAGAAAAGCATTCTTTATGCTAACGAGTCTCTCTCGATTCTGATAAATGTAGACATATTTAAATTTAAGATTGATACGTAATTCTGTGTTGGACTGGATATCCACTGTTAGATAAACAGTTCTGCTGACTATGTGTAATTTAACTCCAGTACAAAATCTGTGGAATACCAAAATAATGCAATTTTTTAAATTATAATTGGAATATGTAAAATTATGTTCTCAATTCTCAGAACAATGATTGTCATATGAACAGATTTATGCAGTGCCATTTTCTGTTTCATTACAGTCTTTGTCATAAGAAGGATGTGGTAGAATTTTAATGTCTCATACATTCAGTCAATTACAGGATTCTACTATACAGCTTTGACATTTTCAATGTTCTGTGATTTGATTGGCTGCTCAATGCATTTTCCCCTTGCTTGCTGTTCCACTAACCTGTAGGGAAGATATAGAATGGGCAGCCAATTAAAGTGCAGAATATTGAAAAGGTCAAAACAGTACAATATGTTATCCGTACTCAGAATACATCAGAAACTAACCATATGTTGTAGTTGTTCTACAAGGAGAAGGAGAAGTGGGGTTGTAAGGGGGAGAAAAAAGAGCAAAAAACAATTACTCTACATTTCAGTCGACAAATTACAAAAGTCTTATTTTTTTCTGAATATCTGTTATTTTCAAAATTAAAAAGTGGAAGTCCATTTCAAAAGGGAATAGAAATTATAGTTTTTAACAGTTAATCAATTTCTTTGGAAAATGTTGAAGTATTTGTGCCTATACACCTGAAAAGACACAAAGAAAACATCCCTTCCTAGCCCTCTTGATCTTTTTTTTTTTTTTTAATACTATGTAACTTTTAATTTGTTCTGGTATTTCATTGGTTTAAACTATCATGGTTATATAATCCTTATTAAATAAAGAATAAGCAATATTATAGGACCGGTCACATATTTTAAAAATTTAGTCACCTTCCTTTTTCAGACCTTTTCCACTGACAGAATATTAAATTATAACCTTTAAAAGGATATGTAATTACCTATTATTGTGATGAAAACTCTGACTGTTGGTTTGTTATATCATGACAGCATTGCATTCTATGTCCATTTTTGTTACGCAGCTCATGATTTCAATTATATTCATTCAGTGTCCCCAAGAAATAAACTGATTTCAAGTTGCTAATTATGACCCGGACTTATATATCTCACAACAAAAACAACAACTAGTACCAGCCAAAGAATCTACTTCCCCCTCCAGATTTCATTGTGCCTATTTACCATCTTTATTCCAATTTTGTCTCTTTTTAGTCAATTTGTTTAGACTGTTTAAGCAAACACTACTCACTAGAATTTCATATTACACAGAGATTCAATTATTTCGCAGTACTTTAGAGGTTAACCTAATAACACCTGGTGTTGAACAAGTTTGACCACAATTTGACAGGAATGGCTTTATGCAGATATAAACTGAATATCTGTTGCAGCCAGATAAGTATTCAGAGAGAAACATTAATCTCATAAACTTTTAGTTTCTTTTATCCTTTTTTGTGGTTATCTTTTAAATTGTTTAGAACTTAAATGTTTACAATATATAGATACATCCTTCTCTCTATTTAATGAGTCTTTTCCTAAGTCCTACTTTCTATGCTTTTCTTATTTTTACTTATCTATCACACAATGAAGGGTATAACCATTCCAATACCACATTTTCACCATGTCCGAAAACTGCATTTAAGGACAAATAATTCATTGCCAACTCTCAGAGACAATAAAAGTCAGGTACTATATTCACAGCAATGTGGGAGAATCAAATTATTTTATTTTTTATTTTTTAAATTTTTTAATGTTTATTTATTTTTGAGAGGGAGTGACAGAGCGTGAGCGAGGGAGGGGCAGAGAAAGAAGGAGACACAGAATCCAAAGCAGGTTCCAGGCTCTCAGAACCCAACATAGGGTTCGAACTCATAAACTGCAAGATCATGACCTGAGTGGAAGTCAGATGCTTAATGGAATGAGCCACCCAGGTGCCCCACAAATTGTTAACTTTTAAACAGCAGCGTTTGGATTAAATTTCTCTGCATACATTTAGATTTCTAAGGAGTATGGCTAAGGATTCAGAGGGAGGATAGAATACTAAGCAATAAATACATGTATGTTCTTCTGCCACCTACATTGGCAAGATATTATCAGATGTGAAATACTGTGTTTCAAGAGAGAACATTGGAAAATGGAGTTAAGAGGGAAAACATCAGTGGAAGAACATTATGAATTGAATACTGGAGCAATGATAGATGTAATGAAAGAGGAAAAAAATGGGTTATGTACAGAAACTAAAACATGCAAAGGTGAGATACAGCAAGGCCAATAATTAAAGCAACAGTAAGGGTAGTAGGGAATAATTGTGGGAATAGCAAAGACTAAGCAATTCAAGAGTGCTAGATTCATGTGCCAGAAGAGAAAGCCTGGCACCCATTATATAATTAAGAAGGATCAGAGCACGATGTAATTACCAGTGTGAGGTTAGTTTGGTCATATATGTATGAAGTAAACAGTATTTTACCTAGTCTGACAAAGGTAAGATTGAAGAGGCATTCACAAAGTGGATATTGAGGCTTGAAAGAATACACAATTTGAATTAGATTAAAACTGGAATCATAAAAATGGATGACTAAGAAAATATGGCAGTAATGACATAAACTGGAATGGAAGCGTAAAGGTAAAAGGACTTCATTCAAAACTGTTTGATGTGTTAACAATTCTTGGCACTCTAGTATTGAGAACTGTTTGGCAAAACCTGCTTCATCATTCATTCATTCATACATTCATTCATTCATTCATTCATTCAGAAATTAAGTGGTTGAAGCCCTTCTAGGTGCTAAACAATGCTACACAGTTCACTGGCCAATGGAGAGATCAGGGAAAACATTAGGGAAAGGGCATTATGAACTCTATCTCTAGTTTCCTGAGAGTTCTCTAGTTCTTCAGTTCTCATGGAGTTTACCTTCTAGTGGGGGAAAATGACATCAAACAGCCACTGGGGGAAATACATATATAATGCCAACAAAAGGCAGTATTAAGAAGAAAAATGAGAGCAAGGGGTAGACTGGGGCTGGGTGGGGAGGAACATTATTTTAGATTAAGTGATCAAAAAAAAAGTTCTCCAAAGCACTGCTATTCTAACAGACATAAGAAATATATAGCATATCAGTAACATGAAGATCAGGAGTAAGACTCCAGGCAAAGAGAAAAGCAAACAGAATGGCCTGAACCAGAATGAGTTTGGTGTGATAAAGAAACAGCCAGAGTTTATAAGATGAGCATTAAGAAGGATGAATATTGGATACTATGGAAAAATAAAATGAAATCATATGTTGCTTTTTTTTAAAGTTTTTTATTTATTTTTGAGACAGAGAGAGACAGAGCATGAACAGGGGAGGGGCAGAGAGAGAGGGAGACACAGAATCGGAAGCAGGCTCCAGGCTCTGAGCCATCAGCCCAGAGCCTGACGCGGGGCTCGAACTGATGGACCACAAGATCGTGACCTGAGCTGAAGTCGGATGCCCAACTGACTGAGCCACCCAGGCACCCTGGAAATTATTTGATTTGTGATAAAATAATTTATACTAAATTGTACATACCAAAATGCAAGTGTTAAATCATTCCTAACATATTTTTGTGGCATTATAAATTCTATAAACATTGCCTTACCAACATTTTCCCTAAGGGGAATATATTTTTTGGTTCTTCCTAAAGTATTTAGGTGCTTAATATTCTTTTTAGTTTGTTGAAACTAGAAATAAATGTTTGTCAGTGATCCTGGAAAGTCTAATTATGGAGCTTCTACAGTCCTGATGGAACAGGAAAGCTACTGTTATTTCCTCTGAAATTTTAGAGAGCTTGTTACCACTTAACAGCATTCACCACAAAGGTGGTATGGTGTGGTAGTAAAAAATTATTTGGGATTCAGAATTAAAGAACTTGGTTTCAAATGTTGGAAATCTTATTAGTTGCATGACCTTAGTTACAATACTAAATAATTTGAAGCCTCAGTTTTTGAAACTGACTTAAGGAACTATTGTCAAATTTGTCCCTTACAAACTGGTACAGAGAGGGAGGGGCTGGCATGGTAGAGAAGTAGGGGGATCCATACTTCCCATTCTCTCAAACAAATAAGTGCAGAAGCCAAAGGACTTTGAACACCAGAGCCTGGGAGGAAAAGAGAATGAATCTACTAGGAAGAAAAGGGGACAGCTGGAAAAAAAATAGGTGGACAATTGAACTAGGGGAGATAAAAAAAAAGGTCTTGTGGGCACTGAAGGGAGGCACCCCCTTCTGCAGAGAGACAAAGGTAAGAGAAAGAGCATCTAGGGAAGTGCAGGACCATTTATGGACAGGAGAAAGACCTTGGACTGAGAATGAGAGGGATCTGATCTCTAATTGTGGGGCATTCTTTGGCCTGAGGCCGGTTCCCTGTTTGCACATGTGGGGAGGAGGGGAGCCAAGGGCCTTGGAGGAGGGGAGCCAGGGGCCTGGGTGTGGTGGTAGGTCAAGGGCTCAGTTTGCAGTTGGAGAAAGTGGTTTCCTCCCTGGAGGGCTGCCTGATAGTATAAAACCTGCCTGTTTCTGCCACCACCAGGCTCAATGGCTGGGTCTAGGTCCCAGTCTGCAAAAGGAGAAAGTGGCCCCCTCCCTGGAGTGCTGTGGGCAAAGACAAGGCCTGCCTGTGACTGCCACCCCAGGGGCTAGGGGGAGGGCGGTGGCTCTCAGTCCCCAGTAGGAGAAGGTCATCCTCCCTGAAGTGCTGAGGTACAGACAAAGCCAGCTGAGATGACATATTGGCTGCTTTGAGAGGAGCTTCCCCAGTGTCAGAGTTCAAGGAGCAGACTTTGAATCCTAGTCAGGGGCAGGGTCAGGAGAGTTGGAGCAGTGAGGAGGACTGCCCCATCTGCACCAAAGGCACACTGAGGACAACTCAAATGGAGTCCACAGCCTCTGGGTCCATGGAGAAGAGACTGGGGGATCGCCATTTCCTCCCCTGCCCCGACACCAACCACCACCACCAAGGCAGGGCCTCAGGGATCAGTCCTAGAGCCCATAGTGCAGGTGGGTCCAGACTACACCAAACCACACCCCTTTGCAATGGGTAACTGAATATCCACCAGAGCAGCACAGACCCTTCAGAATAGAAAGGGAAGGAAAACTTCCAGACTCATTCTATGAAGCTAGCATTACTTTGATTCCCAAACCAGACAGAGACCCAGCAAAAAAAGAGAGAACTACAGTCCAATATCCCTGATGAATATGGATGCAAAAAGTCTCAACAAGATACTAGTGAATCTAATTCAACAGCATATAAAAAGAATTATTCACTATGATCAAGTGGGATTCATTCCTGGGCCGCAGAACTGGTTCAATATTCGCAAATCAATCAATGTGATACATCACATTAATAAAAGAAAAGATAAGAACCATATGATCCTGTCAATCGGTGCAGAAAAAGCATTTGACAAAATACAGCATCCTTTCTTAATAAAAACCCTCGAGAAAGTCAGGAAAGAAGGAACATATTTAAACATCATAAAAGCCATTTATGAAAAGCCCACAGCTAACATCATCCTCAATGGGGAAAAACTGAGAGCTTTTTCCCTGAGATCAGGAACACGACAGGGATGTCCACTCGCACCGCTGGTGTTTAACAT